>NC_080672.1:226293208-226658738 GCF_030247195.1 Topomyia yanbarensis
TGGCTCTTCCAGCTCCCGTGATCTTCATTACCTTGTGAAAAGTATTTTTATATGCAGTATCAGTCTTGTCACGTTTTTGTTGTTCGACCAACACCGTATCGCCGACCACGATATCGGTTACTCTAGCTCCACGCGCTTTGTCTTCCCTCGTGTTACGATTGAATTTTGCCTCCTGATTTCAATTCCACGCTGTTGAAAGGTGGCCCGTTATCGGCCTTCAGTGTTTTCGGGATAGAGTATGTATTGAAAACCCTTCTCAGTGTCCTTTTGGCAGTATCTGCATCCGTTTTTCGACTGGCAGAGCAACAAGAAATCGGGAATAATTATCGGTCATAACCAACGCTTTCCAGTTATGTACATCGGATGCTGAAGCAAAATCCATCGACACATAATCCCATGGGTTTTTGGAAGTTCGGTCATTACAATTGGAAGTAGGCTCGAAGTTACAGTTATAAGTTGACATCTGGACAGCTTCTAACAAACTCTTCAATATCTCGATCCATGCCTGGCCACCATAAGCCTTGTCTCAGAAAATTTTTCATGGTGGACATACCCGGATGACTACGGTGTGCCAACCGTAAGGCTCGGCCACGTAATGATGATGGTAAAACCATTTTCTCACGTTTCATCAAAAGATTCGCTTGCAAATTCAAATCCCCTTGGAATGCCTGGTAATTAGCGATATGAGCGGGCCATTTTTCTTTCTTATCAATCCACTGAATGACGGTTTGAAGTTCGTCATCAATTAGCAATTTTTTTTTTGGACTTCAGCATTCGTTAGTGCCAACATGTGTTCGTTGATTATATCAGGCTTGGCCGTGACGGCAAACAACTCATGAGGTTCTTTCTCCATACCGAATTGTAGACATTTTCGTTTGGTACCGATCCTAGAGGCTGCGTCGGCAATATTGTCCTTCCCGGCAACGTGTTCGAATTTATAAGAGAAATGGTCCATTCGTAGCATCCAACCCTCGGCTCTCGACAAAATTCTTTTGCCTACGTCTTTACGATGACTCTTCGTCATGAACATAAGCGCTTCACTGTCTGACCGAAGAACAAAATTCCGACCCAATAGGTAGTAAGAGAACTTCTCCATTGCCCAAACGATTGCCAGCGCCTCTCGATGTAACTGTGGGTAACGACACTCTGTGGCTGTCAGGCTTTTGGAAGCACACGCAATTATCCGATGCTCGTCATCTTCTTTTCCTTCTTGGACCAAGATCGCTCCTAGTCCCCAAGGCGATGCATCGGTATAAAGGATTGTCTGATCGTCTTCATTAAAATATCCCCTTTTCACCAAATCGTTTTCAACCGCGTTCTTGAGTGCCTCGAATGCTTCCTGATGTTGTATTTTCCACTCAAACTTGGTATGCTCTGCTAGAAGATCGCGCAATGGTTTAGTCTGATGAGAGAAATTTCTTGTATCTTAAAATACGTTTATTTAGGCCCAAATGCTGTAGCTTAACGAGGCCGATAATTCATTTTTTTTATATTACATGTCACATGTTAGTGGGGGAAGGGAAAGCCGTATTTAGGGGCGGCTTGCTCCCCTCTTATGTAAGTAAAGGAAAAAGGTAGGAAGTGGGATACATATTGTGTAATTGACATCGTCGTTTGCTGATTGATCATTGTGGCGGATATGCACACTTTGTTGTAGTGTTGTAGTTTCCAGCCTGTAATCGCAGGGGCGAGGGGAGGGTCGATATTTCGGATAATTATTGGCACTCTATATCATCTGCATGTGCGGTATGTCATGATGTTCTGGATAGACGGTTATCAAGAAGAGTGTGCACCGAAGACTCGTGAAGCAATGCCATATTGTAGATACAGGGATAGGTTGGTGAGATTCTACTGTGAATGAGAGAGGGTAAAATGTATTAAACTTGGACATCAATGGTTTTCAAAAAGATATAGATAAGAAAAATATAGGGGTGGTCACGGCTTGCCAGGACGTCCCGGACTGGCACATAGGGTGATCTACCTCGGACCCGAAGGGAATCTATTAGTTGGGACCTGGCAACACAGTACTCTGCGCACAGCCAAACAACATGCTCGATGTCGTGATAGCCGTTCTCACAAACACAATGATTATTTTCAGCAAGCCCTATACGACGGAGATGCGCGTCAAACGAGTAATGGTTGGACATGATCCTTGACATCGTACGAATAAAGTCCCGGTTCACATCCAACCCCTTAAACCAAGCATTCGTTGATACCTTCGGGATAATGGAATGTAGCCACCGTCCAAGATGCCCATTGCTCCATGAGGTTTGCCAACTATCGAGCGTCCTCTGACGAGAGATACTGAAAAATTCGTTGAAGCAAATTGGTCTTTCGTAAGTGTCGCCTTCTAATGCGCCCACCTTGGCTAAAGAGTCCGCCTTCTCATTGCCCGCAATAAAACAATGTGACGGGACCCAAACCAAGGTAATCTGGTAAGATTTTTCAGATAAAGCACTCAGATATTCCCGTATTTTCCCCAGGAAATACGGTGAGTGCTTTCCAGGCTTCGCCGCACGGATGGCCTCAATGGAGCTGAGACTATCCGAAACGATGAAGTAATGGTCTGAGGGCAGGGTGTCAATGATCCCGAGAGTATACTGAATGGCAGCTAATTCTGCGACGTAAATTGAAGCAGGATCATTGAGTTTGAATGAGGCAGCAAGATTTTCATATCGATTGCTCATTCGATGCGATATTCTGAACCCATTGGTGATTGCAAATTGCGAAAGGCTTGTCGAGCTTAATTCTCAGACCCGATTCATGTCCTTGTACTTCGATTACATGGCACAGAACATCAATTCATCTACATATAACGTCAACCGTGCTCATCTCTTAGATACTTCTGATCCAACTGTATTTTTCGATACATCCATGAAGGAAGAGATTTGTGGAATTCCGGATCATATTCGCCCACAAGTGGTCCCAAATATTTTCTATAACAAATACCATCAAGTCGACTGCGCCAAAATGTTCTACACTGACGGATCAATTCTCGACGGGTCCACAGGCTTCGGTATCTTCAACGAAAATCTTGCTGCCTCATTCAAACTCAATGATCCTGCTTCAATTTACGTCGCAGAATTAGCTGCCATTCAGTATACTCTCGGGATCATTGACACCCTGCCCTCAGACCATTACTTCATCGTTTCGGATAGTCTCAGCTCCATTGAGGCCATCCGTGCGGCGAAGCCTGGAAAGCACTCACCGTATTTCCTGGGGAAAATACGGGAATATCTGAGTGCTTTATCTGAAAAATCTTACCAGATTACCTTGGTTTGGGTCCCGTCACATTGTTTTATTGCGGGCAATGAGAAGGCGGACTCTTTAGCCAAGGTGGGCGCATTAGAAGGCGACACTTACGAAAGACCAATTTGCTTCAACGAATTTTTCAGTATCTCTCGTCAGAGGACGCTCGATAGTTGGCAAACCTCATGGAGCAATGGGCATCTTGGACGGTGGCTACATTCCATTATCCCGAAGGTATCAACGAATGCTTGGTTTAAGGGGTTGGATGTGAACCGGGACTTTATTCGTACGATGTCAAGGATCATGTCCAACCATTACTCGTTTGACGCGCATCTCCGTCGTATAGGGCTTGCTGAAAATAATCATTGTGTTTGTGAGAACGGCTATCACGACATCGAGCATGTTGTTTGGCTGTGCGCAGAGTACTGTGTTGCCAGGTCCCAACTAATAGATTCCCTTCGGGTCCGAGGTAGATCACCCTATGTGCCAGTCCGGGACGTCCTGGCAAGCCGTGACCACCCCTATATTTTTCTTATCTATATCTTTTTGAAAACCATTGATGTCCAAGTTTAATACATTTTACCCTCTCTCATTCACAGTAGAATCTCACCAACCTATCCCTGTATCTACAATATGGCATTGCTTCACGAGTCTTCGGTGCACACTCTTCTTGATAACCGTCTATCCAGAACATCATGACATACCGCACATGCAGATGATATAGAGTGCCAATAATTATCCGAAATATCGACCCTCCCCTCGCCCCTGCGATTACAGGCTGGAAACTACAACACTACAACAAAGTGTGCATATCCGCCACAATGATCAATCAGCAAACGACGATGTCAATTACACAATATGTATCCCACTTCCTACCTTTTTCCTTTACTTACATAAGAGGGGAGCAAGCCGCCCCTAAATACGGCTTTCCCTTCCCCCACTAACATGTGACATGTAATATAAAAAAAATGAATTATCGGCCTCGTTAAGCTACAGCATTTGGGCCTAAATAAACGTATTTTAAGATACAAGAAATTTCTCTCATCAGACTAAACCATTGCGCGATCTTCTAGCAGAGCATACCAAGTTTGAGTGGAAAATACAACATCAGGAAGCATTCGAGGCACTCAAGAACGCGGTTGAAAACGATTTGGTGAAAAGGGGATATTTTAATGAAGACGATCAGACAATCCTTTATACCGATGCATCGCCTTGGGGACCAGGAGCGATCTTGGTCCAAGAAGGAAAAGAAGATGACGAGCAATGGAGAAGTTCTCTTACTACCTATTGGGTCGGAATTTTGTTCTTCGGTCAGACAGTGAAGCGCTTATGTTCATGACGAAGAGTCATCGTAAAGACGTAGGCAAAAGAATTTTGTCGAGAGCCGAGGGTTGGATGCTACGAATGGACCATTTCTCTTATAAATTCGAACACGTTGCCGGGAAGGACAATATTGCCGACGCAGCCTCTAGGATCGGTACCAAACGAAAATGTCTACAATTCGGTATGGAGAAAGAACCTCATGAGTTGTTTGCCGTCACGGCCAAGCCTGATATAATCAACGAACACATGTTGGCACTAACGAATGCTGAAGTCCAAAAAAAAAATTGCTAATTGATGACGAACTTCAAACCGTCATTCAGTGGATTGATAAGAAAGAAAAATGGCCCGCTCATATCGCTAATTACCAGGCATTCCAAGGGGATTTGAATTTGCAAGCGAATCTTTTGATGAAACGTGAGAAAATGGTTTTACCATCATCATTACGTGGCCGAGCCTTACGGTTGGCACACCGTAGTCATCCGGGTATGTCCACCATGAAAAATTTTCTGAGACAAGGCTTATGGTGGCCAGGCATGGATCGAGATATTGAAGAGTTTGTTAGAAGCTGTCCAGATGTCAACTTATAACTGTAACTTCGAGCCTACTTCCAATTGTAATGACCGAACTTCCCAAAAACCCATGGGATTATGTGTCGATGGATTTTGCTTCAGCATCCGATGTACATAACTGGAAAGCGTTGGTTATGACCGATAATTATTCCCGATTTCTTGTTGCTCTGCCAGTCGAAAAAACGGATGCAGATACTGCCAAAAGGACACTGAGAAGGGTTTTCAATACATACTCTATCCCGAAAACACTGAAGGCCGATAACGGGCCACCTTTCAACAGCGTGGAATTGAAATCAGGAGGCAAAATTCAATCGTAACACGAGGGAAGACAAAGCGCGTGGAGCTAGAGTAACCGATATCGTGGTCGGCGATACGGTGTTGGTCGAACAACAAAAACGTGACAAGACTGATACTGCATATAAAAATACTTTTCACAAGGTAATGAAGATCACGGGAGCTGGAAGAGCCACTATCATGGATATGTCAAATGATAAAACGTACGACCGGAACGTGAAATGTTTGAAGAAATTTGTAGAACGCAAGGCGGACAAAACGGATCCACTGGAGGAAGGGGAATCGAATCGCAACTCAGACGATCAGCCAATGGTGGAACCGTCCATGAAGAAGGTCCTAAGAGGACCCGTCCATTTGAAGGTCAAGTGTCGGATAACGAGAAGCCGATTGCGAAACGCCGGAAGACGCGAGAGATTATAAGACCGCAAAGATTCCTGAGCATGGTGGGAACGTTAAACGATTTAACCATTGCAAAATGAGATATTGTTATTCGTGCAAGGGGAGGATGTGGTATTCTAGATAAATGTGTAGGTTTGAGAGGTGTTGTGTGTCTTGGAGTGTCGAGGGGTGAAGACGTTCGAACCACGAGTCTCAGACGTTCATAGAGACAATAAATAAAATGTAAAGATATCTAAGTATGTTATTTTCGAGAATATCACAGCTCGTTAGAGCGATTTTCTTTTTCTGTCTATATTGACGACATATAACGCGAGCGATGTCAACCCACGTCGAACAATGCTTGGAAATTCAACAAAATCTTTGCTTCTGAATACAGGTTTTAAACCTCTTCTAATCAGTGACGGTCTAAATAATATCGCGATAATCAAATTTAAAAATATAAAGCAGATTGAATGTACACACACACACATATATATATATATATATATATATATATATATATATATATATATATATATATATATATATATATATATATATATATATATATATATATATATATATATATATATATATATATATATATATATATATATATATATATATATGTGTGTGTGTGTGTACATTCAATCTGCTTTATATTTTTAAATTTGATTATCGCGATATTATTTAGACCGTCACTGATTAGAAGAGGTTTAAAACCTGTATTCAGAAGCAAAGATTTTGTTGAATTTCCAAGCATTGTTCGACGTGGGTTGACATCGCTCGCGTTATATGTCGTCAATATAGACAGAAAAAGAAAATCGCTCTAACGAGCTGTGATATTCTCGAAAATAACATACTTAGATATCTTTACATTTTATTTATTGTCTCTATGAACGTCTGAGACTCGTGGTTCGAACGTCTTCACCCCTCGACACTCCAAGACACACAACACCTCTCAAACCTACACATTTATCTAGAATACCACATCCTCCCCTTGCACGAATAACAATATCTCATTTTGCAATGGTTAAATCGTTTAACGTTCCCACCATGCTCAGGAATCTTTGCGGTCTTATAATCTCTCGCGTCTTCCGGCGTTTCGCAATCGGCTTCTCGTTATCCGACACTTGACCTTCAAATGGACGGGTCCTCTTAGGACCTTCTTCATGGACTGTTCCACCATTGGCTGATCGTCTGAGTTGCGATTCGATTCCCCTTCCTCCAGTGGATCCGTTTTGTCCGCCTTGCGTTCTACAAATTTCTTCAAACATTTCACGTTCCGGTCGTACGTTTTATCATTTGACATATCCATGATAGTGGCTCTTCCAGCTCCCGTGATCTTCATTACCTTGTGAAAAGTATTTTTATATGCAGTATCAGTCTTGTCACGTTTTTGTTGTTCGACCAACACCGTATCGCCGACCACGATATCGGTTACTCTAGCTCCACGCGCTTTGTCTTCCCTCGTGTTACGATTGAATTTTGCCTCCTGATTTCAATTCCACGCTGTTGAAAGGTGGCCCGTTATCGGCCTTCAGTGTTTTCGGGATAGAGTATGTATTGAAAACCCTTCTCAGTGTCCTTTTGGCAGTATCTGCATCCGTTTTTTCGACTGGCAGAGCAACAAGAAATCGGGAATAATTATCGGTCATAACCAACGCTTTCCAGTTATGTACATCGGATGCTGAAGCAAAATCCATCGACACATAATCCCATGGGTTTTTGGGAAGTTCGGTCATTACAATTGGAAGTAGGCTCGAAGTTACAGTTATAAGTTGACATCTGGACAGCTTCTAACAAACTCTTCAATATCTCGATCCATGCCTGGCCACCATAAGCCTTGTCTCAGAAAATTTTTCATGGTGGACATACCCGGATGACTACGGTGTGCCAACCGTAAGGCTCGGCCACGTAATGATGATGGTAAAACCATTTTCTCACGTTTCATCAAAAGATTCGCTTGCAAATTCAAATCCCCTTGGAATGCCTGGTAATTAGCGATATGAGCGGGCCATTTTTCTTTCTTATCAATCCACTGAATGACGGTTTGAAGTTCGTCATCAATTAGCAATTTTTTTTTTGGACTTCAGCATTCGTTAGTGCCAACATGTGTTCGTTGATTATATCAGGCTTGGCCGTGACGGCAAACAACTCATGAGGTTCTTTCTCCATACCGAATTGTAGACATTTTCGTTTGGTACCGATCCTAGAGGCTGCGTCGGCAATATTGTCCTTCCCGGCAACGTGTTCGAATTTATAAGAGAAATGGTCCATTCGTAGCATCCAACCCTCGGCTCTCGACAAAATTCTTTTGCCTACGTCTTTACGATGACTCTTCGTCATGAACATAAGCGCTTCACTGTCTGACCGAAGAACAAAATTCCGACCCAATAGGTAGTAAGAGAACTTCTCCATTGCCCAAACGATTGCCAGCGCCTCTCGATGTAACTGTGGGTAACGACACTCTGTGGCTGTCAGGCTTTTGGAAGCACACGCAATTATCCGATGCTCGTCATCTTCTTTTCCTTCTTGGACCAAGATCGCTCCTAGTCCCCAAGGCGATGCATCGGTATAAAGGATTGTCTGATCGTCTTCATTAAAATATCCCCTTTTCACCAAATCGTTTTCAACCGCGTTCTTGAGTGCCTCGAATGCTTCCTGATGTTGTATTTTCCACTCAAACTTGGTATGCTCTGCTAGAAGATCGCGCAATGGTTTAGTCTGATGAGAGAAATTTCTTGTATCTTAAAATACGTTTATTTAGGCCCAAATGCTGTAGCTTAACGAGGCCGATAATTCATTTTTTTTATATTACATGTCACATGTTAGTGGGGGAAGGGAAAGCCGTATTTAGGGGCGGCATGCTCCCCTCTTATGTAAGTAAAGGAAAAAGGTAGGAAGTGGGATACATATTGTGTAATTGACATCGTCGTTTGCTGATTGATCATTGTGGCGGATATGCACACTTTGTTGTAGTGTTGTAGTTTCCAGCCTGTAATCGCAGGGGCGAGGGGAGGGTCGATATTTCGGATAATTATTGGCACTCTATATCATCTGCATGTGCGGTATGTCATGATGTTCTGGATAGACGGTTATCAAGAAGAGTGTGCACCGAAGACTCGTGAAGCAATGCCATATTGTAGATACAGGGATAGGTTGGTGAGATTCTACTGTGAATGAGAGAGGGTAAAATGTATTAAACTTGGACATCAATGGTTTTCAAAAAGATATAGATAAGAAAAATATAGGGGTGGTCACGGCTTGCCAGGATGTCCCGGACTGGCACATAGGGTGATCTACCTCGGACCCGAAGGGAATCTATTAGTTGGGACCTGGCAACACAGTACTCTGCGCACAGCCAAACAACATGCTCGATGTCGTGATAGCCGTTCTCACAAACACAATGATTATTTTCAGCAAGCCCTATACGACGGAGATGCGCGTCAAACGAGTAATGGTTGGACATGATCCTTGACATCGTACGAATAAAGTCCCGGTTCACATCCAACCCCTTAAACCAAGCATTCGTTGATACCTTCGGGATAATGGAATGTAGCCACCGTCCAAGATGCCCATTGCTCCATGAGGTTTGCCAACTATCGAGCGTCCTCTGACGAGAGATACTGAAAAATTCGTTGAAGCAAATTGGTCTTTCGTAAGTGTCGCCTTCTAATGCGCCCACCTTGGCTAAAGAGTCCGCCTTCTCATTGCCCGCAATAAAACAATGTGACGGGACCCAAACCAAGGTAATCTGGTAAGATTTTTCAGATAAAGCACTCAGATATTCCCGTATTTTCCCCAGGAAATACGGTGAGTGCTTTCCAGGCTTCGCCGCACGGATGGCCTCAATGGAGCTGAGACTATCCGAAACGATGAAGTAATGGTCTGAGGGCAGGGTGTCAATGATCCCGAGAGTATACTGAATGGCAGCTAATTCTGCGACGTAAATTGAAGCAGGATCATTGAGTTTGAATGAGGCAGCAAGATTTTCATATCGATTGCTCATTCGATGCGATATTCTGAACCCATTGGTGATTGCAAATTGCGAAAGGCTTGTCGAGCTTAATTCTCAGACCCGATTCATGTCCTTGTACTTCGATTACATGGCACAGAACATCAATTCATCTACATATAACGTCAACCGTGCTCATCTCTTAGATACTTCTGATCCAACTGTATTTTTCGATACATCCATGAAGGAAGAGATTTGTGGAATTCCGGATCATATTCGCCCACAAGTGGTCCCAAATATTTTCTATAACAAATACCATCAAGTCGACTGCGCCAAAATGTTCTACACTGACGGATCAATTCTCGACGGGTCCACAGGCTTCGGTATCTTCAACGAAAATCTTGCTGCCTCATTCAAACTCAATGATCCTGCTTCAATTTACGTCGCAGAATTAGCTGCCATTCAGTATACTCTCGGGATCATTGACACCCTGCCCTCAGACCATTACTTCATCGTTTCGGATAGTCTCAGCTCCATTGAGGCCATCCGTGCGGCGAAGCCTGGAAAGCACTCACCGTATTTCCTGGGGAAAATACGGGAATATCTGAGTGCTTTATCTGAAAAATCTTACCAGATTACCTTGGTTTGGGTCCCGTCACATTGTTTTATTGCGGGCAATGAGAAGGCGGACTCTTTAGCCAAGGTGGGCGCATTAGAAGGCGACACTTACGAAAGACCAATTTGCTTCAACGAATTTTTCAGTATCTCTCGTCAGAGGACGCTCGATAGTTGGCAAACCTCATGGAGCAATGGGCATCTTGGACGGTGGCTACATTCCATTATCCCGAAGGTATCAACGAATGCTTGGTTTAAGGGGTTGGATGTGAACCGGGACTTTATTCGTACGATGTCAAGGATCATGTCCAACCATTACTCGTTTGACGCGCATCTCCGTCGTATAGGGCTTGCTGAAAATAATCATTGTGTTTGTGAGAACGGCTATCACGACATCGAGCATGTTGTTTGGCTGTGCGCAGAGTACTGTGTTGCCAGGTCCCAACTAATAGATTCCCTTCGGGTCCGAGGTAGATCACCCTATGTGCCAGTCCGGGACGTCCTGGCAAGCCGTGACCACCCCTATATTTTTCTTATCTATATCTTTTTGAAAACCATTGATGTCCAAGTTTAATACATTTTACCCTCTCTCATTCACAGTAGAATCTCACCAACCTATCCCTGTATCTACAATATGGCATTGCTTCACGAGTCTTCGGTGCACACTCTTCTTGATAACCGTCTATCCAGAACATCATGACATACCGCACATGCAGATGATATAGAGTGCCAATAATTATCCGAAATATCGACCCTCCCCTCGCCCCTGCGATTACAGGCTGGAAACTACAACACTACAACAAAGTGTGCATATCCGCCACAATGATCAATCAGCAAACGACGATGTCAATTACACAATATGTATCCCACTTCCTACCTTTTTCCTTTACTTACATAAGAGGGGAGCAAGCCGCCCCTAAATACGGCTTTCCCTTCCCCCACTAACATGTGACATGTAATATAAAAAAAATGAATTATCGGCCTCGTTAAGCTACAGCATTTGGGCCTAAATAAACGTATTTTAAGATACAAGAAATTTCTCTCATCAGACTAAACCATTGCGCGATCTTCTAGCAGAGCATACCAAGTTTGAGTGGAAAATACAACATCAGGAAGCATTCGAGGCACTCAAGAACGCGGTTGAAAACGATTTGGTGAAAAGGGGATATTTTAATGAAGACGATCAGACAATCCTTTATACCGATGCATCGCCTTGGGGACCAGGAGCGATCTTGGTCCAAGAAGGAAAAGAAGATGACGAGCAATGGAGAAGTTCTCTTACTACCTATTGGGTCGGAATTTTGTTCTTCGGTCAGACAGTGAAGCGCTTATGTTCATGACGAAGAGTCATCGTAAAGACGTAGGCAAAAGAATTTTGTCGAGAGCCGAGGGTTGGATGCTACGAATGGACCATTTCTCTTATAAATTCGAACACGTTGCCGGGAAGGACAATATTGCCGACGCAGCCTCTAGGATCGGTACCAAACGAAAATGTCTACAATTCGGTATGGAGAAAGAACCTCATGAGTTGTTTGCCGTCACGGCCAAGCCTGATATAATCAACGAACACATGTTGGCACTAACGAATGCTGAAGTCCAAAAAAAAAATTGCTAATTGATGACGAACTTCAAACCGTCATTCAGTGGATTGATAAGAAAGAAAAATGGCCCGCTCATATCGCTAATTACCAGGCATTCCAAGGGGATTTGAATTTGCAAGCGAATCTTTTGATGAAACGTGAGAAAATGGTTTTACCATCATCATTACGTGGCCGAGCCTTACGGTTGGCACACCGTAGTCATCCGGGTATGTCCACCATGAAAAATTTTCTGAGACAAGGCTTATGGTGGCCAGGCATGGATCGAGATATTGAAGAGTTTGTTAGAAGCTGTCCAGATGTCAACTTATAACTGTAACTTCGAGCCTACTTCCAATTGTAATGACCGAACTTCCCAAAAACCCATGGGATTATGTGTCGATGGATTTTGCTTCAGCATCCGATGTACATAACTGGAAAGCGTTGGTTATGACCGATAATTATTCCCGATTTCTTGTTGCTCTGCCAGTCGAAAAAACGGATGCAGATACTGCCAAAAGGACACTGAGAAGGGTTTTCAATACATACTCTATCCCGAAAACACTGAAGGCCGATAACGGGCCACCTTTCAACAGCGTGGAATTGAAATCAGGAGGCAAAATTCAATCGTAACACGAGGGAAGACAAAGCGCGTGGAGCTAGAGTAACCGATATCGTGGTCGGCGATACGGTGTTGGTCGAACAACAAAAACGTGACAAGACTGATACTGCATATAAAAATACTTTTCACAAGGTAATGAAGATCACGGGAGCTGGAAGAGCCACTATCATGGATATGTCAAATGATAAAACGTACGACCGGAACGTGAAATGTTTGAAGAAATTTGTAGAACGCAAGGCGGACAAAACGGATCCACTGGAGGAAGGGGAATCGAATCGCAACTCAGACGATCAGCCAATGGTGGAACCGTCCATGAAGAAGGTCCTAAGAGGACCCGTCCATTTGAAGGTCAAGTGTCGGATAACGAGAAGCCGATTGCGAAACGCCGGAAGACGCGAGAGATTATAAGACCGCAAAGATTCCTGAGCATGGTGGGAACGTTAAACGATTTAACCATTGCAAAATGAGATATTGTTATTCGTGCAAGGGGAGGATGTGGTATTCTAGATAAATGTGTAGGTTTGAGAGGTGTTGTGTGTCTTGGAGTGTCGAGGGGTGAAGACGTTCGAACCACGAGTCTCAGACGTTCATAGAGACAATAAATAAAATGTAAAGATATCTAAGTATGTTATTTTCGAGAATATCACAGCTCGTTAGAGCGATTTTCTTTTTCTGTCTATATTGACGACATATAACGCGAGCGATGTCAACCCACGTCGAACAATGCTTGGAAATTCAACAAAATCTTTGCTTCTGAATACAGGTTTTAAACCTCTTCTAATCAGTGACGGTCTAAATAATATCGCGATAATCAAATTTAAAAATATAAAGCAGATTGAATGTACACACACACATATATATATATATATATATATATATATATATATATATATATATATATATATATATATATATATATATATATATATATATATATATATATATATATATATATATATATATATATATATATATATATATATATATATATATATATATATATATATATATATATATATATATATGTGTGTGTGTGTACATTCAATCTGCTTTATATTTTTAAATTTGATTATCGCGATATTATTTAGACCGTCACTGATTAGAAGAGGTTTAAAACCTGTATTCAGAAGCAAAGATTTTGTTGAATTTCCAAGCATTGTTCGACGTGGGTTGACATCGCTCGCGTTATATGTCGTCAATATAGACAGAAAAAGAAAATCGCTCTAACGAGCTGTGATATTCTCGAAAATAACATACTTAGATATCTTTACATTTTATTTATTGTCTCTATGAACGTCTGAGACTCGTGGTTCGAACGTCTTCACCCCTCGACACTCCAAGACACACAACACCTCTCAAACCTACACATTTATCTAGAATACCACATCCTCCCCTTGCACGAATAACAATATCTCATTTTGCAATGGTTAAATCGTTTAACGTTCCCACCATGCTCAGGAATCTTTGCGGTCTTATAATCTCTCGCGTCTTCCGGCGTTTCGCAATCGGCTTCTCGTTATCCGACACTTGACCTTCAAATGGACGGGTCCTCTTAGGACCTTCTTCATGGACTGTTCCACCATTGGCTGATCGTCTGAGTTGCGATTCGATTCCCCTTCCTCCAGTGGATCCGTTTTGTCCGCCTTGCGTTCTACAAATTTCTTCAAACATTTCACGTTCCGGTCGTACGTTTTATCATTTGACATATCCATGATAGTGGCTCTTCCAGCTCCCGTGATCTTCATTACCTTGTGAAAAGTATTTTTATATGCAGTATCAGTCTTGTCACGTTTTTGTTGTTCGACCAACACCGTATCGCCGACCACGATATCGGTTACTCTAGCTCCACGCGCTTTGTCTTCCCTCGTGTTACGATTGAATTTTGCCTCCTGATTTCAATTCCACGCTGTTGAAAGGTGGCCCGTTATCGGCCTTCAGTGTTTTCGGGATAGAGTATGTATTGAAAACCCTTCTCAGTGTCCTTTTGGCAGTATCTGCATCCGTTTTTTCGACTGGCAGAGCAACAAGAAATCGGGAATAATTATCGGTCATAACCAACGCTTTCCAGTTATGTACATCGGATGCTGAAGCAAAATCCATCGACACATAATCCCATGGGTTTTTGGGAAGTTCGGTCATTACAATTGGAAGTAGGCTCGAAGTTACAGTTATAAGTTGACATCTGGACAGCTTCTAACAAACTCTTCAATATCTCGATCCATGCCTGGCCACCATAAGCCTTGTCTCAGAAAATTTTTCATGGTGGACATACCCGGATGACTACGGTGTGCCAACCGTAAGGCTCGGCCACGTAATGATGATGGTAAAACCATTTTCTCACGTTTCATCAAAAGATTCGCTTGCAAATTCAAATCCCCTTGGAATGCCTGGTAATTAGCGATATGAGCGGGCCATTTTTCTTTCTTATCAATCCACTGAATGACGGTTTGAAGTTCGTCATCAATTAGCAATTTTTTTTTTGGACTTCAGCATTCGTTAGTGCCAACATGTGTTCGTTGATTATATCAGGCTTGGCCGTGACGGCAAACAACTCATGAGGTTCTTTCTCCATACCGAATTGTAGACATTTTCGTTTGGTACCGATCCTAGAGGCTGCGTCGGCAATATTGTCCTTCCCGGCAACGTGTTCGAATTTATAAGAGAAATGGTCCATTCGTAGCATCCAACCCTCGGCTCTCGACAAAATTCTTTTGCCTACGTCTTTACGATGACTCTTCGTCATGAACATAAGCGCTTCACTGTCTGACCGAAGAACAAAATTCCGACCCAATAGGTAGTAAGAGAACTTCTCCATTGCCCAAACGATTGCCAGCGCCTCTCGATGTAACTGTGGGTAACGACACTCTGTGGCTGTCAGGCTTTTGGAAGCACACGCAATTATCCGATGCTCGTCATCTTCTTTTCCTTCTTGGACCAAGATCGCTCCTAGTCCCCAAGGCGATGCATCGGTATAAAGGATTGTCTGATCGTCTTCATTAAAATATCCCCTTTTCACCAAATCGTTTTCAACCGCGTTCTTGAGTGCCTCGAATGCTTCCTGATGTTGTATTTTCCACTCAAACTTGGTATGCTCTGCTAGAAGATCGCGCAATGGTTTAGTCTGATGAGAGAAATTTCTTGTATCTTAAAATACGTTTATTTAGGCCCAAATGCTGTAGCTTAACGAGGCCGATAATTCATTTTTTTTATATTACATGTCACATGTTAGTGGGGGAAGGGAAAGCCGTATTTAGGGGCGGCATGCTCCCCTCTTATGTAAGTAAAGGAAAAAGGTAGGAAGTGGGATACATATTGTGTAATTGACATCGTCGTTTGCTGATTGATCATTGTGGCGGATATGCACACTTTGTTGTAGTGTTGTAGTTTCCAGCCTGTAATCGCAGGGGCGAGGGGAGGGTCGATATTTCGGATAATTATTGGCACTCTATATCATCTGCATGTGCGGTATGTCATGATGTTCTGGATAGACGGTTATCAAGAAGAGTGTGCACCGAAGACTCGTGAAGCAATGCCATATTGTAGATACAGGGATAGGTTGGTGAGATTCTACTGTGAATGAGAGAGGGTAAAATGTATTAAACTTGGACATCAATGGTTTTCAAAAAGATATAGATAAGAAAAATATAGGGGTGGTCACGGCTTGCCAGGACGTCCCGGACTGGCACATAGGGTGATCTACCTCGGACCCGAAGGGAATCTATTAGTTGGGACCTGGCAACACAGTACTCTGCGCACAGCCAAACAACATGCTCGATGTCGTGATAGCCGTTCTCACAAACACAATGATTATTTTCAGCAAGCCCTATACGACGGAGATGCGCGTCAAACGAGTAATGGTTGGACATGATCCTTGACATCGTACGAATAAAGTCCCGGTTCACATCCAACCCCTTAAACCAAGCATTCGTTGATACCTTCGGGATAATGGAATGTAGCCACCGTCCAAGATGCCCATTGCTCCATGAGGTTTGCCAACTATCGAGCGTCCTCTGACGAGAGATACTGAAAAATTCGTTGAAGCAAATTGGTCTTTCGTAAGTGTCGCCTTCTAATGCGCCCACCTTGGCTAAAGAGTCCGCCTTCTCATTGCCCGCAATAAAACAATGTGACGGGACCCAAACCAAGGTAATCTGGTAAGATTTTTCAGATAAAGCACTCAGATATTCCCGTATTTTCCCCAGGAAATACGGTGAGTGCTTTCCAGGCTTCGCCGCACGGATGGCCTCAATGGAGCTGAGACTATCCGAAACGATGAAGTAATGGTCTGAGGGCAGGGTGTCAATGATCCCGAGAGTATACTGAATGGCAGCTAATTCTGCGACGTAAATTGAAGCAGGATCATTGAGTTTGAATGAGGCAGCAAGATTTTCGTTGAAGATACCGAAGCCTGTGGACCCGTCGAGAATTGATCCGTCAGTGTAGAACATTTTGGCGCAGTCGACTTGATGGTATTTGTTATAGAAAATATTTGGGACCACTTGTGGGCGAATATGATCCGGAATTCCACAAATCTCTTCCTTCATGGATGTATCGAAAAATACAGTTGGATCAGAAGTATCTAAGAGATGAGCACGGTTGACGTTATATGTAGATGAATTGATGTTCTGTGCCATGTAATCGAAGTACAAGGACATGAATCGGGTCTGAGAATTAAGCTCGACAAGCCTTTCGCAATTTGCAATCACCAATGGGTTCAGAATATCGCATCGAATGAGCAATCGACATGAGAGGTCCCAGAATCGATTTTTCAGCGGAAGAACGCCCGCCAGCACTTCGAGACTCATCGTATGGGTCGAGTGCATGCAACCCAAGGCAATACGCAAGCAACGATACTGGATTCGCTCCAGTTTGATGAAGTGTATGTTCGCAGCGGAGCGAAAGCAGAAACATCCGTACTCCAACACTGATAATATCGTTGTTTGGTACAACCTGATTAGGTCTCCTGGATGGGCACCCCACCATGTTCCAGTTATTGTACGGAAAAAGTTGATCCTTTGTTGGCACTTCTGTTTCAGATACCTAATGTGACATCCCCAGGTACCTTTAGAGTCGAACCATACCCCGAGATATTTGAATGTTGAAGCCTGAGCAATAGTTTGATCCATTAATTGAAGCTGTAGTTGCGCTGGTTCACGCTTTCTAGAAAATACGACTAGCTCAGTTTTCTCCGTGGAGAACTCGATACCCAGTTGGAGAGCCCATGCAGACAAATTGTCCAAGGTATCTTGCAGTGGTCCTTGCAAGTCGACGGCTTTAGTACCTGTAATAGAGACCACACCGTCATCTGCAAGCTGCCTTAGCGTGCAGGAATTGACAAGACATTCGTCAATGTCATTCACGTAAAAATTGTAGAGGAGAGGGCTTAGACATGAGCCCTGGGGAAGGCCCATGTAGCTAAATCGTGATGTCGATAAATCGCCATGCGAGAAATGCATTTGTTTTTCAGACAACAGGTTTAGCAAAAAGTTATTTAAAATTGGCGAAAGACCATGCTGGTGCAACTTCTCATAAAGAATGTTGATCGAAACTGAATCGAAAGCCCCCTTAATATCCAAGAGTACTGATGCCATCTGCTCTTTGTTAGCATATGCCATTTGAATTTCTGTTGAGAGCAACGCAAGGCAATCGTTCGTCCCTTTGCCTTTGCGGAAGCCAAATTGTGTATCTGACAGTAAGCCATTTGTTTCGACCCAATTGTCGAGCCGAAACAGGATCATTTTCTCGAACAACTTCCGGATACAGGACAGCATTGCAATCGGACGATACGAATTGTGGTCGGAGGCTGGTTTTCCTGGTTTTTGGATGGCGATGACCCTCACCTGTCTCCAGTCATGTGGGACAATGTTACCCTCAAGAAACCTATTAAATAAATTCAACAAGCGTCTTTTGGCAGAGTCTGGCAGATTCTTCAATAAGTTGAATTTAATTCTATCTGGCCCCGGGGCTTTATTGTTACATGATAAGAGAGCTAGTGAGAACTCCACCATCGTAAACGGTGTTTCGTTCGCGGTATTGTAAGGCGACGCGGCGCGGTAGATTTTCTGTGCCGGGGCGGAATCCGGACAAACCTTCTTGGCGAAATCGAATATCCAACGGTTTGAATATTCCACGCTCTCGTTAGTACTGTTTCGGTTTCGCATACGTCGGGCCGTGCCCCAAAGAGTGCTCATCGATGTTTCTCTTGTTAACCCGTCGACAAACCGGCGCCAGTAACTGCGTTTCTTAGCTTTCATTAAATTTTTCATTCGCTTTTCTAATATCGCGTACACTCGATAACTAGCAACTAACCCGTCGTTCCGGAAAGTTTTATACGCGGCAGCTTTCTCCGCGTACACGTCTGAGCACTCTTTGTCCCACCACGGGTTGGGAGAACGTTTTTGGGTGTTCAGTTCGGGTACTCGTTTCGTCTGAGTTTGAATCGCGCTATCGAGAATCGAGTTGGACAAAAACTTATATTCTTCCTATATTGAATACAGGTTTTAAACCTCTTCTAATCAGTGACGGTCTAAATAATATCGCGATAATCAAATTTAAAAATATAAAGCAGATTGAATGTACACACACACATATATATATATATATATATATATATATATATATATATATATATATATATATATATATATATATATATATATATATATATATATATATATATATATATATATATATATATATATATATATATATATATATATATATATATATATATATATATATATATATATATATATATATATATGTATATATATAACTCCGGCACTCGCGCCGTTGTATTTTGTGCAACACCTTCCGAAACTCTACCGAAATCTTCTTTCAGCACCGGCGGCTGCTCATTCGGGGAGCCATTCGCGCGAGTGTCGGAGGGTTAACATGACCATTTAGGGTTTCCACATAGTTTTCGTCTTATGTATACAAGATTGCAATAGAATGAAATAAGGGAAGTAAGGCAGCTTTATCTGGGCCTGATTGTCGCAATTATCTATTGCATTGATAGTGCAGAGTTGAAGATTAGCTCTTTTTCCGACAGCTGAAGCAAATCTACAGTAACTGTCTCGCACAGAGCTTTTCCGTAAACTCGATATGCATATTGGTCAGTATCGCATCGACGCAAACTTTCTTCAGGTAACCGACCAGGTATGGCTGAATATTGGTCTGCGTGGGAAGGACTGATATAGTAGATGATAGGTAGACATTGCATACTTGTCACCGCGCTTGGTAGAACCTGAACATTTCTGGTAGATCCAAATTATTATTTATGAAATCGATATTAACATGGATTGCTGATCGAAGTACCTATCTCTCCTATAACTGGAATCCTTTTCAGACAACTAGTAACCGTCAGTTAAATGCTTACAAATCGTTCCAGTTCTATTCGCGAAATTTATTTGTGCATTGTCAAATCAAAGCTCTACATTGTTTGTGATGATAAAATTCGGCACGCTTTGATTAGATAGCGTTGCCAGTTTATTTTGTTTTCGGTAATTTTACCCTGTCAAAATGAAACAGAGCAATAGGGTAGTAAAAATTGATTATGCGGTGAGCCAAAAAAACGAACAATTTGTATGGGACCTTGGCGTATTTAATTTGTATTTGGTAGCACGCTAGGTACACGAATCTGTCGTGCCGGACTTGGGAATCGCTATCTTCTTTGTAAATGCGTGATATTTTGACTAGATTGTACATTATTTATGTTTTTAATGCCGTAATATAAAAAATCTTTGGGTTTATCTATTGGAATCTATTCTTAGAAATATTTCGGAGCGATATGCGCAAAAAATTTGAAAATTTATCGTGAGATGGCTGAATTATATGCGTTGAAATTTTCGTTACATACCCTTTACGTAGAATTTGCAAAGTGCACCCCCACATCGAAAACAAAGACGTAGTCCTACGTCAAAATTTCAAGATAACCAAC
Organism: Topomyia yanbarensis; assembly: GCF_030247195.1. NCBI lineage: Eukaryota > Metazoa > Arthropoda > Insecta > Diptera > Culicidae > Topomyia > Topomyia yanbarensis. The sequence continues at coordinate 226,313,733 of NC_080672.1, forward strand.
ATATAGGAAGACACTTTGTTCCGTCAAACTATGTGATTCGACACCGCAAGCAACTTTGTGGAAAATTCCAAAAACGTAGGAGAATAACTAATAAAGATATCATGGAATAACTAATTTTAAAGGGCCACCCGAATAGAATTTTACAATAGTATTTACCCTATAAACAATCATAAAACAATAAATATTGTAGTTATTACTGTTTCAATATTGTTCGACGCTGAGTTCTTGCAGTAGATTTGCAATAAAATTCCATGTAACAATCAATTTTACTGTTCAGCAAAAAACTGATACAGTAAGTTCACATTAAATTTTACTGTTTCCGAGAAAAAAATGCATGAAGAAAAATCAATTTTTATGTAGAATACATTTAAGCTTTCAATATAGGGGTCCCGTTTTAAAAATATCGGCTGCGGCGCCGCGACAGATTTTGAAAGTTAATAACTTTTATCATACTTAACAGAATGATTTGATTGTTAGGCCAATCTGTTGAAAATATGTTCCTCTATGCTGTATTAAAATTTGAAGTATGTATAACATGCACTAATAACAAAAAAATGTGTTTTGAAAAATCTTTCGAAAACGACTCGGAAAAGTGAAAATTTTCAGCCCATCCTGCACAGAGCCGTCAAAATGGTGGGCCAACCGAACAATAAAATAATGAAAAGTTTATATATATATATATATATATATATATATATATATATATATATATATATATATATATATATATATATATATATATATATATATATATATATATATATATATATATATATATATATATATATATATATATATATATATATATATATATATATATATATATATATATATATATATATATATATATATATATATATAGGTCCACTACATGTTTGTTCCTATGATTATTCGCATTGGGTTGCTTGACGAGAGCAGTTGGTGGGGGAAAGACGGCATATTCCTTTGGTTAGGCCATTAGAAGCCGGACGGAAAGGAAAGGCTCATGCACGGCATGAGAACGAGCGAGAAAGCGATAGTAGTGCACATTAGCGCGATTATATAAATATCTGTCGGTCGGTTTTTCTCATCATTCGTATTCGTTCAAGTACTAGCAAGCAGCCAGTCCACCGGAGGAAAGCAGTTGGCAATGACGAAGGCCGAAAAAGTGCCCCAGCTACAGGAACTGTCGCCATGCCAGTATTTCGCACTAACTAAAAAGCAACGTTCAAGTACTAGCAAGCAGCCAGTCCACCGAAGGAAAGCAGTTGGCAATGATGACGGTCCGAAAAAGTGCCCCAGCTACTGGTGACTCATCGGAACTGTCGCCCTGCAAGAATTTCGCCCCAACTAAAGGGCAACTAATCTGTAGGCTATCGTTCCAGCGTCTGGTTCGTGAGATTGCACAGGACTGCAAAGTCGAGCTACGCTTACAAAGCTCAGTCGTAATGATGCCCCGAGAAGCCAACGATGCCTACTTGGTCGGTTTGTTCGAGGATGCAAAATAGTGCGCCAAGCGCATAACTTTCAGGCCAAATATCTTAAACTGGCTCACCGTGTCCGCGGGGAGTGCGTCTGAATTATGCTCCCGCAATAAAACAATAAACGGTTCTTTTCAGGACCAATTAATTGTGTTCTAATAAGAGTTAAACGGAAATTTACATTTTATGGTGTATAACAAATAATTTTCAGAAAGCTATATAAGAAATACGATATGTGGAAAGAATAAAAGAGAATTTAAATTATCCTCTCCCGCTCGTTTTCGTGCACTGCTTTTCCATTCCTTTCTGCTGCTAATACCATAACTAAAACGAATGTGCGTGTTCCCCCACCATATCATGGCCAGTGTTGCCACAATTGCATGTTGCTATTACACTTTGAATTATTTTATCGATCCTCTCTAGTATTGATAAAATATAGAACGTGCAAAGTACACAAGTCGCATGCTTTTATTCGAACTTTTTGGCAGCCTCCGTTGATTAACTGCATAAATCGATTTGTTTGTGCAGCTCCTTGCTAGTAGCAAACTAAATAGCCTTTATCAGCGCTAACAAATAACACAAAAAAAAATTAAATTTGTGAAAATCTTTTTCTTCCTTCTTTTCAAATCTGCAACATTCTTTGAAAATATTGTTTGAATGTTGTTATCGAAAAACTGAACATGCAAGTTTGCTAGCACTGGCCACTATATTGAAGGCGATAGAAAGACAGAATATTCGTTTTGGTTATGCTAGTATTGGTAGCCGAACGGAAAGAAAAGGCGCAGGAATGGAACGAAAACGAGCGAGAGAGCGATAGTAGTGCTTTCTCGTGTGTTCATATATAAATATTGGTCGGTCGGTTTTTCTCATCATTCGTATTCGTTCAAGCACTAGCAAGCAGCCAGTCCACCGAAGGAAAGCAGTTGGCAATGACGACGGTCGGAAAAAGTGCCCCAGCTACTGGTGACTCATCGGAACTGTCGCCCTGCAAAAATTTCGCCCCAACTAAAGGGCAACTAATCTGTAGGCTATCGTTCCAGCGTCTGGTTCGTGAGATTGTACAGGACTGCAAAGTCGAGCTACTCTTACAATGCTCAGTCATAATGATGCCCCGAGAAGCCAACGATGCCTACTTGGTCGGTTTGTTCGAGAATGCAAAATAGTGCGCCAAGCGCATAACTTTCAGGCCAAATATATTAAACTGGCTCACCGTGTCCGCGGGGGGGTGCGTCTGAATTATGCTCCCGCAATAAAACAATAAACGGTTCTTTACAGGACCAATTAATTGTGTTCTAATAAGAGTTAAACTGAAATTTACATTTTATGATGTATAACAAAAAAGAAAGGTGTTTGAAAGGTGTGAGGTGTTTAACAATTTTCAGCAAGTAGGTTAGAAATACGATATGTGGATAGAAAGAGAACTTAAATTATCCTCTCGCTCGATTTCGCGCACTGCTTTTCCATTCCTTTCTGCTGCTAATACCATCATAACTAAAACTTGCTTGTTGCTATTACACTTTGAATTATTTTATCGATTCTCTCTAGTGTTGATAAAATATAGAACGTGCAAAGTACACTAGTCGCGTGCTTTTATTTGAACTTTTTGGCAGCCTCCTTTGATTAACTGCATAAATCATTAGATTTAAATTAACGTCTCGAAGTGAAGTCACGATGCTCCGGTTATGTCACAGACATTACCCACCCATCTTTTTTTTAGTTTAGTAGAGCGAATACGAACTACTATCGCTCTCTCGCTTGCTCGTTTTCGGGACATGTGCCTTTTCATTCTTTTCTGCTACTAATACTAGCATAATCAAAACGAATGTGCGTCTTCCCACCATCCATTTAGTGAGCAGTGTTGCCAAACGCATTTTCAGTTTTTCATCAATAACATTTCAACAATATTTTCAAAGAATGCTGTAGATTCGAAAAAAGAAAAATAGTTGGTGATGGAAAAGAATTCCCAATCAGAATTTTTAACCATAATTATAACGAATCATTTGAAAATTTCACATGCAAACGTAATTTCTTTGTATATCATTAGATTTGGATTAACGTCACAAGTGTAGTTACGACACTCCGGTTATGTCGCAGACATTACCCACCCATCTTTTAATGTAGAATATTTAATCTAGAAATCAGAAATTTTCGGAAATTTGTTACCGATATTTAAATATCGGTTTTTGTTTTGCAAATAGAGAAAAAATTCTGATATTTCAGAAATTCAGTGAGTATGGCAATCCTGTCAACAAACGAAAGCCGCGCCAAAAAAGAATGGGAAAATATTTTTCGTTGTGATGCAAAAGGAGGCCTTCCATCAACTTTGCAAATGTTATAAAAAGAATGAACATCGACTCAGTAGCTATCCATTTTGGACTTGGCTAACGAGTGAGTCGTATCAAATGGCACGATCTCGTTCTTTGAACGCTAAGTATGCGGCAAGTTACCGCAAGCGGAAGAGGCAGGTGCCTCTAGCGACCTGTGAAGAACACTCGATTGGATGCATTACTGGTATGTTCTATTTATTTATTGGTTAATAGTACAGACTTTACACACAGACTAGCAAAGTGCAGCCAAACGCACTGTCAAAAAGTGCAGCCAAACGAGCAAGTTTTTCATGTAAAAGTACACTAAGAAAAATTATATGGTAATATTTACCATATGAGGAGGTTAATTCGACTTTTCGAGTATAGTGCTTTTTAACCGACTATAGGTCACTTTAACTATATGCATGTTCAAGTTTACTATACAAGAGCTCTTGACCACAATAGTACTATTGAACATTGTATTGTAAGCAGGACCATTATAAGTGGGATGCTCGCCGTAACAATGTGCATCGTTATCTTGACCTAGAACTGTTTGTTATAACTAAACCAGGAGAATGGGATGTTTTACCAGTTTTACCATGCTTTATGCATAATAGTCAAATTCAACACTCTGTTGTATGAATGACCATTAAAAGTGGGATGCTTGTTATAACAATAAGCATAGTCATCCTGAGCAGGGCCTGCTTGCAATAACTAAAACCTTGGGGTTTTGACATTTTTCCTCTAGTTATTTTAAAAAGGGATATCACTGTTTCGGAAATGACGAGGGTGGATAAAAGAAAGATTGAGCCAATCTTGGTTTTTGAAAGCATCCCTTAATTTATTGATGATACACATTTTTTATAAAAATATGAATCGTCTCAGCATCCACATTTCAGCCTCCTTTTCTGATTTTACGCTTAACTAAAAAATCGAAAATTTTACGATTTTAAAACATCGTTATTCAATTAAATTGAAGTATGTACTCACATAGTGCAATAAAGCAAAGCAAATACTTAGTAATACAGTCCCTTGCGAAAGATGACCTTCTGTTTCGTAAGACTTCAAACCGGCTCTTAATGTACAGACCTTTTGTGAGGCTAGTGCTACGCCTAAATTTAGCTATTAAATACCTTTCCTAACTGGAACAATATCATACAACGGCTTATGATGCTATCGCCTTACCGTAATATCACAGAGATAATATAATTGCAATAGTTAAAAAATTAAAAATTAAAAAAAATGTGCGCCGAAAAACACGCATGTATGTTATCTATACATTTTTTACTGCAATGGCCGCATCCTGCAGTAATACTTAATGGGAACGCAAATATTGACGAGTTTTGTGGTTGTTAGTAATACAAAGCATTGTCAGCTGAAAATCACTATACGCAGAAGCTGCTTTCGACAACGGTAAAGTCCACATAAACGGTGTATATAGTTATTTCATCCTTTACATTCTTATAACAACTATACATTTAGTGTTCACGACTTATTAATATATTGTGCAGAGGATAATCAAACGAAAAGTAGTTATAACAATGGCACTGGTTACATTCAAGATGTTTACCATGTTCATATTTTTATTTTTACTTTAAGTTTAATAGTGATTCACACTATTCCATTGTCAGTTTTTAGATGATAAATATTGTTGGAGTGAGCATGTTCAAATTGTCGTAAATAACAACAGCATAGTTGAGCGGTAATCGATTTTTGTAGTATTTTTTGCGATACAGATGTTTAGTATTACCGATCTCATGGTCATTACTGCTATTTCGGCAAATAGTTAAAACAACTACGAAAGTCTGGTCACAGATACCACAGATTTTTTCTCAGTGTAGGCTTGTATATATTCATGGTTGCTAGTATAACTGTTTTTGTCTCCGCAAGTCTGTTTGTAATGAGTCTGTAGTTAACAGTTATTTAAGAAAGTTCGTTCAAACATAACGTTACACTCATGTAGTGATATTATTAAGGCCTATTTACACCCTCGGTGAAAATGAACGTGAACTCGATGCGCACCAAATTGTTTTCTCCAATATCTCACTTATTAGTACATAGAAATTGATGAAACTGGAACTAAACGATAGTACATTAATATACTTAGCGAATCCATGCACAACTATTCGATGTAATTGAATCAATGCAATAATATTCATATTCCCCGATAATTTCAAATATTCCACGGTGAAATATGTTCGCAGTGGATAATTTTCTTGTTCACCGGGAGTGTAAACGCGGCGGAATTGATGCGGAGTGGTGAATATAAATGTCATCGCTGTTCACGGTGAACGTTCACCTTCGAATACCAAATTGCATTCTGACAAACTGTAAACTGCCAGTTGAGCGTGAAATCGTTGTTCGCTGATGAAACTGTTCACGACGTCGTCCACCGTGAACAATGGAAGGTATTCAACACATGTTCACGTTCATTTTCACCGAGAGTCTAAATACTGCTTTACATTCGCTTGCTACATTTCAATACCAGGCGTTAAGACATTCCTATGACATTGTATATTTATTGGGGATTTAATTGGGTTGGTCATTCGCCATTATCCTATGATATTATCTAAATGTCTTATAAGTGATATCATTTATTCTCGAATTAAAATCAAATGTTTGTGAATCAATTGTTAAACAGTATCATTGCTTCGTTCCCAAAACAGTATATTCTGGTTGCAGTTGAAAATCGAAATAGTGAGCTTGCGCCTTTCGATTTTTTCCTATTTTCAGCGTGTGGAACTAAAGCGCACCGGGTGTAAATAATGCACAAGTTGATTCTCTAGCATGTTCAAAAGATGCGCTTTAGTTGCCCACTCTGCAAATAGGAAAAAACGAAAGGCGCAAGTCAATTTTTCGATTCAACTGCAACTAGAATACAAAACTAGCGCGCAAATTGCGATACAGAAAACAAATATTGGTGAGAGTAAGAGATTTCATGAGAAACCGGCCGACCGCAAAATATGACCAACTTTGCAGTTTTGTTCGGTTTATGAATCTTCATGATTTTTTCTGGCAATTGCATTATTTTGATACAAGAGCAAATTTTCAAAAGGGCGTAAACGTTTATAGGTACAATAATTTCCAAAATTTTTTGGTCGATTATTCTATTTTATACAGCAAAACTATCTGAGAACGAGTTACAGGGAAGGAATACTTCTATACGAAAAAATATGTACCGAAAAAAATGTGTCATTTCACAAAACAATGTATATTCAAAATTTAAATGCAAAAAACCCCTTTTTTAAAAATGTTCATATTTTGTTCAACAAACATTTAAAGAGAAGAGAAACATTTTGAATGAGTATGCATGATAGAGAACTAATCAGTAAAAATTTTTTCTAACAATATATTTATACATGCTTTTAAATTTCATACTAATTTTATACAGAATAGATTTCTAGGTATTTTAAATGAAAATGCGTTTAAGGTTGGAGAAAGAATCGGCAAAAATTGAAAACGAAAACAGCAGTTTTTTTCCACACCGAGAGTTAGATCTTCATAAAAACCCAATCAGCAGTACTGTAACAACATTTTTCATAAGCTGATTGATTTTTATAGAGATCTAACACTCGGTGTGGAAAAAACTGCTTTTTTCATTTTCGATTTTGGCCCATTCTCTCTCCAACCTTAACAAAAATCTTCCAAAATGGCATAGTTTTCGAGATATTTGGAATTTTGTTCTAACAAAAATTATTCGTGTAATTATGCCCTTTTAAACAGTTATTCGCGTTACTCCATCATAAAATGTCAACCATCTAACGTTTATCGTTTTAAAGGCGTAAAAGAAATATTTTCAGTGTATTTGGATCATGAAGAAACTTTCAATAAAGATTTCCTAACAACTTTTGGCAATTTTTTGTAATTCATACTACAGTGAAGACCTGATTTTATCAGCATCCGATTTTATCAGCTTCCGTTTTTGTCTACCCCCGATTTTATCAGCTTTTTGACCCGAATTTGTCAGCCTTATATGATAATTGATTGTAGTTTGATGGGCTCTAGTAGACGAATCAGATTAGAATTAGAATGTTTTTCTTATCATAGAGATCCGAAATATGTAAAAATGAAAATTTTAATCTTTTTTTAAAATTTTGCGCTGTCAGACCTTGTTAAAACTTAATTGCGAAATACAATATAGTGTGTGTGGTATGCGAAGTTACCGGGGATTTCTAAAAAAGTACAACATGTGCGTTTGTTTGATCGTTAAAATTCATCTGGTGGCTGTGGTCCACTAGGAGGTTGATAACTCTATTATCTTTCTCCGGACAAAACCAGCCTAGAGGCCGCGTGGCATCCGGCGGGTTTGAAGTATGTCAGTTATGGAAATAACTGTCAAATTCATTCGCAAAGGTGGCCGCGTCACTTATGAGGAGGGAAAGAGCTTTAGACCGATCAGTCTGACCTCCTTCCTTCTCAAATCAGTGGAACGTTTAATCGACCACTACATTCGGGATGGTAGCTTGGGCGAGCACCCGCTGCATGCAATGCAACATGCATATCAGCGGGGGAAGTCTACTACCACCCTGTTACACAATGTTGTCTACAACATTGAAAAAGCTTTTTCACAAAAGCAATCAAGTTTAGGAGTTTTTCTCTATATTGAAGGTGCTTTTGACAACGTGTCTTTCGATGTCGATGTCGCCGATAGCTTGTTGAGAAAACTAAATGAGCTTGGGTTTCCGACGTATGGTTTCGCCGATGATTATCATATAATGATCACCGGTATTTGCATTAACACACTTTTTGATTTGATGCAACAAGCCTTATGTGTTGTTGAGCGGTGGTGTCTTCATGTTGGACTATCAGTTAATCCAAATAAAACCTCAATGGTGCTTTTCACGCAACGAAGGATTACAACCGGAGCTCGTCCATTGCAGTTTTTTGACTCTGAAATTATTGTCGAAGATCAAGTTAAGTACGTTGGGTTAATTCTCGACTCAAAACATAATTGGACAGCTCACATCGATTTCAGGATCAAGAAAGCTTGCATGGCCTTTGGCCAATGTAGACGGGCTTTCGGCAAATCTTGGGGACTCAAACCCAAGTACATTCAGTGGATCTACACAACAATTGTTAGACCAATACTGGCATACGGGTGCCTTGTTTGGTGGCAGAAGGGACAAGTCATGACAATCCAATCAAAGTTAAACCATCTTCAGAGGATGGTCTTGATGGCGATGACTGGTGCGTTCTCGACAACACCTACTGCTGCTCTCGAGGCACTCTTGAACATAAAACCACTACATGTGTTTCTGAAACAAGAAGCACTTTCTTGTGCATACCGTCTTAAGGTTACTGGGCTCTGGAACAGTAACCCAATAGATCGTGTAACTAGCCACACAAGACTGTGGCCCCAAATGGTTACTTGGGATGAATATACACTTGCTCCCAGTAACCTTACACTCACATGTAGTTTTCCTTCTAAAACTTTCAATGTGAGAATTCCTCTTCGTGAGGAATGGCAGTCTAGCTGGATGGAGCGACAACTTGAAGAATACGTAGTTTGTTATACGGACGGTTCTTTGTTGGAGGGCCGAGCCGGTGCTGGTGTCTATTGTCATGAGATGAGATTAAACCAATCTCATTCGCTTGGTAGATACTGTACCGTATTCCAAGCAGAAATCTTTACGATTCTGTGTGGCGTACAATCCGCACTTCAACAGGGAATTTGCGGTAAAAGAATCTATTTTTGCTCTGACAGTCAGGCTGCCCTGAAAGCACCTAGCTCGGCAGATTCGAGATCGAAATTAGTAATCGCATGTCGAACTCAAATCGAAGAACTTAGCATTTCAAATGCTATCTACCTTCTATGGGTACCCGGTCATTCCGGTATTACTGGAAATGAATGGGCGGGCGAATTGGCTAGAGCTGGCGCTGCGACTGATTTCGTTGGTCCAGAACCAGTTCTACCACTGTCAATAAGTTGGATAAAGCACAAGATTCGCTCTTGGGCTGCATTCGAACATGCCAACCATTGGCGTAGCTTGCAAACTTGCGTTCAAACAAAGGCTTTTCTGACGGATGTGAGTCCGAAAATGTCAAGAAATTTGTTGCATTTTTCCAAGCACAACTGCAGTATTCTGGTCAGGGCACTGACTGGACATTGCAAACTCAATTATCACATGGCTACTATTCAGCGCGCTGAGTATTATTCATGTGATCTTTGTGAATCCGATTACGGAACATCATATCATTTGATATGCAATTGCCCTCTATTAATGCAATTGCGCATCCGGTTTTTTGGTTCTCCATACATAGATGTACCTATGTACAGAGAGCTGAAATTTAAGGATATGCTTTTGTTCCTAACCCAGTGTGGTAAAGAGCTATAGTTTTTTAGCCGTATTTGAATGACAATATCTCTTCGGGGGTGTTGTCGTTCTGTTATCTCAATATCCCCTCGGGGGTGTTGATATATCCGCTCACTGTTTGAGTAGAGGTTCTAAATCCCTCCGGGGGTTGGAAGTTTTATTCCTGCTGTTGTAGCACCTGCAGATCGTTCAGCATCACTCCGGAGGTGCAGAATGCTCTGTTTTAATTGTTCTGTGTCGTTGTTTTCCTTACCCCTAACCTCATCACATCCCCAATCCTTCCCATCAGGAAAATGATGAAAAGACGATTCTTGGCAAGGCACAAATCTCCGATCAATATGGGGAACGTGCCATTTGAGCCAGACGCTACTGATTCCTGATTCCTGATTGTTTGATCGTTAAAATTCATCTCTGTACGTTTATGGGAAATATTTTAATTTATATTATCTACTTAAAAATGTTAGTCCCAACTATTGATTGTTATTATTATTTAATTATAGATATGGTGCGTATCTATGAAAGGGCTAGCAAAGAACTAAAAAGGCGATTTACTGATAACGATTTTGGTGTAGCGTTTGCGACCGTTTATGGTTTGAAAGTGATTTAAAAACGATCAGCAGTGTAGAGGAAAATGTACTCAGAATGGGATCTTTTGAATCTGCGGAGGGGTTCAGGGTTTGTCAGACATGTCGTAGCAGTTTGAAGCGTGGCATAGTGCCAAAGCTGGCTACAACGAATGGATTTGTATATCCAGTTCGTCCTGCGGGTTTACCTCCTCTTGATCCCATTAGTGAAAGATTGATTTCTCCACGATTACCTTTTATGCAAATCCGACGTTTACGTCATGCTGCAGGTAGTCATTCAATAATGGGCCAGATTATTAAAGTACCAGTGGATGTCCCAAGTAACCAATAAGCATTATAACGTAGTCTAATATCTGCTTTAGATCCACATATAAAGCTGTCCTAAAAAGCCGTGAAGCCCTAAATACTTATTTAATGCTGATATTATGCCAGAAAAGGCGAAATATAGTGCTATTACTGTGCGGAGATTGACAGCTCGTTTCTGCAGTACTAATGCTATTATATAGCAAAAGCGTACAAATGTCAAATTTGAAAGCCTTATATTGGCACTACTAATGCTATTAAAAAGCTTCAGTTGGTTGTCATTGTCCGCCATGGTTTTAAAACCATTTCTTATGTTTCCTTTCGGTATGATGAGCAAAAAGGAAAAATTTTAAAATAAAATATTCTGTTTAAAACCGTAATTGACTCTGTTCTAATGCATTGTAATGAATATCCTTAATGGGTTTTCGTTCTCACATGATATGAATGTTTACGAAAATTACCTTTAGTAAGTCTCGAACTGAGGTACCTTGCCTACGTCTTTCACGGTAAGTGCGTTTGCTTCCTGCAAAGAGAATAGTGAAAGAGACGAAGAGTGAAAATCAGTCAAAACGGCAACACTCCCTTTATGATGATTTCAACACTAGAATTTTGGCAACCGCTTCCACAGGCAGCACTTTACATGACTCCTATTATATTTTGAAAACAAACCGTATGTCGATCGTTGGATTTGTTTATCAAACGATGCGCATTTCGAAACAAAGAGATGAAATAATTCTAAAGCTTGTTTTTACTCATACATATACTCTAGAATGCACCTCACAATCACGATTGAACCAAATTCTGGCGAAAATTGAAATTTCTTTTTTAATAGATGTACAATACTTATCTCCTCCAACTCAGGCATGAGTAATGTTTATTTACATTGCACGATTGGTCTGCTTAATAAGGTATTTGTGGCTTCACTCTATTCGTCTCTTTCCCTATTCTCTTTGGCTTCCTGGACTATATTGCATATGTTCGATTGAAATGAAATATGCCGAATATAATCTTCAAGAAGAGTTGCATAACAAATAAACCCACAGCATCACAATAGCATTATATCAGCTTTTTATATGCTCTACAATGGCATTAAATGCACTTGTAAAGCTTACATACTTTAAAGATCTTTGAAGCATGTACGCGTTATATCAGCTTTATATACGCATATAGAGCAAGCTATAATGCTATATGTCGGCTGTGCAGTTATGCATTATTGATGCTAATAAAGAGCTTTATTGCGTTGTTAATGCTGTAATGGAGTTTTAATGCAACATTAGTGTAAATGTATAGCCAATATAGTGCAATGGCTTAATGCTTATGGTTACTTGGGGTACCTGATATGATTCGCGTACTCCCAAGAAACATTGATGATGATTATGCGTTCAATGTTAGTATAAAGAAGCATTTAATTCACAAATCTTCTTATTTAAATGGGTTTATAAAGAAGAATACAGTGAATAAGTGGCTCGAGTATCTTGTTGATACTCCGTTATATTATAGATATGGCATAGTTATCAATCAAGATCAGTTGAATGGGCTTGATCAACCATCGTCAGCACTTTCTGGAGCTAACGAGTTGGAAACCATCGATACTTCCAGCCAGTGGCGTAGCCAGGGGGGGGGTTTTGGGGGTTAAAACCCCCCCCAAACCAAAATTAATTGGATTGAAAAAAAATTGATGCTGACGAATTTGATTTAATATTCCACAAAATATTTTTGGAAAAATATTCTCTGATCACTACATTGAGAACTGTGTTTAAAGCGTCATGAGAACTTTTGGAAAATTGTGGGAAGGGGATCATGTAACTTATCTCTTAGCCAAAATCCCACAGTTGTCAAATTACTTCAATGTAAAATAAAATAACTGTCTGAATTATTATGAGCTCATTTTTGGAAAGATGCTTCAAAATATGGATTAAAGACAATTTTTCGAATGGGAATCTAAATTTGAATAGGTTGATTGCATATAAAACATAAGCTTGTTTACCGAAAACTTGCATACATTTCAACATTTGCTGAAAATGTATTTTTTTTAGATTGTGTAGAGTTTAGACAACAATTCAATATAGTTAACAACAAGAATAACATTTCAGAAACTAGTTGAAAGCTGATGTAATTTTGTCTCTAGCAGGTCAGGATCGGTTTTATGAGCATTGGATTTTTGTTGTATTATCAACTATATGAATAACCTCTTAGCAGGATACAATGAATGGCGTACTAAAATTTGGTGTGCTACGTACTAGTACTGCAAGTTGTGAGGTTGACTAATGAAGAAAAGTAAAATTAATGCTCGATAAATTTTTAACGGTCACGATCACATTCATTCGAAACTGCCAAATTTCGATGTTAAGCAACATTGAAGAATTTCAAAACGTAAAACTGTTCATCTGCTGATAGAATAATTTTGATGGTTAATCCTCCTAGAAGTAATTATAGACAAGAATTACTCTTCAAGCAAATTTGAGTCGAGACTTAATGTCTCCAGCAAAGTTTTCGAAAGTGCTATTTCAAACAACTTTGTCAAAGACATAAATATCCCACATATTCAGAGTATCGAAATATAGTAGTAGAAAACCTTTACAACAAGCTATTCTGAAATTACTGCATTTGATAAATCACTTCTGCGGTAATTAAATAATAAATTCACATTGCCTTCAAAGGCACCTTTGAAGCTTACAAAAAATAAGGGAACGGGATTTAAAACAAATAATTCCCAGGGATTAAAAGGACTCAAAAACACAAAGAATGATTCCATTTTCAGGAGCTAGCATCAATTCGGCGCTGGCTTAGTCCGCCCACCAAGTTAGTGTCAGATTCTGATGAGATGAAGTCGAAACGCAAGTTTCAGTTCCATCCATCCATAATTTAGTTATAGGTTTTGTGTTCTCAACTCGCAATGATTGTTTCAAACAATTTTATCCGTAGCGCATAAAAAAATAGTTTTCACCTAAATTTTTCTTCACTAAGGAGAAATATAGCAGGCCCAGTCCATTTGAATCCCTATATGTTGAATTCATGTAGCCTTCATATTTTCAACAAAATTGTTTGAAATGACATTATCAAAAACTTTGCTGAAGGCACCATGTCTCTTAATATTTTTGAAAATTCACCATAATTACCTCTATGAGAATTAATCACTAAAATTTCTATATCAAAGCAGGCGCTGTTTTATGTTGATAACTTCCCGAAGTTGTCAAACCTTCAAAGTCTAGGATTATTATATTAGGTGATCTTGAACGTTGAAAATTTTTTAGATCATTTATCCCACTTTAAAAGATCGCAATTTTTGACTTCATTGACATTTTATACAAGAAAATAATCTATAGAGGTTTGAAAACTGTTCCATGTTGATCCTTCTTGTTTGTAGACTGGAATGACATCTGTTAGACTACTTATGTTTTTGAGTTTTCAATAATTTATCAAACTCATATTAAATTTTAGCATTTTTTTCAAAAAATTTGCGATTCTCATCAAAACCCCCTCCAAACCAAATTTCTGGCTACGCCACTGCTTCCAGCGACTATGAGTTATTGATTGGGCAACAACAAACGCTTCTTTGGAATGAGGACAAGTGTTTGGAGATTGCACCCGGCCAGAACAGAGTACCTTTGTCATAAATTTTTGATGAATTTGGGGAGGAACTTTCTTTTCCTGATATTTGTTTTGGACATCCACGTTGCTTTAAAGCTGATGTTCATGTAACCGCCTTTATGATGGCTACAAGTGAACTTAGACGTCGCGATAGACGAGGTGCAAAACCACAACATTTACTTTATATGGCCGTAAAAATACTTCGCCTTCGTGTTTCTGATGGTTTGCAAAATACATTTAAATGTATGGGAACTGCAAATATTACCCGTGCGATGTTGAAGGATCGAAATTTCTTGGAGACTTGCATTGAGCGTAACTTGTCATTTCTCAAGTCTATCCCCAATTCAGTCCAATATTGGCAACAACGCAAACGTGATGTCTTTGCCATGATTCGTCAACTTGGCCGACCAAAAGCGTGCATGACATTGAGTGCCAATGAAATTCGATGGCCTAATTTGTTGAGAATTTTGCATAAACTTTCCGGTGAGCATAATATCGACTTAACAGATCCCATAGAGCAATTAAGTGCTCATTAGCGAACTATGCTTGTTAATGAGGATCCTGTAACCTGTTGCATTTATTTTAACAGGTTGGTTGATACTTTAATGAACATACTCTCTTCTCGACGATATAGTCCGTTTGGTGAGTATTATGTGGTTGATTATTTGAAACGAATAGAGTTTCAGCACCGTGGTAGTTCACATGCTCACATATTGCTGTGGTTTAATAATGATCCTCAAGAAACAAATTCAGAAAATATGCCTGCTACAGTGGAACTTATAGATTTTCTTTGTTCTGTTAGTGCCAATGGCAATCAGATTCATAAACATACATTTACGTGTTACAAGCGGAATGAAAAACAATGTCGGTTCAATATCCCTTATTGGCCCATGGATCGAACTAGAATTTTGTTGCCGATGGCATCGAATAATTCGCGCCGTAATCAGCTAACATCAAAAGCAAGGCAAATGCGCGAAATATTGAATATTAAGGTGTATGTAACACTGGATGATTATCTTTCTGACTGCAATTGCTCGTACTATAACTATTTGGATGTTATTCATGCTTCTTTGCAACGACCCACAGTTCTTTTGAAACGATGCCTGGAAGAATTATGGACTAATCCATACCATCCATGGGTTGCCAACGAACTGCAGTCGAACATGGATCTTCAATTTATTATGGACGAATATTCATGTGCTGCGTATGTAGTTGAATATGTAAACAAAACAAATAGAGGCATTAGTAGCTTGCATCTTGAATTAGTCAAGTTACAAGAAGAATACCCTGATCAAGATTACGCTGCCCTACTGAAGAAGGTCAGTATTAAAATGCTGAATTCAGTAGAAATGTGTGCCCAGGAAGCTGCTTGGTATTTACTACGACAGCGAAGGATAAAAGTAGTAGTAACACATATAAACAACGAAGTACACCTCGAGTAATCCGTTGGAGAAAATATAAAATGACAGAATTAAACGATTACAAGCGTGAAATGGTACTTCTATTTCTACCATTCCGGAATGAAGCTTGCGATATTCTTGATCGTAACAAATTCATTGACTTGTATAACCAAAACGAAACTTTCATATTGACCAAATTGAAACAATATGATTGTGATATTAATCTCGAACAAGTCGTCGAGGAATATCTTCGTATAACTGAAGAAAGTGAAACTGACGATCTTCAAAATGCAGCGAACGAGAAACACAATGAATTCGTACGGGCTATTATCATGGAGCCCAACGATGACGATATTGAATAATTGCCTAGTGGTGCTCTAGCAGCGGTCGTTAAGAAACGTACCAATGTTATGAGTAAGCAAGACTATTGTGCTCTAGTCAGGACTACAAATGTAGAACAACGAAGTTTGATTTTACATTTAATTGATATCTTGCACAGCTTCGACGGAACGAACACACCTTTGCAGATATTTTTCACTGGTCCTGCAGGATGTGGTAAAACGTTTACACTTCGCATACTGATGGAGACATATAATCGTTTCAGTCAGGCACATAATTCACTGAAAAATGCATATGTTGCTTGTGCATCTACGGGCAGAGCCGCTGTAGCTATTGGTGGCACCACAGTGCATTCCGCTTTTCGCATTACAATGGCTCGCAGAAATAATTCAAAACTTGGGTTTGAAATTCTTCAACTGTATCGTAATGCTTTTAATGGCGTTAAAGCGATCATTATTGATGAAGTTAGTATGATAGGTGCAGATGTGCTAAATATCATTCACTCTCGGTTGCAAGATATCACCGGAAACTATCACGATCCGTTTGGCGGAATTCATCTTATATTTTGTGGCGATCTTCGTCAATTACCACCTGTCAATGCTCGACCAGTTTACAAATCATGTAGAAACTCTATTCATGGTCCTGTGCTGTGGCAGTCCCTGAATTTCTTTCCATTAAAGCAAGTTATGCGGCAATCCGATATTCAATTTTCCACACTTACAGACTCAGAAGCTGAGCAGATTGAGAGTCGATTCCGAACAGCCGAGTGGTGCAGGCAAAATGTACCGAATGCTATACGTCTCTTCCATCGCAACATTGTTTCCGCGCTCCTCAATTTTTGTTTATATCATTGTAATTGTTGCCTCGATATCCTGCAAAACCGTTCAAACTTGATATCCAGCCTCCGTGTTCACTTGCCGAATGACGGTGTTTTGCTCACACGCAAGGTAGGACCGCAATATCAAGGTATTCTGGACAAGCTGAAGCAGTTTGCTGATTTGCCACAACCGCCATTCCACCGCTACACCGCCACCTCGCCACTCCGTCACCTCGGCACTCCGCCATCTCGCCACTCCACCACCATCACTTCCACTCGCAGTTTACAAAAGTGTCACCATCTGAACAAAATATCAACATAACACACGACCAAATACCGCCCATCAATTTGCTAATTCATCATCCAGCAGAAATAAACATCATCGCCGCTGCTGTGTTTTATTTCTGCCAACCGAAAGAACATATACATCCATCAGTTGTCCTCCGCCTTCCTGAACTCCAGGTGCCAGAACGAGAAAGGTGAGAAGTAATTTCGTAGTTGTTTTGGTTAGTACTTTCTTGCGCTCCTTCGATCTTGTACCTAAGTGAATTTCGTACCCAAAAACATACCTGTCATCATCTTGTAGAGTGTTTTTTTTTACAATGGAGAAGACCTTTATGTCCTAGCCCAGTACACGTGCTAACGGTAGGGTCCAATCTACCACACGGGGTGCACTGGGGGCGTGTCGGACTCGAATGGTGACCAGCCATTAATACCGACTAAACTCCATTGGGCTCCGCCATCATTCCTCCCAGGAACTACCTCTCGGTATTACTTCTGGGGGGATGGCTGTACTCAATGTACTCATTCACTCTCACTCACGCGATCATACATCCTGTATGAGGCTTACTTGGGTGCTCTCTCAATCACACTTTGATTCACTCTCAAACACTCCCACATGAGGCTGACTTTTGTGCTCACCTTTTACGTTCCATGCGAGGCTGACTTGTGTGCTCACCTTACTCATTCCTTGCTAGGCTTACTTTTGTGCTCGCCCTACCCATCCATGTGAGGCTGACTTGGGTGCTCACCCTATCACCTGATTCACTCTCAAACGTGCCACTCTATTGTACCTTTGTCACTCCCTCTGGCATCCCATGTGGGACATTTTTCTTAGGCCCCACTTCTGACATACCATGCGAGGCTGACTTTTGTGCTCACCTTTTTCATTCCTTGCTAGGCTGACTTTTGTGCTAGCCTCTACCAACCTGTGAGGCTGACTTTTATGCTCACCCTTAACATGCAATGTGAGACTGACTTGGATGCTCACCCTTTCACTCCTCTGCCACGCCATGAGGCATCGATAGCTTAGTTCCAACATACTACGCTACGACCCTCCCGTCTTGGCATGAGGCAGTCCACTTATACGCCTATACACTCACTCTTCTGTCTTGCTTCGGGGTGGCTGGGTTTTCCCCTTACGCGGTTGCCATTCGCTGCGCCAACCTACCTCGGCATGAACAGACCATTCACTCTCTTATTTGCGCTTGGCCTTTTTCGCTCCAGCTAACCAATCACTAGTTAGCCGTGCCCGCCGTCTGTTGCTCGGTTCGCCAGATTACCTGTAGCCTACTGGCAATCTGGATGGTAGCAGCCGAGACTGCGTTCCACTTCTCCACCGTTTGGCACATCCGCTGGATAAGGGTATCCGGGGTTGTGTCCCAGCCAAAGACGTCAAGCATTGCTCTTCTTTCGACGTTGAACCGATGACATACGAACAGTATGTGTTCGGCAGTTTCATCTACACCTGGGCAGTCCGGGCAGACTGGGACCTCCGCGTGCCCGAACCTGTGGAGGTACTGACGGAAACAGCCATGGCCTGACAGGAATTGTGTCAGGTGGAAGTGAACTTCCCCATGGGGTCTTCCCACCCAGCTCGATATGCTAGGTATCAGCCGGTGGGTCCACCTACCTTTCGAGGAGTTGTCCCACTCACGCTGCCATCTGGCGACCGAGGTCACCCTGGTGCGCTCGCGGGCTCCCCTATTTCCACGTAGCTCAAAGCACTCCTCATCTTCCCGAATGACCAGCCCGACTGGCATCATACTCGCTATCACGCAGGATGCATCGTGTGATACCGTGCGGTAGGCAGATATCACTCTGAGGCACATCACGCGGTAGGTGCTCTCCAGTTTCTGTAGGTAACTGGTTACCCTCAGTGCTCTTGACCATGACGGGCCGCCGTACCTGAGGATAGATACGGCAACGCCTGCCAGTAACCTACGTCTACTGGCGCACACCTTTGAACTGTTGGACATCATTCTCGATAGTGTCGCAACAGCAGTCGACGCTCTCTTGCACGTATAGTCGACATGGCTGCCGAAGGTCAGCTTGTCGTCTATAATGACTCCGAGAGATTTCAGACTTCGCTGTGAAGTGATCGCGACTTCTCCCACATGGATAACTGCATGTTGTGCCGACTTGCGGTTGTTGACGATAACTACCTCCGTCTTATGATGAGCGAGCTCCAGGCCTCTCGCGCTCATCCATTCCTCCACCGTGCTAATCGCGTGTTCTGCGGTTAGTTCTACCTCAGGAATTGACTCCCCGTAGACCTCCAAGGTTACGTCGTCAGCAAAGCCGACGATCTTGACCCCAGGAGGGAACTTCAGTCTCAGAACCCCGTCATACATGAGGTTCCATAGCACCGGGCCTAGGATCGAGCCCTGCGGGACTCCGGCGGTAATCGGAACCCTTTTCTGACCGGCATCGGTCTCGTATATCAGTACGCGGTTTTGGAAGTAACTTTCCAGGATCCGGTACAGACCCACCGGTAGGCTAAGCCGGTGTAACGAGAGCGCGATGGCATCCCAGCTTGCGCTGTTAAATGCGTTCTTCACGTCAAGTGTCACTAACGCGCAGTATCGAATACCTCGCCTTTTTCGTTGGATCGCTCTCGGCAGTATTTATCACTGAGTTGAGAGCGTCCACTGTGGACTTACCCTTCCGAAAGCCAAACTGGTTGCTTGACAGACCGTCCGTACCTTCCGCGTACGGGGTGAGCCTGTTGAGGATGATCCTCTCAAGCAGTTTGCCAGTCGTGTCTATCAGACAGATTGGTCTGTACGCCGATGGGTCGCCTGGCGGCTTCCCGGGCTTCGGCAACAGCACCAGTTTCTGCCTTTTCCATCTATCGGGGAAACGGCACTCGTCAAGGCATCTCTGCATAGCTAGCCTGAACATGTTCGGGTTCGCTATGATCGCTGCCTTGAGAGCGTTGTTTGGAACTCCATCCGGCCCTGGAGCTTTGTTCATTGCTAGGGATTTAGCCACTGCGAGTAGTTCTTCATTCGTCACTGGAGCCACCATTTCGACCGTGCCCGCACTGTCTCGTAGTGCAGGTGGCCAGGGGCTTGTGGCTCGAGACGGGAAGAGTACTTCGATAATCGTTGCCAACCGGTCCGGAGACCGTTCTGGGGGTGAGGAGCCCCCTTTGGTCTTGGCCATCACAATCCGGTAGGCGTCACCCCACGGATTCGCGTTGGCACTCTCACACAGGTTGTCGAAACACGCTCTCTTGCTGCTTTTAATAGCCTTGTTAAGGGCTAATTTCGCAGCTCGAAACGCTTCACGGCGGTTCTCTCTTGCATCCTCGGTGCGAGCTCTTTGCATCCTACGTCTAGCTCTGAGACAGGCTGACCGTAGAGCTGCAATCTCGGCACTCCACCAGTATACCGGGCATCTACCGTTTCTTGGCAGTGTTTTTCTCGGCATAGTGGCGTCGCACGCGCGTGATAGAACAGCTACCAGCGCATCCCCGCTTAGACTGTCGGTGTTGGCCTCCAGTCCCAGGGCCGCGGTGAAAGCTTCGCTGTCGAAGTGATTGGACTTCCACCCGCGTACCTGACAGGGATCTCCCGCCCTCGGATGCTGCACACCATAGTTGATCTTAAAGCGGATTGCTAAATGATCGCTATGGGTGTAGCCTTCGTCTACCCTCCATTCCATGCCTGGAGCCAGACTCGGGCTGGCAAAGGTCAAATCAATCCACGCCTCCACTCCGTTTCTACGGAATGTACTAGCGGAGCCATCATTAGCTAGCACAGTATCGAGTTTCGCAAACGCTTCCATTAGCGCTTGACCCCTGCTATTTGTACAGCGGCTGCCCCACTCCACTGCCCAAGCGTTGAAGTCTCCCGCTATTACTACCGGTTTCCGGCCCACGAGGTCCGACGAGAGCCTGTCGATCATCTGGTAGAACTGTTCTATTGGCCACCTTGGTGGGGCGTAGCAGCTGCAATAGAACACACCATTGATCTTGGCAATCGCCACACCCTCGGCGGAGGGGTGTATTACCTCTTGAACCGGGAACCTTCCCGTTGTACAGATTGCCACCATTCCAGACCCGTCCGACACCCAATTGCCGTTGCCGGCAGGGATGCTGTACGGGTCTGATAAGAGGGCGACATCTGTCCTCGACTCCGAGACCGACTGCCACAGCAGCTGTTGGGCTGCTGCACAATGGTTAAGATTTAGCTGTGTGACTCTCACGGCTTCTTCTTATTTAACTCGCCGAAGGGACACGAAGGTCCGCCCATAGCATGTTTATGGGCTTGCTTCTTAGCGGTGCAGATAAGGCACTTATATGCCTTAGTGCACCCCCGCTCTTTATGCCCCTCCTCGCCGCATCGACGACATAGCTTGCTCCTGTCTATGCCTTTGCATTCGTAAGCTTTATGGCCGGATTCTAGGCACCGATAGCACCTGTCCACTGAAGGTGGCTGGGGTATGCTAATAGGGCATACCGACCAGCCGATCTTCAGCTTCCCTTTCTCGGTTACCTTTTTGGCATCCGCATTCAGTAGCCTGAGGTAGGCTACTTGGGTGCCAGAGGGTCCGTCTCTCAATCGCACAGAGGCCCGCTCGATTGTGACGCCGCAGTGCTCCTTGACGGCTGCGACGACGTCTTCTGCGGTCGTGAACTCGTCCAAGTGCTTGCACTGGAGAGTTGTTTCCGCACCTAGCGACCTGATTTGGGCGCCCTCACCAAGGACCTCTTGGGCCAAGGCCTTATATACTGCACTTGATTGTGCGCCTCGCTTCAGCACCAGGAGCATCTCTCCCGTGTTGGTGCGTCTTACGCTACGCACATCCTGCCCAAGGGCCGAGAGACTTTCGGCCGCCTTCATCGATTTAAGGACATCGGCGTATTTGTCCTTGTCGGTTTTTAACCACAAGGCTTCGCCTCTGTCCTTGGCCTTCCTCGCAGGCCGCGGTACCTCCAGTTTCGGTGCCGGCTTTTTCTTGGTAACCAGCGTCCAGGGGTTTGAGCCCCCCTGCCCCGGTCGTGCCGGGTTGCTGGTAGCATCGCTCTCCACCGCGAGGTCACTCCCGCCCTCGCTTACCTCACCCAGGCGGCGTTTGACCTTGACGGTTGCACGCCGAGTGGTGTCGGTTTTGGCACCCTCGCCTGGCGACTTCCTAGGGCGCTTCGCATTCGATGCCGTCTTGCGATTGCCCTTTCCCTTTCCCTTCGAGGGGAACTCGGTCGCCGCTCCGATCGACGTGGCTGCTCCGTAGAAGGTAAATGCCACTGTCTGTGAACCTCTATCGACCTTCTCTCTTTCCTCCCTGTTGGAGGCCACTGTCTGGGTTTCTCTGTCAGGCCTCTCCCGACATTCCACCCTCTCAACATATGCCTACTGTTCCTGTCTTGCGACACGAACAGCTTTCCGGAGCTCCAAGAGGCTCAACTTCAACTCCTTGGCTATGTTCTGCTTTGCGCTAGCGAAGTCGATTATAGAATCGAGTTGCTTCGCTACTTTGCGCATCGCAGCTATTGGCCCCTCCGATGCGTTGGTAGGGATATTGCCTACCGCTGCTGGGGGGTCACTGGTGCTTTCGGATGCAGCACTCATCGCACCACTACTCTCCCCACGGGGGGGAGACCTCGCCAAACCACCTCTTGCGAAGGGGTTTGGCACCTCCGTCTGTTTGTTTTTATTTTTATTTACCTCCATGTATAGTCCCACGAGTAGCGCGAGAAATATATGTCCGCCACGCCAGAGCTCCGCATTAGCGTGGTAAGGGACGCTTACTGTGGGGGTTGCCCAGGTACCCCACAGGCTCCGTTAACGATCGAGCATCTTTTTCACCCCCTCGATCACTCATCCCTCGGCACGGGTCGCTTCACGCCTTGGAATTGGGGTTATGCCCTACCTTGCTTTACGTGGTGATCTCGGCCCGGATCATCACAACCATCCTCCTTTACCAGGGCTTTGGACCTGTAGCTCTGGTTCTCAATAGTTCCATGTACGTATGTTATTACAGACATGCTACTATTGGGATCCGTCATTCGCTAGCGGAGTTGAGAGCTGAAATTTAAGGATATGCTTTTGTTCCTAACCCAGTGTGGTAAAGAGCTATAGTTTTTTAGCCGTATTTGAATGACAATATCTCTTCGGGGGTGTTGTCGTTCTGTTATCTCAATATCCCCTCGGGGGTGTTGATATATCCGCTCACTGTTTGAGTAGAGGTTCTAAATCCCTCCGGGGGTTGGAAGTTTTATTCCTGCTGTTGTAGCACCTGCAGATCGTTCAGCATCACTCCGGAGGTGCAGAATGCTCTGTTTTAATTGTTCTGTGTCGTTGTTTTCCTTACCCCTAACCTCATCACATCCCCAATCCTTCCCATCAGGAAAATGATGAAAAGACGATTCTTGGCAAGGCACAAATCTCCGATCAACATGGGGAACGTGCCATTTGAGCCAGACGCTACTGATTCCTGATTCCTGATTGTTTGATCGTTAAAATTCATCTCTGTACGTTTATGGGAAATATTTTAATTTATATTATCTACTTAAAAATGTTAGTCCCAACTATTGATTGTTATTATTATTTAATTATAGATATGGTGCGTATCTATGAAAGGGCTAGCAAAGAACTAAAAAGGCGATTTACTGATAACGATTTTGGTGTAGCGTTTGCGACCGTTTATGGTTCGAAAGTGATTTAAAAACGATCAGCAGTGTAGAGGAAAATGTACTCAGAATGGGATCTTTTGAATCTGCGGAGGGGTTCAGGGTTTGTCAGACATGTCGTAGCAGTTTGAAGCGTGGCATAGTGCCAAAGCTGGCTACAACGAATGGATTTGTATATCCAGTTCGTCCTGCGGGTTTACCTCCTCTTGATCCCATTAGTGAAAGATTGATTTCTCCACGATTACCTTTTATGCAAATCCGACGTTTACGTCATGCTGCAGATAGTCTTTCAATAATGGGCCAGATTATTAAAGTACCAGTGGATGTCCCAAGTAACCAATAAGCATTATAACGTAGTCTAATATCTGCTTTAGATCCACATATAAAGCTGTCCTAAAAAGCCGTGAAGCCCTAAATACTTATTTAATGCTGATATTATGCCAGAAAAGGCGAAATATAGTGCTATTACTGTGCGGAGATTGACAGCTCGTTTCTGCAGTACTAATGCTATTATATAGCAAAAGCGTACAAATGTCAAATTTGAAAGCCTTATATTGGCACTACTAATGCTATTAAAAAGCTTCAGTTGGTTGTCATTGTCCGCCATGGTTTTAAAACCATTTCTTATGTTTCCTTTCGGTATGATGAGCAAAAAGGAAAAATTTTAAAATAAAATATTCTGTTTAAAACCGTAATTGACTCTGTTCTAATGCATTGTAATGAATATCCTTAATGGGTTTTCGTTCTCACATGATATGAATGTTTACGAAAATTACCTTTAGTAAGTCTCGAACTGAGGTACCTTGCCTACGTCTTTCACGGTAAGTGCGTTTGCTTCCTGGACTATATTGCATATGTTCGATTGAAATGAAATATGCCGAATATAATCTTCAAGAAGAGTTGCATAACAAATAAACCCACAGCATCACAATAGCATTATATCAGCTTTTTATATGCTCTACAATGGCATTAAATGCACTTGTAAAGCTTACATACTTTAAAGATCTTTGAAGCATGTACGCGTTATATCAGCTTTATATACGCATATAGAGCAAGCTATAATGCTATATGTCGGCTGTGCAGTTATGCATTATTGATGCTAATAAAGAGCTTTATTGCGTTGTTAATGCTGTAATGGAGTTTTAATGCAACATTAGTGTAAATGTATAGCCAATATAGTGCAATGGCTTAATGCTTATGGTTACTTGGGGTACCTGATATGATTCGCGTACTCCCAAGAAACATTGATGATGATTATGCGTTCAATGTTAGTATAAAGAAGCATTTAATTCACAAATCTTCTTATTTAAATGGGTTTATAAAGAAGAATACAGTGAATAAGTGGCTCGAGTATCTTGTTGATACTCCGTTATATTATAGATATGGCATAGTTATCAATCAAGATCAGTTGAATGGGCTTGATCAACCATCGTCAGCACTTTCTGGAGCTAACGAGTTGGAAACCATCGATACTTCCAGCGACTATGAGTTATTGATTGGGCAACAACAAACGCTTCTTTGGAATGAGGACAAGTGTTTGGAGATTGCACCCGGCCAGAACAGAGTACCTTTGTCATAAATTTTTGATGAATTTGGGGAGGAACTTTCTTTTCCTGATATTTGTTTTGGACATCCACGTTGCTTTAAAGCTGATGTTCATGTAACCGCCTTTATGATGGCTACAAGTGAACTTAGACGTCGCGATAGACGAGGTGCAAAACCACAACATTTACTTTATATGGCCGTAAAAATACTTCGCCTTCGTGTTTCTGATGGTTTGCAAAATACATTTAAATGTATGGGAACTGCAAATATTACCCGTGCGATGTTGAAGGATCGAAATTTCTTGGAGACTTGCATTGAGCGTAACTTGTCATTTCTCAAGTCTATCCCCAATTCAGTCCAATATTGGCAACAACGCAAACGTGATGTCTTTGCCATGATTCGTCAACTTGGCCGACCAAAAGCGTGCATGACATTGAGTGCTAATGAAATTCGATGGCCTAATTTGTTGAGAATTTTGCATAAACTTTCCGGTGAGCATAATATCGACTTAACAGATCCCATAGAGCAATTATGTGCTCATTAGCGAACTATGCTTGTTAATGAGGATCCTGTAACCTGTTGCATTTATTTTAACAGGTTGGTTGATACTTTAATGAACATACTCTCTTCTCGACGATATAGTCCGTTTGGTGAGTATTATGTGGTTGATTATTTGAAACGAATAGAGTTTCAGCACCGTGGTAGTTCACATGCTCACATATTGCTGTGGTTTAATGATGATCCTCAAGAAACAAATTCAGAAAATATGCCTGCTACAGTGGAACTTATAGATTTTCTTTGTTCTGTTAGTGCCAATGGCAATCAGATTCATAAACATACATTTACGTGTTACAAGCGGAATGAAAAACAATGTCGGTTCAATATCCCTTATTGGCCCATGGATCGAACTAGAATTTTGTTGCCGATGGCATCGAATAATTCGCGCCGTAATCAGCTAACATCAAAAGCAAGGCAAATGCGCGAAATATTGAATATTAAGGTGTATGTAACACTGGATGATTATCTTTCTGACTGCAATTGCTCGTACTATAACTATTTGGATGTTATTCATGCTTCTTTGCAACGACCCACAGTTCTTTTGAAACGATGCCTGGAAGAATTATGGACTAATCCATACCATCCATGGGTTGCCAACGAACTGCAGTCGAACATGAATCTTCAATTTATTATGGACGAATATTCATGTGCTGCGTATGTAGTTGAATATGTAAACAAAACAAATAGAGGCATTAGTAGCTTGCATCTTGAATTAGTCAAGTTACAAGAAGAATACCCTGATCAAGATTACGCTGCCCTACTGAAGAAGGTCAGTATTAAAATGCTGAATTCAGTAGAAATGTGTGCCCAAGAAGCTGCTTGGTATTTACTACGACAGCGAAGGATAAAAGTAGTAGTAACACATATAAACAACGAAGTACACCTCGAGTAATCCGTTGGAGAAAATATAAAATGACAGAATTAAACGATTACAAGCGTGAAATGGTACTTCTATTTCTACCATTCCGGAATGAAGCTTGCGATATTCTTGATCGCAACAAATCCATTGACTTGTATAACCAAAACGAAACTTTCATATTGACCAAATTGAAACAATATGATTGTGATATTAATCTCGAACAAGTCGTCGAGGAATATCTTCGTATAACTGAAGAAAGTGAAACTGACGATCTTCAAAATGTAGCGAACGAGAAACACAATGAATTCGTACGGGCTATTATCATGGAGCCCAACGATGACGATATTGAACAATTGCCTAGTGGTGCTCTAGCAGCGGTCGTTAAGAAACGTACCAATGTTATGAGTAAGCAAGACTATTGTGCTCTAGTCAGGACTACAAATGTAGAACAACGAAGTTTGATTTTACATTTAATTGATATCTTGCACAGCTTCGACGGAACGAACACACCTTTGCAGATATTTTTCACTGGTCCTGCAGGATGTGGTAAAACGTTTACACTTCGCATACTGATGGAGACATATAATCGTTTCAGTCAGGCACATAATTCACTGAAAAATGCATATGTTGCTTGTGCATCTACGGGCAGAGCCGCTGTAGCTATTGGTGGCACCACAGTGCATTCCGCTTTTCGCATTACAATGGCTCGCAGAAATAATTCAAAACTTGGGTTTGAAATTCTTCAACTGTATCGTAATGCTTTTAATGGCGTTAAAGCGATCAACATTGATGAAGTTAGTATGATAGGTGCAGATGTGCTAAATATCATTCACTCTCGGTTGCAAGATATCACCGGAAACTATCACGATCCGTTTGGCGGAATTCATCTTATATTTTGTGGCGATCTTCGTCAATTACCACCTGTCAATGCTCGACCAGTTTACAAATCATGTAGAAACTCTATTCATGGTCCTGTGCTGTGGCAGTCCCTGAATTTCTTTCCATTAAAGCAAGTTATGCGGCAATCCGATATTCAATTTTCCACACTTACAGACTCAGAAGCTGAGCAGATTGAGAGTCGATTCCGAACAGCCGAGTGGTGCAGGCAAAATGTACCGAATGCTATACGTCTCTTCCATCGCAACATTGTTTCCGCGCTCCTCAATTTTTGTTTATATCATTGTAATTGTTGCCTCGATATCCTGCAAAACCGTTCAAACTTGATATCCAGCCTCCGTGTTCACTTGCCGAATGACGGTGTTTTGCTCACACGCAAGGTAGGACCGCAATATCAAGGTATTCTGGACAAGCTGAAGCAGTTTGCTGATTTGCCACAACCGCCATTCCACCGCTACACCGCCACCTCGCCACTCCGTCACCTCGGCACTCCGCCATCTCGCCACTCCACCACCATCACTTCCACTCGCAGTTTACAAAAGTGTCACCATCTGAACAAAATATCAACATAACACACGACCAAATACCGCCCATCAATTTGCTAATTCATCATCCAGCAGAAATAAACATCATCGCCGCTGCTGTGTTTTATTTCTGCTAACCGAAAGAACATATACATCCATCAGTTGTCCTCCGCCTTCCTGAACTCCAGGTGCCAGAACGAGAAAGGTGAGAAGTAATTTCGTAGTTGTTTTGGTTAGTACTTTCTTGCGCTCCTTCGATCTTGTACCTAAGTGAATTTCGTACCCAAAAACATACCTGTCATCATCTTGTAGAGTGTAAGTGGCGCCATCTGTTACTGAGCATTTCAACTAGTAACCCTTACACTACCGCATATCGTAAAATGCCTGGATTTTGTGAGAGTTGTACTGATAAATTTTCCGATGGTCGTAATGCTGTAAAATGTGGCGGTTTTTGCTCTTCGTCATTTTGCGCAAAATGTTGCGGACTAAACGACGAATTATTTGCCGCTGTTATTAACAAGTCCAACTTATTTTGGATGTGTAACACCTGCAAAAATATCATGGACAAAGCACGTTTTCGTAACGCATTAGTGTCCGTTGAGTCCGCAAACCAAATGGTGATCGAGGAGCTTAAAAATTCCATTCGCAACGACATACTGGAGGAATTAAAGGTAGAAATTCGGACCAACTTCAAAACGTTGATAGACGCTGTACCAAAAACGCCGATTCCTGGACCGCGACAATTTTCCTTTAATTCTGCTAAAAGAAAGAGAGACAACGATGATACAGGCTCCAATCCTTCTAAGCTGCTACGTGGTACTGATGCCGCCGACTCATTGACACCATCTATCGCTGTGAATCGTGAAGATAAAAAGTTTTGGTTGTACCTGTCAGGAATTTCGCCCGATGTCCCTGATGAAAGCGTCACCAAGCTAGCTGCGGATAAACTCGGAAATTCGAACATCACTGTCGTCAAGTTGGTCCCTCGTGGCAGAGATCCTAGAACGCTGAATTTTGTCTCCTACAAAGTTGGCATACCCACGGATCTCAAAGAAAAGGCTATGACGGCATCTACATGGCCAGTTGGCATTGCTTATCGTGAGTTTGAAGAGAAGTCGGATTCCAGAAAGGTTTTTTGGAAACCGAATGCGCCCGACTCTGCAACAATGACTACTTCCACTGCTCTTCGCCCTCCTCCCAACTAGTTACATCGCCTGTTTCACATCCTGTATTGCCTGTTCCCGAAGTTACCGCACATTCCGAGCAGTTTATTTCCGTTTACTACCAGAACGTGCGAGGAATGAGAACGAAAACACAAGAATTCCATCTAGCGCTCTCTTCTAGTGACTACGACGTCATTGTCCTTACGGAAACCTGGCGGCGCGAAGACATATTAAACGCTGAGCTCTCGTCAAACTACGTAATATATCGCTGCGACCGCAACTCAACAACCAGTCATCTGCGTCGAGGCGGTGGCGTCCTAATAACGGTAAAGAACAACCTCGTAGGCTCGCAGCTAAGCTTATCTGGAATTGAACGCCTGGAGCAAATCGCCGTGCGTATCGCGCTCCCGAATCAATCTGTATATATTAGCTGTGTTTATCTCAGGCCAAATAGTGATCCGGATTTGTATCACGCGCACGCTAATGCCGTTCAAACAATTCTAGACAATGCTGGCAGCACCGACACTGCTCTCGTCTTTGGAGACTACAATCTTCCACGCCTTCAGTGGTCGCTCGGTAATGATCTAAAATGTTACCTACCTATTAATGCCTCTTCGGAACAAGAAATAGCTGTAACGGAGTCTATAGTTGCAGGCGGTCTGTACCAGATCTGCTCATTGACGAATGTGAACGGGAGGATCCTCGATCTTGCATTCGTAAACAACACGGATATCGTAGAGCTGCTTGAACCTCCGACTGCTATTCTCAAAGTCGATCCTCACCACAAACCGTTTGTCCTGCGGCTAGATGTACTTACCAACACTGGAGATGATTCATTTCATTCGATTGACGAGCTTGATTTTGACTTTAACCGTTGCAACTTTGACGAAATCTCCGCACTGATTGCCACTGTCGACTGGACCGACTTAATGTGTTGTAATGAGCTTGACGAAGCAGTCGCGCTGTTTTATGGCAAAGTATATGACATACTCCGCCTAAAGGTTCCACTGAAACGAGTCAACAGGAGGGTGGATTTCAAATTTCCATGGTGGAACGCTGAGATTCGCCGTTTGCGTAATGCACTAAGAAAACAACGCAAGCGGTATTTCCGCCATAAGTCAGGCGAAAACAAAGTTACTCTTCGACGGATAGAGCTGCAATACGAAACGGCCCGGAATTCCGCTTTTCGTGAGTATTTGAATCATGTGCAAAATAGCCTTCGCGATAACCCCGCAACATTTTGGAAATTCGTTAGCAGCAGAAAACGATCTGGTAGTACTCCCACTGACGTTTTCCTTGGAAACGCAAGCGCGCAATCTCCAGCTGATACCGTAAATTTGTTTGCTGATTTCTTTCGCGGAGTGTTTAGAAGCGACTATACCGTCCCTTCGGAAGAGTATTTGGAAACATTACCATCGTACAACATAAATCTCCCCCGTCCCACTGTAAGCCGAGCTGACGTCTTGAAGGCTCTGACTGCTGTTGATTCGTCGAAAGGGCCTGGCCCCGATCATCTCTCGCCCCAATTTATAAAAAGCTGCGCCCACGTGCTGTCTCTTCCGGTGTGTATCATTTTCAATCGCTCTCTCGCTGAAGGCATTTTTTCTATCGCCTGGAAAGAAGCTGCTATCGTTCCCATTCACAAGGCTGGAAATATTCACAACGTCGAAAATTACAGAGGTATCTCATTATTAAACTGTCTCTCCAAAGTTCTCGAAAAGCTGGTCTACAACGTCACGTATGCAGCTGCATCCCACATTATCTCGGAGTATCAACACGGGTTTGTCACAAAACGATCAACAACTTCTAACCTGATAGCCTACACTTCTAAGTTGTTTCCCGCCGTCGAGAAGCGTCATCAGGTGGACGCAATTTACGTCGATTTCTCAAAAGCTTTCGACAAAGTACCGCACAACATCGCAATCTTGAAATTAAAGCGTTTGGGATTTCCCACCTGGTTGACTAACTGGTTGCAGTCGTATCTTTCCGATCGCTCGGCATTCGTGAGTATAAAAAACACGCGTTCAAGCACATTCAGAACACCCACAGGTGTCCCGCAAGGCAGTCATCTGGGCCCGCTTATTTTTATCCTGTTTATTAACGATATCTGTAGTCGGATCAAGTCTGGGAAATTGCTGTACGCGGACGATCTCAAAATCTTCCGAACTATCGCTTCTACACTTGACGCCGTAGTGCTTCAAAAAGATATCTGTACTATTCAAGAATGGTGCACGCTTAACGGAATGGAAGTCAACGTTAATAAATGCAAAGTAATCAGTTTCGGACGCTTGCTTACTCCAGGACGTTATGAATACAGCCTAAAAGGTAGAACAATTGAAAGCGTCGACTCGATCCGTGACTTGGGAGTGCTCTTCGATAGGAAGTTGAGCTTTTCCGACCATATCACCGCGACAACTGCTAAGGCTTTCGGAATGCTGGGCTTCTTAAAGCGGAACACGGCGGACTTCGATGATTTCTACGCACTAAAAGCACTCTACTGTGCCCTGATCAGAAGTGTTCTGTAGTATGCTGTGCAAGTGTGGGCACCATACCATGCCGTTCAAATTGACCGACTAGAGCGTATACAAAGATGTTTTGTGCGATTCGCCCTCAGGAAACTTCCATGGAATGATCCAGTTGTGTTGCCTCCTTATGCCGATAGATGTATGCTATTCGGTCTGCAGACTCTGGCGACTCGCCGTATCTTCCTGCAAAGAGTTTTTGTTTTCGACTTGCTGTCAGGTAATATCGACAGTCCCGATCTTCTCTCGGGCGTTAATTTGTATGCGCCTCCTCGTGTTCTCCGAAACCCCACTCTGTTGTGGATCCCTAGACACCGTACTTCATATGGACAAAATAATCCACTGGAAAGATGTTGCCGCAGATTTAACGAAGCTTCTTCAGTGTATGATTTTAACATTTCCAAGCATAGATATAAGATATTAATAAGAAATATATAGTTTTAAAATGCGTCTGTACGGTGTATACCGAAGATAAGGAAATAAATAAAGAAAACATTGATGTAGAAACGTACAATACTGAAACATTACGCGATCGGGAGGGTTACGATTTTATTGTAGACGATATTTTCACAGGCTACACGAACGCTGAACAGTTAGCAAGCGCTCTTAGTAAAGTTCATAAAATGAGCGTTGTGGAAACAGGTGGTCTACCTTATTTATTGCGATTAACGACCGGAATGCCCTATATGATCACCACCAACATTGACGTTGAAGATGGGATGGTTAATGGTGCTATAGGGGAACTCAAATTCATTGAGCACTGCCATGATGATTCGGGTGAACGAATTATCCGACTATGGATGAAATTTGAAAGTGATATTATCGGTGCCACTTTGAAAATAAAATCTCGTCCTTTAGTGTACTCTAAACCAGCTCACTTGCAATTTGGTTGGGTTCCTATTATAAAGCGATCGGCCAGCATTAAGCTTGGTAAGATCACTTGCAAACGAGTTCAATTCCCGGTCGTTAGTGCGTGTGCGCTTACACTACACAAATCCAGGGAGGTACTTTCTCTGAAGTTGTATTTGACTACGACAAAGGTCTAGAACAACAATTTATGTTGTTTATGTTGGGCTGTCACGAGTCACATCAATGGATGGGCTTTATTTGACTCACTCGAAAAATAATTTCAAATTTAATCATTGCAAGGGTAGTAATTCACCCCGTATTGCTGAACTGAGAACAAAGCTTGTACGTCTTTCAAATCATCAGCTGCCGACGATTAGTGGTGTATTGCTAGATTTCATTGAAACGGTAAATCATAGTTGTAGCTTAGTAAGTCACAATGTACAAAGTTTACAAGCTTATTCGTTAGATATTTCAACTGATAATTTACCAACCAAAGTTGATATATTAGCCCTCAGTGAGACGTGGTTGAACAATTGTTCTACTGTGGATATAAAGGGTTTTAGTTGTATTGCTGAATCCAAGCGCCCCTATTCTAGAGCTGGTGGTGTTGCAATTTATCAGAGAACCGCTGCATCTCCTATGGCTGTTGTTCATGAAATCGAACAAGTTAGTGAGGAGTATGATGGGAATTTATCTTTGGCTGATAATAACGGTGACATTTGTGCAACGGAAATTTTGCTAAAAGGTACTAAAACGTTGCTGGTTGCTATATACATTTCACCAGATACAACTTATAAAGAAAAGCAATTTTTCGTCACACGTAATTTATTTCCATATGCTCGAAAAAATGTTCCAATGGTCGTTTCAGGCGACTTCAACATAGATGTTTCAAAACAAGAGAATTTGAAATTTGTTCATTTTATGAATGAATGTCTCAAGCTTCGTTTGATCTCTGATCCATCACAAGCAACTACACTTGCAGGCACATGCATTGATCTTGAATTTGTCAAAAACGTCAATGCAGATACCCGAAGATATATTTCATACTTTTCATATCACAGACCAATACTTTCTTTAATTGATCCAGTGGTTTAATTTCAAATGTAAACAACGCTTGAAAAACTATAACCGATTGACGACCTACACCTACACCAATCATGTCAGAATCGCCTCCTGGACAACAGCTAAGCCCGAAAATAGTAAGAAGTCAGAAGCATCCAACGAGAATCGAAGCCAGCGCATCTCCCCCACCAAGGCCAACAACGCCAACAAAAACGGTCCTTTTCAGGACCACCATCATTTTTGTAAAGAATAATTTGAAATATTTCTCGAACAAAACACCTTTTGTCCGAAAATTCCAATGAATATCAACATATTTGAAGAACGTGTTCCTTATGTATTCTACATCTCTCCGGTTATGTCGCAGACATTACCCACCCATCTTTTGACATTAAAAATGTCTTACTCCACTATCTGGGGCTAGGTGTCATTCTAAAATCTAAACTATCTCCCATGTAACGAAACTATGTAAGGTTTGCACGCTTATAACTCCGATATTACTAGATGGATTTTAATCATTCATACACCAACCGATTCAGAAACACCTAACTTAAATATTGGTAATAATTTAATATCTCCCCAATAAAAGTAGACTTTTGGAAATGGGTAAAATTAAAAAGTTCACAAAAAACGGGAAAAATACCATTCGTGAGGCAGATTTCTCAGACACAGCCGTCAAAAGAGGGCAGCTTAGTTGCTCAATGAAACACGAAAAGTCATAAATAGAAGCAACGCATGTCCGTTTAAATCAGTTGTTGCTCTTATCCCACACGAGCAACGTCGTCTCCGGGCGATGCAATAAGCGCTATCGATTTTCGGTAACGTTGGCATTTGCACACACTCGCACCTAAGTGACTAAACCATATACGGTTAGTTTATAAATAGAGGTGACGCGTACCCGTTCGAATCAGTTTTTGTTCTTATGTCGAACGGGTAAGATCATGGCTGCAGCGTCTGGGCACTACAATAAGCGGTAGACGCTATGCATTTTCGGCAGCGGTGGCCGTGTGCGGATTTTTCGGGTACCAGCACGGTGTCACAGAATGATTTGCAAAGTGGGTGGGTGGGTGGTGTGGTTTTGATTTAATTCAATACGGTGTGTGTTGCTTAAGAGTGTTGCGTTTGAAAAAAATATATTTATTTTTATGCATGCGTGTGCGTTGTAACTTGTTAATCCATGTTTACGGCGCTTTGTAGCTGCGTAGGGTAAAGAGCCAATTGGTTTTCATGTTTCATATTTCGGTTATATGTTTTTTATCAGTAAGGCATCTGACAACGTGCTTTTGTAGTTATTGCACTGTTCAGCAGCGTAGTATTTTATATAGGAGAGCACACTCAGGTTTTTACGCGGATTTTGAAATTTACGCGGTTTTCATTAACGCGTTTTTTTAAATTTACGCGGTTTTCATTTACACGGCCTGTATCCCCTGCGTGAAAAATCTGAGTGTAATTGCATCGGAAACAATCACATTCCCAGCAGAACTTTTTGCTTTCTAATTTCAAACACTTTTGTTTCGTACTGCACACAACGGAAAATTTTAAAACAGAACTTACCGTCCCAGCAGCAGTTGAAGCGGGTGTTCTTTTTCGATTCAAATTCAAGCCATGTCTTAAGCGTTACTGGACTTAAAATTGTTTTCCCAGTTTAACCAGTCAGAATATCTGTCCTACCCTATGTATTTAAAACACAGTTCTAATTGCGTTTTAAGGTATACAACAAATACGGTTGGGTATACTAATTTAAATTTTAAAATAAATCTGTTTTAAATTATGAAACAAACCGCTGTACTGAAGATATAATTATGTCAGTCCTATTACCACATAAAACACCTATATAACATAAAACGCTGCAGAATTGGTTTAATAATACAATGTTTACACTACAGAGTTATAACACGTTTTAATAATTAGCAACAAGAAAAATGTCACCAAGATAGCATAAAAACCCGTTTTAACTGGTAGTGCGAACGTTGCATAACAATGTAATTTATCAAATAATTTCATTTTTCCACCACTAATCGATCAAGAAATACTTACATTTAAGATTGTTTACTTAAGTTCATTAGTACATTATTGAAAATTTAAATGGAAAATGAAATTTCATATTTTATGGAGAATCTGTATATTTCCGTTGGCGGGCGTGGGTTTTCCTCATCACAGCTCTCAATATGGAACTTTTCTTTTGAATATATTTTCTGGACAGACCAGCCTATTTTTACCAGATGGATCAGCCAAATAATGCCAATCACCTAGTGAGATACTTGATTAATTAATAGATTACCGTTAAAAGACCTTCAATAAATTATGTTTTAATGGGGAGGGTATATAGCAAATTGTAACATATGAAAACAGGCGAGTGAACAAGAACGTGTGTCGATATGTGTGATAGATAAAAAAGCTATATTTTTAATGTCACCGTGGTCGTGTCCTGTACACAACCCTTTAATTTTTTTAATGTTAAGATACATAACGTTAAAGTTTGTTTTTGTGTTGTAGAATTTACTGTAAATTATTGTGAAATTATTGTACTGCCACAGTGAAAATTATGGTTTTGTTAATGTACATTTCTATTCGGGCATTCACATAGCATGTTCTATAACTCAAAAGCTATTAAAGTTATGTATATAGTGTCTTCAGAAATTATACTAAATATCTAAGCACTTGGTATTTCATTTTTACTGCGCCGACAAATTCCCTGGTCACTTCTTAAGAACGATTTCTACATGCAAAGGGAAAAGCATTTTGCCTTATGCCACCCAAGGGTATCAAAGAGCTCTTTAGGCTCGACTACACTATACTTTTCAAATCCCTAGGGACCTATGCTAAATATCTAAACACTTGTGATTTCATTTCTACTGCGCCGACAAATTCTATAATCACTTTTTATGAACGTTTTCTACATGCAAAGGGAAAAGCATTTTACTATATGCCACCCAAGGGTATCAAAGAGCTCTTTGGGCCCGACTACACCATACTTTTCAAATCCCTAGGGACCTATGCTAAATATCTAAACACTTGTGATTTCATTTCTACTGCGCCGACAAATTCTATAGTCACTTTTTATGAACGATTTCTACATGCAAAGGGAAAAGCATTTTACCTTATGCCACCCAAGGGTATCAAAGAGCTCTTTGGGCCCGACTACACTATACTTTTCAGATCCCTAGGGACCTATACTAAATATCTAAATACTTATAATTTCATTTCTACTGCGCCGACAAATTCTATGATCACTTTTATGAACGATTTCTACATGCAAAGGGAAAAGCATTTTACCTTATGCCACCCAAGAGTATCAAAGAGCTCTTTGGGCCCGACTACACTATACCTTTTAGATCCCTAGGGACCTTTACTAAATATCTAAATACTTATGATTTCATTTCTACTGCGCCGACAAATTCTATGGTCACTTTTTACGAACGATTTCTACATGCAAAGGGAAAAGCATTTTACCTTATGCCACCCAAGGGTATCGAAGAGCTCTTTGAGCCCGACTACACCATACTTTTCAGATTCCTAGGGACCTATGCTAAATATCTAAAAACTTGTGATTTCATTTCTACTGCGCCGACAAATTCTATGGTCACTTTTTATGAACGATTTCTACATGCAAAGGGAAAAGCATTTTACCTTATGCCACCCAAGGGTATCGAAGAGCTCTTTGGGCCCGACTACACTATACTTTTTAGATCCCTAGGGACCTATACAAAATATCTAAATACTTGTGATTTCATTTCTACTGCGCCGACAAATTCTATGGTCACTTTTTATGAGCGATTTCTACATGCAAAGGAAAAGCATTCTACCTTATGCCACCCAAGGGTATCAAAGAGCTCTTTGGGCCCAACTACACTATACTTTTTAGATCACTAGGGGCCTATGCTAAATATCTAAATACTTATAATTTCATTTCTACTGCGCCGACAAATTCCCTGGTCGCTTCTTATGAACGATTTATACATGCAAAGGGAACAGCATTTTACCTTATGCCACCCAAGGGTATCAAAGAGCTCTTTGGGCCCGACAACACTATACTTTTGAGATCCCTAGGGATCTATACTAAATATCTAAACACTTGTGGTTTCATTTCTACTGCGCCGACAAATTCCCTGGTCACTTCTTATGAACGATTTCTACATGCAAAGGGAAAAGCATTTTACCTTATGCCACCCAAGGGTATCAAAGAGCTCTTTGGGCCCGACAACACTATACTTTTTAGATCCCTAGGGATATACTAAATATCTAAACACTTGGTTGTTTATTTCTACTGCGCCGACAAATTCCCTGGTCACTTTTATGAACGATTTCTACATGCAAAGGGAAAAGCATTTTACCTTATGCCACCCAAGGGTATCAAAGAGCTCTTTGGGCCCTACTACACTATACTTTTCAGGTCCCTAGGGACCTATACTAAATATCTAAACACTTGTGGTTTCATTTCTACTGCGCCGACAAATTCTATGATCACTTTTTATGAACGATTTCTACATGCAAAGGGAAAAGCATTTTACATTATGCCACCCAAGAGTATCAAAGAGCTCTTTGGGCCCGACTACACTTTACTTTTCAGATCCCTAGGAACATATGCTAAATATCTAAACACTTGGTATTTCATTTCTACTGCGCCGAAAAATTCCCTGGTCACTTTTTATGAACGATTTCTACATGCAAAGGGAAAAGCATTTTACCTTATGCCACCTAAGGGTATCAAAGAGCTCTTTGGGCCCGACTACACCATACTTTTCAGATTCCTAGGGACCTATGCTAAATATCTAAATACTTGTAATTTCATTTCTACTGCGCCGACAAATTCTATAGTCACTTTTTATGAACGGTTTCTACATTAAAAGGGAAAAGCATTTTACCTTATGCCATCCAAGGGTATCAAAGAGCTCTTTGGGCCCGACTACACTATACTTTTTAGATCCCTAGAGACCTATACTAAATATCTAAACACTTGGTAGTTTATTTCTACTGCGCCGACGAATTCCCTGGTCACTTCTTATGAACGATTTCTACATGCAAAGGGAAAAGCATTTTACCTTATGCCACCTAAGGGTATCAAAGAGCTCTTTGGGCCCGACTACACTATACTTTTCAGGTCCCTAGGGACCTATACTAAATATCAAACCACTTGTAATTTCATGTCTACTGCGCCGACAAATTCTATAGTCACTGTTCAATACTCACCTCTAATTCTCCAATACGAACCTGAAATGAAAATGAAATTTTATGTTTTGTATATACTTGTAAATACTTACCTAGATTTAAGAATAAGTGAACTAAACTAACCCTAGAAACAAATGCAATGTAAAGATACTTACCATAAGATTCACACTTCAAACCCGTTGTGCGAGCATAAGGCAGGAATGGATTCTGCATCGCAAAACCGCTGTCAATCAGCTGTACCATAAAACAGACGACGAATGTATAAAAACAACATAGAATAAATTCAGATAGTTAAAAGCAATCAGTGGTGTCGGTCGCAGAAAAATAGTTTTCGAGTTCTATTCATTTCGCGATATCCAAAGTTCCAGAGTTTAACTCGCGCGCGATCTCCAGCGGAAAGTGCAGTGGAAGCAGAAGAAAGTCCTGGTCAAGCAGGTGAAAACAACGGCAAAACTTTCTAAAAGATCCAGTAAGTAAGAAGAGTTGTGAAGTGCGTGAACATAAATTTGGTCCTTCGAACCGGATCTTGAAGAAAAGTGCCCGCGAGTGAACAGAAAACTGCCCAGAATAGGCAAAAAGTGAACGAAGGCTGCCCAGAAGAGGCAAAAAGTGAAGATAAAACTGCCCAGAATAGGCAAAAGTGATTGTAAATTGCCCAGAATAGGCGAAAAAATCACGAAGAACGGCCCCGCTGAAGACGGGTAAAGCCAGAAAAAGTGCGCGAAAAGTGATTTTCGGTAGCGTCCCCAAGCGGCAAACTAGCCATTTTACGCGGTAGTGCAAACAAAACCGCATAGTGTTCCCTCCAAGAATCCACCATCGCTGAATATTTTCATCGTCATAACGTGCAGTGCGTGCGAGAAACAGCCTGCTGACGATAGTGTAAGTAGTGTTTGTTGTTTACCTACTGCATGAAAGGTGCGCGCCGTGCTGGAACGTAAAGATTTCTGAAGATAGAATTTCAAAAAAGTTTTAAAGTTTCGCGGATAAATTTTTATTTGGCAAATTGACTGCTCGGGTGCATTTTGGATTCTTGGAGGTGGAAAATTGCGTGAGTGAATGGGAAAACGGCGCTACCGAAGAAGAAAATGGCCGACGAGAGGAAATTCAGTGAGTTGGAGCAGACGATTCAATGGCTTTGTTGGAATATTATGCGAAGGAGTTCGACAAGGACAGTAAGTTTGCGGGCCAAGTAGAAGCGCGGGCGGAAAAGTTGGAAAAATTCTACGACGAGTTTCATCGGACGGTGGTGAAATTGGAGATGTTTTCCACCGATAAGGAGCCAATCGACCTGAAAAAGGAACGGCAGTCGTTCGACGGTCGCTATTATGCTCTCCGGTCCTTCTACTTGGCCAAACTGGCGAAGAAAACACGTTCTCCCCCTTCTGTGACCCCGCACCATCGAGACCAATGAACATCAGGCTTCCGGAGCTTAACCTACCCAAGTTTAGCGGTAAGTTGGAAGACTGGTGTGTTTTTCGCGATTCATTTGAATCCGCAGTAGGTTCCCGGAGCGACATCAGTGCGGTCGAGAAGATGCACTATCTGAAGGGCCTCGTTCAAGGAGAGGCGCGCATTCTCGACCCTATCAAAATAAGCGAGCAGGGCTACAAGGACGCTTGGCGAACGTTGCGGCTGCGTTTTGAGAACAACCGGCAGTTAATCAAGTGTCACATTCGGACGCTTTTCGACACTCCAGCGATGCGCAAGGAATC
Source organism: Topomyia yanbarensis (assembly GCF_030247195.1). NCBI lineage: Eukaryota > Metazoa > Arthropoda > Insecta > Diptera > Culicidae > Topomyia > Topomyia yanbarensis. The sequence goes on from NC_080672.1 coordinate 226,354,626, forward strand.
AGCTGAAGATTTGCTTGCGCTGATCGATCGCTTCGAGCAGCAGATATCCGTTCTGAAGAGCTTGGGTGAACCAGCCGACCGATGGAGCTCTATCCTGGTTTACCAGCTATCTATACGCCTCGATCCTTGTACGCTCCGGGAATGGGAGAACCACTGTAGCAAACTCGATGCTGACAACATCGCTTCGGTTCTGGGAGGAACCGCCGGCACATCAGATGCGTCAACTTCAATGCCATCATACGTGACGATGGTAAACTTCCTCCAGAACTACGCTCGAGTTTTGCAAGCAGTTTCTTCAGCCTCTTCGAACACCGCTCCTCCTCGCAGCAAGCCAAATCCGACATCCAAGCTAGCAGCTTTTCCAGTCGCAGCTACACAGCAAACTGCAGTATCCAGTGCACCCTCTTCCAGCGCCAGCAAGCCGAAGCCGTGCGACAAGTGCGGTGAGAGTCATTACCTGTACAGCTGTCCGGAATTTCGGAAACTCAACCTTCGCCAACGGATCGACCTGGTAAGACAGAAAAACCTTTGCATTAACTGTTTGAGATCGAGTTCCCATTATGCCCGGAACTGTTCTGGGTCAAGATGCCGTACATGTACCAAGAAGCACCACACGCTTCTTCATACAGAGCCCTCTGACGACAATCCCGCTTCTGGTCAAGCCACCGGATCAACTTGCTGTGTTGCCCTCCAGCCGACTCTCACCGCAGCATCTGCGCTGCATGCTCCAAACTCACTGTCACCCCAGTCTGTTTCGCAAGCTCCCATCCAGCAACCGTCTACCTCTACCTCAATCGCAAACTTATCCCACATTCATGCGCCTTCCATGAGTTCTCAGACTGCTCTCGTATCACATACTGGTGAAGTGATTCCTGGAACCGTTTTCCTTCCGACTGCGCTAGTGGATATCCGTAACGGTAGAGGTCGCATCGTCACTGCTCGTTGCTTGCTGGACTGTGCTTCCCAACGCAACTTTGTTTCTGGGGCTCTTTGCGAACGACTGCAGCTTCCTCGCATCCGATTGCCGCATGCTATCCCGATAAGCGGAATCGGAAACACTACAACGCTGGTTGAATACCAGGCCACGATAACCATCTTCTCTCGAGTCACTCCCTTCTCCGTACAATGCTCCATGCTCGTTCTGCCTTCCATTACCATCAAGCTGCCCCAGTCGACGGTAGAAGCCCGCCACTGGCCGATTCCAAAGCACGTGGAGCTTGCAGATCCAACATTCGCTGTTACTGGCGACATCGACACGATACGGCAGGATATCGCTCGGGGAAGAGTTACCGCTTCTGCAGAATACAGAGTTCGGTTGGGTCGTCTCCGGAGTGTTTATTGGAAAACCACGATCACAGCGATCCACGCAAGTGCCAGTTCAGTAATCCCTGCACAATCGATGAATTGGTCAACCGATTCTGGCAGCTCGAAGAAGTCCACGATGCAAAGGGATGGTCTCCGTCGGAACGATACTGTGAGGAACATTGAAGAACACCACCCGCAACTCCGAAGGCCGCTACGCCGTCAAGCTGCCCAAGCGTGACGAGCTGCTTTGGCAGTTAAAGGACAACAAATACAACGCCACCCGCCGCTTCTTCTCTCTAGAACGCTCACTCGGTGCGAGTCCCGATAAGAAGGCGATGTATCAGCAGTTCATCCACGAGTACGTGAGATTGGGACATATGCGGGAGATTGGCCCCGATGAAATCGACGCGCAACCGCAATACTACCTTCCACACCACGCTGTGACGAAACTCGACAGCACCACTACAAAGCTTCGTACCGTATTCGACGCATCATGCCGCTCGAAGTCCGGTATCTCGCTGAACGATGTCCTGCTTCCTGGTCCCACAATCCAGGACACTCTCGTGACGATTGTCCTCCGTTTTCGAATCCACCAGTTCGTGATATCTGCGGACATTGAAAAAATGTACCGGCAGATTTTGGTCCATCCCACCGACCAACCGCTGCAGCGAATTCTCTGGCGCGACGATCCCGAGGCTCCACTGAAGAGCTACCAGCTCCGCACCGTCACATACGGCACAAGCAGTGCTCCATTTTTGGCAACTAGGGTGCTGCAGAAGCTCGCCGATGATGAAGGGCAACATTTTCCGCTGGCGGAACCCGCTGTCCGCCACGACTTCTACGTCGACAATTTGCTGTCCGGTTCTGACGATGCTGAATCTCTCGCCGTTACCTGCAACCAAATCATTGCAATGCTCGCAGGCGCAGGACTTCGTCTCCGACAATGGTCTTCGAATTGTCAAGCTATTCTAGATACCATTCCGTTGGAGCTCCGAGACACTACTCGATTTGGACCACGAGTCCTCCGTGACTGCACTTGGCCTCCGCTGGGAACCGTCGACCGATTTTCTTTCGTTCAAGACGCCGAATTGGAAGGAATGCACGGTTCTGAACAAACGAACGATCCTCTCTCAGATCAGCAGTCTTTTCAACCCCTTAGGTTTGATTGGACCGACCATTGCAAAGGCGAAAATCATGCTGCAGAGTCTTTGGAAACTCCATCTCGACTGGGACACACCCGTGGCTAACGGATTCGCTCACGAATGGCAGGAATTTCACCAGAAGCTTTCAGCACTTGCCCACCTTCGAGTTTTTCGCCATGTGTTACGTCCGGGTTACGACCGCTTGGAGATTCACGGGTTCAGCGACGCTTCAGAGTCTGCATATGGCGCATGCATCTATCTCCGGTCAATACCTGCCGGGGGCCCTTGTACAGTTCGCCTGGTGATTTCTAAGTCCAAGGTCGCTCCGATGGGGACTCAAACCATTCCACGCCTCGAGCTATGCGCAGCTCAACTCCTGTCCAGACTTCTTAAACAAGTTCAGGACAGCATCGACATAACCGCCACCACATATCTATGGACCGATTCTTCCATCGTCTTGAACTGGATATCCGCAACTCCATCGACATGGAAGACGTTCGTAGCCAACCGAGTGGCTGAAATCCAAGAGCTGACGTCTCACGCCGTTTGGAATCACGTCCCATCCGAAGACAATCCCGCCGATCTCGTTTCTCGAGGAATGGACCTCGATGAACTCCTCGCTAGTGCACTGTGGTGGAACGGACCGCAGTGGCTAAAACCAATATTCGCTCCTTGGCCAGCGAAGTACGTCGTCGTAGCGACCTCAAACTCAGACCAACCGGAGGTTCGACAGACTATTGCCCTTCCGGTCGTGAGCGTAGAACCGTCAGATATCGTCGATCGCTATTCCAATCTTCGTCAGCTACTTCGGATCGGCACACTTCTTCGGCGTTTCGCCGCTAACTGCTTTCACCGGAAGAATCACCAACCAATTCTTGTCGGCCCGTTGACGGCTCTTGACATTGATCGCACTCTGCTCAATCTGGTCCGTCGCATACAACAGCAGTACTTTGCCAACGAGATACGCCAACTTGAAACCGTCGGAAAAGTAAACCGTAAATCCAAGCTACGGTATCTGCACCCGACACTCGTAGACGGCATTATTCGTGTAGGCGGCCGGCTTCACAATGCTGCAATACCTGTCGACGGAAGACACCCGATCGTCCTCCCCAAACATCGTCTCACCGACATGATCGCCACGAGAGAACACCATAAGACGCTCCATGCCGGTCCCAGCTTACTGCTATCCTCGTTGCGCCAAAGATTTTGGCCTCTCGGCGGACGGAACTTGGTTCGCAACATTGTTCACGGCTGCATGGTATGCGCACGTGCTAAATCCAAGCCGCTGCAGCAGCTGATGGGGGATCTGCCATCTGTTCGGGTCAACCAGGCGTACCCGTTTCAGAATGTTGGCGTTGACTTGGCTGGGCCAATGTACGTGAGAACGTCACTCCGAAATAAGAGATCGCCATTCTTCAAAGCCTACATCACCGTATACGTATGTATGGCTACCAAAGCCGTGCACTTGGACCTTGTGTCGGATCTGACCACTGGCACATTCATTGCGAGCCTGCGAAGATTCGTCGGCCGTAGAGGAAAGCCTGCGCATATCTACTGCGATAACGCCACGAACTTTGTTGGAGCACACCGAGAACTGGAAGAACTGCGGAAGCTTTTCCGAACTCAAGTTCACCAAGATGCCGTAGCAAACGAATGCGCAGACAACGGAATACAGTTCCACTTCATCCCACCCCGCTCTCCCACATTCGGTGGAATCTGGGAAGCCTGCGTGAAATCCGTGAAGACCCTGCTTCGCAAAATCCTCGGAAATGCTCACCTAACCGAAACCGAGCTGCAAACCGCATTGATTCAGGTCGAGTCAATGCTAAACTCTCGCCCAATCACGCCGTTGCCGGACAATCCATCCGATGAGCTGGCTCTGACTCCAGGACATTACCTGATTGGTCGTCCGTTGAATGCGGTACCTGATCCAGATTGCCGTGAAGTTCCTGAATCCAGGTTGTCTCGATGGAAACGAGTACAACAGCTAACTCAGCACTTCTGGAGTCGTTGGCACAAGGAGTATCTCGCCACCCTGCAAAGTCGCTACCGCTGGACAGAAGCCATGGACAATCTAGCCGTTGGTTCCATCGTCGCTCTCAAAGATGAGAGAGCACCGCCGTTGAAATGGCCCCTGGGACGCGTGCTCAGCGTTCATCCCGGCCCTGACGGCCTTGTTCGTGTCGCCACTGTGAAGTCGACCTTCGGCATCGTTCAACGCGCCATCCCGAAGCTCTGCTTACTTCCAATTGAAGTTGCGCCACCCATCGTAGCACAGAGTCCCGCACCAATTAGCAGCCCTACGTCAACAACGCCAAAGGAAGGCCCTTGCTCAGGGAACCGAGCCGCCGGACGAGATCCCGGCCCTTGCTCAGGGAACAGAGCCGCCGGACGAGATCCCGGCCCTTGCTCAGGGTACAGAGCCGCCGGACGAGATCCCGGCCCTTGCTCAGGGTACAGAGCCGCCGGACGAGCTCCCGGCCCCTACTCGGGGTAATGAGTCGCCAGACGAGATCCTGGCCCAAGCTCGGGGGTATCGAGCGGTTCGTGGTTCACCTGTAAAGAACCAAGCCTCGCCGTGTGGGTTCCTAGAACCCCCGGCTGGGACTTGACTCAAGTTAAGTACCCCATCCTAATTTGTCAAACCAACAGTTCGCGTACAGATGTTCCTCCTTTACAGCACACCACTCCCGGACAGTATCCTGCAGTCGGACCCGACGCACCTCGAAAAATCATCCTGGAAGCTGTAAGGAGGCCTGTACCGACAAGACAAATCCAGATCTTCATATCCCGTTGAACGTCAGTCATCGCAAGAAGCTCGAACTTCCGCCGCTAATGCCCGTTGAATTCCTTAAAATTTCATTGGCGGCCGGAATGTTCAATACTCACCTCTAATTCTCCAATACGAACCTGAAATGAAAATGAAATTTTATGTTTTGTATATACTTGTAAATACTTACCTAGATTTAAGAATAAGTGAACTAAACTAACCCTAGAAACAAATGCAATGTAAAGATACTTACCATAAGATTCACACTTCAAACCCGTTGTGCGAGCATAAGGCAGGAATGGATTCTGCATCGCAAAACCGCTGTCAATCAGCTGTACCATAAAACAGACGACGAATGTAAACAAACAACATAGAATAAATTCAGATAGTTAAAAGCAATCAGTGGTGTCGGTCGCAGAAAAATAGTTTTCGAGTTCTATTCATTTCGCGATATCCAAAGTTCCAGAGTTTAACTCGCGCGCGATCTCCAGCGGAAAGTGCAGTGGAAGCAGAAGAAAGTCCTGGTCAAGCAGGTGAAAACAATAGCAAAACTTTCTAAAAGATCCAGTAAGTAAGAAGAGTTGTGAAGTGCTTATACAGTCACTTTTTATGAACGGTTTCTACATTAAAAGGGAAAAGCATTTTACCTTATGCCACCCAAGGGTATCAAAGAGCTCTTTGGGCCCGACTACACTATACTTTTTAAATCCCTAGGGACCTATACTAAATATCTAAACACTTGGTAGTTTATTTCTACTGCGCCGACGAATTCCCTGGTCACTTCTTATGAACGATTTCAACATGCAAAGGGAAAAGCATTTTACCTTATGCCACCTAAGGGTATCAAAGAGCTCTTTGGGCCCGACTACACCATACTTTTCAGATTCCTAGGGACCTATGCTAAATATCTAAATACTTATGATTTCATTTCTACTGCGCCGACAAATTCTATGGTCACTTTTACGAACGATTTCTACATGCAAAGGGAAAAGCATTTTACCTTATGCCACCCAAGGGTATCGAAGAGCTCTTTGGGCCCGACTACACTACACTGGTTACTTTTATGAACGATTTCTACATGCAAAGGGAAAAGCATTTTACCTTATGCCACCCAAGGGTATCAAAGAGCTCTTTGGGCCCGACTACACTATACTTTTCAGATCCCTAGGGACCTATACTAAATATCTAAACACTTATAATTTCATTTCTACTGCGCCGACAAATTCTATGATCACTTTTATGAACGATTTCTACATGCAAAGGGAAAAGCATTTTACCTTATGCCACCCAAGAGTATCAAAGAGCTCTTTGGGCCCGACAACACTATACCTTTTAGATCCCTAGGGACCTTTACTAAATATCTAAATACTTATGATTTCATTTCTACTGCGCCGACAAATTCTATGGTCACTTTTTACGAACGATTTCTACATGCAAAGGGAAAAGCATTTTACCTTATGCCACCTAAGGGTATCAAAGAGCTCTTTGGGCCCGACTACACCATACTTTTCAGATTCCTAGGGACCTATGCTAAATATCTAAATACTTCTGATTTCATTTCTACTGCGCCGACAAATTCTATAGTCACTTTTTATGAACGGTTTCTACATTAAAAGGGAAAAGCATTTTACTTTATGCCACCCAAGGGTATCAAAGAGCTCTTTGGGCCAGACTACACTATACTTTTTAGATCCCTAGGGACCTATACTAAATACCTAAACCCCTGGGAGTTCATTTCTACTGCGCCGACGAATTCTCTGGTCACTTCTGGTCACTTCTTATGAACGATTTCTACATGCAAAGGGAAAATCCCTACACCATACTTTTCAAATCCCTAGGAACCTATGCTAAATATCTAAATACTTGGTATTTCATTTCTACTGCGCCGACAAATTCTCTGGTCACTTTTTATGAACGATTTCTACATGCAAAGGGAAAAGCATTTTACCTTATGCCACCCAAGGGTATCAAAGAGCTCTTTGGGCCCGACTACATCATACTTTTTAGATCCCTAGTGACCTATACTAAATATCTAAATACTTGGTAGTTTATTTCTACTGCGCCGACGAATTCCCTGGTCACTTCTTATGAACGATTTCTACATGCAAAGGGAAAAGCATTTTACCTTATGCCACCCAAGGGTATCAAAGAGCTCTTTGGGCCCGACAACACTATACTTTTCAGATCCCTAGGGACCTATACTAAATATCTAAACACTTGGTAGTTCATTTCTACTGCGCCGACAAATTCCCTGGTCACTTTTTATGAACGATTTCTACATGCAAAGGGATAAGCATTTTACCTTATGCCACCCAAGGGTATCAAAGAGCTCTTTGGGCCCGACTACACTATACTTTTCAGGTCCCTAGGGACCTATACTAAATATCTAAACACTTGGTATTTCATTTCTACTGCGCCGACAAATTCTATGTTAGCTTTTATGAACGATTTCTACATGCAAATGAAAAAGCATTTTACCTTATGCCACCCAAGGGTATCAAAGAGCTCTTTGGGCCCGACTACACTATACTTTTTAGATCCCTAGGAACCTATGCTAAACATCTAAACACTTGGTATTTCATTTCTACTGCGCCGAAAAATTCCCTGGTCACTTCTTATGAACGATTTCTACATGCAAAGGGAAAAGCATTTTACCTTATGCCACCCAAGGGTATCAAAGAGCTCTTTGGGCCCGACTACATCATACTTTTCAGATTCCTAGGGACATATGCTAAATATCTAAATACTTCTGATTTCATTTCTACTGCGCCGACAAATTCTATGGTCACTTTTTACGAACGATTCCTACATTAAACGGGTAAAGCATTTTTCCTTATGCCACCTAAGGGTATCAAAGAGCTCTTTGGGCCCGACAACACTATACTTTTTAGATCCCTAGGGACCTATACTAAATATCTAAATACTCGTGGTTTCATTTCTACTGCGCCGACAAATTCCCTGGTCACTTCTTATGAACGATTTCTACATTAAAAGGGAACAGCATTTTACCTTATGCCACCTAAGGGTATCAAAGAGCTCTTTGGGCCCGACTACACCATACTTTTCAGATTCCTAGGGACCTATACTAAATATCTAAAAACTTGTGATTTCACTTCTACTGCGCCGACAAATGCTATGGTCACTTCTTATGAACGATTTCTACATTAAAAGGGAATAGCATTTTACCTTATGCCACCCAAGGGTATCAAAGAGCTCTTTGGGTCCGACTACACTATACTTTTCAGATCTCTAGAGACCTATACTAAATATCTTAATACTTGGTATTTTATTTCTACTGCGCCGACAAATTCTATGGTCACTTTTTATGAACATGCAAAGGGAAAAGCATTTTACCTTATGGCACCCATCGAAGAGCTCTTTGGGCCCGACTACACCATACTTCTCAGATTCCTAGGGACCTATACTAAATATCTAAACACTTGGTAGTTCATTTCTACTGCGCCGACAAAAATCCAATGTCACTTTTTATGAACGATTTCTGCATGCAAAGGGAAAAGCATTTTACCTTATGCCACCCAAGGGTATCGAAGAGCTCTTTGGGCCCGACTACACCATACTTCTCAGATTCCTAGGGACCTATACTAAATATCTAAACACTTGGTAGTTCATTTCTACTGCGCGGACAAATTCTATAGTCACTTTTTATGAACGATTTCTACATGCAAAGGGAAAAGCATTTTACCTTATGCCACCCAAGGGTATCAAAGAGTTTTTGGGCCCGACTACACTATACTTTTCAGATCCCTAGGGACCTATACTAAATATCTAAACACTTGGTATTTCATTTCTACTGCGCCGACAAATTCTATAGTCACTTTTTATGAACGATTTCTACATACAAAGGGAAAAGCATTTTACCTTATGCCACCCAAGGGTATCAAAGAGCTCTTTGGGCCCGACTACACCATACTTTTCAGATCCCTAGTGACCTATACTAAATATCTAAATACTTTTGATTTCATTTCTACTGCGCCGACAAATTCTATAGTCACTTTTTATGAACGATTTCTACATGCAAAGGGAAAAGCATTTTACCTTATGCCACCCAAGGGTGTCAAATAGCTCTTTGGGCCCGACTACACTATACTTTTTAGATCCCTAGGGACCTATACTAAATATCTAAATACTTATGATTTCATTTCTACTGCGCCGACAAATTCTATGGTCACTTTTTATGAACGATTTCTACATGCAAAGGGAAAAGCATTTTACTTTATGCCACCCAAGGGTATCAAAGAGCTCTTTGGACCCGACTACACTATACTTTATAGATCCCTAGTGACCTATACTAAATATCTAAATACTTATTTCATTTCTACTGCGACGACAAATTCTATGGTCACTTTTTATGAACGATTTCTACATGCAAAGGGAAAAGCATTTTACTTTATGCCACCCAAGGGTATCAAAGAGCTCTTTGGGCCCGACTACACTATACTTTTTAGATTCCTAGGGACCTATCTAAATATCTAAATCCTTGTGATTTCATTTCTACTGCGCCGACAAATTCCCTGGTCACTTTTTATGAACGATTTCTGCATGCAAAGGGAAAAGCATTTTACTTTATGCCACCCAAGGGTATCAAAGAGCTCTTTGGGCCCGACTACACTATACTTTTTAGATTCCTAGGGACCTATCTAAATATCTAAACCCTTGTGATTTCATTTCTACTGCGCCGACAAATTCCCTGGTCACTTTTTATGAACGATTTCTGCATGCAAAGGGAAAAGCATTTTACCTTATGCCACCCAAGGGTATCAAAGAGCTCTTTGGGCCCGACTACACTATATTTTTTAGATCCTATACTAAATATCTAGGGACCTATACTAAATATCTAAACACTTGGTATTTCATTTCTACTGCGCCGAAAAATTCCCTGGTCACTTCTTATGAACGATTTCTACATGCAAAGGGAAGAGCATTTTACCTTATTCAACCCAACTACACCATATTTTTCAGATCCCTAGGGGCGTATGCTATGCTCTTACGGCCCGACAGCGTTATGTTCTTTGGATTTGCAGAGATCTATTCTAGACATCTCAATAAATGTATTTTCATTTATACTGTTCTGTTTGCATATGTATAGTTTTATATATTTTTTAGGCTCTCTCTGACACCCACTGACAATAAAGTTGTAATTTTGTGATATTCAAACTAGTTTCTCGTTGGATTTAATAAAAAAAAAATCGCATTTGCTTGATTAGTTTTATCAAAATTGATTCATCCTTGAATTTAAAAAAAATCGTGGTTAAATTTTGGTGGTTTAATTCACACGCTTACATATCTGAAATACAGGTGGCGCTGTTTTAGTTAGCTATTTGCCACTAGATGTCGCTACTAGTAGCTCTAAAATATTTTGGCGGATGAATTTTTTGGTGGTTAGTTTCACCCTAAGAGAAGAGACGACAACAGGCTTCTTGCTCTTCTTAATTTTCTCGACTTGGCCCTGCCGTAAATCTGAAGACAACAAGCGTTCATCGTTGCCAGATTCCCTTTGAATGATTTTTACAATTTCCGAAAATAATTGTATCTAAAAGATCGCACCTCTACCAAGAATATACAATGCTAGCTGCATTTAAAAATTAAATTGAATTTTTATTCATGTCTCTCTTAACAATACACGTAACTATATCGTCATTCAGATCTTTTATTCAATTTGCACGAAATGTTGATGTGTATGAAAAGTAGCCAGAATAGATTCAGCAGCACTGTTTTCCATCCCGATTGTAACTATAATGAACGCTCATGACTGGCAAAATGACCAATCAGAAGCTGGTTCAATATTGAGGTTAGGACTGGATCAAATTAGCTACGCGATTGTCTTCTCTTCTCTTAGGTTTCACCCAAGTATTCATACAGTAACTGTTACAGATTGTCAAGTACTCTATTGGCGATTCTACGTTGAAACCGCTCGCAGATAGCGCTGGAAGGAAAGTGTTACTGATTTGATTCTGTTCTGTCATAGTGCATATATTTTCTGTAAACATTGGTAAAAAATTACTTTTAAACACCAAATTACCGATCAATTTGTTGATAATTGTTTATGAAAATGAAGGAAAACCATCATTTTATAAGATGATGAGTAAATATCTTGCGAAAAGAGTGTAAAACATAGTGGTTTCTAATATTATTCGCAGAGCTATATGCGCGCTGTTTCGAAATGTAATTTGTTGAGCATCGTAGCCGCCGCAACAGCATTTCCCGTTCATCCTAAGTTAAGCTAAACCTTCATGAGATGGTGAAAATTCATGAAACTCTCCAGATCAGGCGAGGAAAGAATATATCCGGCTGATAGGAAAGTGTCAACTTTGTATCATGCACAGCCGATCCTTCTCTCCGATAGTCTTCACTGAATCTCCTACGTAGTTCAAAATATGAAGGAGTTTGACATTGGTACTGATTTGGTCTCGGTTTCGAGTTGGAACTTTATTTATGAAACGATTTTTTATAACCACAATAATACCCCGATTACATTTCGAAGAAATGTATGAGTGTAATAGTTGCAAATGGCTGTAATTTCAGAATAATTGCAAATAAAACTAAATTTCTTACTCGTTTCATTCATATTTTGGCAGTGGTAAGCTTTTTCCGAGAAGATAATTAAGATTTTGTTGTAAGCTACGACTCACTTACGGGTGAAAAAAAGCAAACTGTATTGGCTCTCAAACGTGAAACTTTTTCACTCGATGCGCCAACTGGATTTCATTTTTGGTACTAGTCAAATGATGATGAAAACATTTTCTTGCATTGATGGTATAGGATGGTTGTTCTATTTTAATTGTTTTAAAATAAATATCACATAGTTTCATAAAAAGCTTGATTACAGGTGATAAGAAAACACTCGTTCTTTCGTTTGACACCAAAACATTCAGTTGAACTCAATATTTTATTACGAATTATTGAGATCCAGAATTATTTTTGTACTGTTGAGGTTAGGTTGGTTGTTTTAGATATGGAAAATGTTTATCTAGAAATTGGACTTATCAGTGGATAACCTCGACTACCAACAACTATACTCTTTAATCCAGTGATTTTTAGCCACCATCGTGTTATCTATCGAAATTTCAATCTCTGAATTCCATTTTAGTATAAATTGAAACCGGAAGAACAAATGTGAGTGAAGTAACAAGAAATTTATCATCTGGATATTTTTCAGAGGTATGAAACATATTTTCTTCATCAATATTACTTTTCATTAGAAGAAATAACATTTAATTATAATATTGATTAAATTTAAAAAAATCAGAATTTACTTTCCAATGTGTTTTGACCATAACAGTTTTTGCAACCGACCGAGACGGTTGTGCCTCCAGGTGGAAGGTTTTGTTCTCGAGAGAGTGACGGAGTGCGAGACGCTGTATGCGTTATTGTGGGGGGGAGAGAGACGAGTTTGTTAAGTGTGAGTCGACAGTTGATACGTCGGAGGCGTGGTCAACGGCATCCTCGACAAGTGGTGTTTTGACAGCAAACCGCGGGTAGACGAATTTGCCTACCGCGGTGGCAGAAATCGACAGTGATCGTGCCTGTAAACAGAGAAAAAAATATAGTGTATTGGTGTCGTCGGGCAATTATAATCGGCGAGAGGGAAGCGTCACAGGTAGACCCATTTGCTCTATTTGTCTACCGCAGAAGTGGTACGACGAATAAGGAAAACAAGTGGCACCGAAAAGTGCCGCATCGACAGTGGGATTTTCGCAGCAAGCCACAGGTAGCCACATTTGTCTACCGAGGTGGTGGAAACGGAGAGAGCGCGCTTGTGGTGGTGATACCGACGAGCAGCTTAATCGGAGAGAGTTTTGAAGTGTTGCAGGTAGGACTATTTCTCTACTGAAGAAGCAACGCGACGAAGAAGGACAGCAAGTGTCACATTGTCAAACAACGGGCACCGAGTTTACAACGTAACACATGAGGTGTGTTCTACCGGTGTCTTCGTCACCTAATAGATAGTAGATAACAGGTATATTTTTCATTCCTTTTTGTGATAGTTTTTCTTACTACGTAAAATGGATGAAGAGATGGGAGAACGAGTAACAGACCCTCCCCCTAAGCCTTATGCTGAAAATGTAAATCCGACTAGAATTAAAATTTACCCAGAGTCGTCAACGGGACCATGGATTGTATTTATTAGGCGTAAAGCAAAGGCGCTAAATATCATTCAAATTTCTAAAGATTTGACTTCGCGATTCTCGGATATAAAAGAGATCGTAAAAGTTAATAAAGATAAAATACGCATTGTCGTTGGTAGTCTCAAACAAGCCAATGCAATTGCTTCTTGCGAGCTTTTTACGCGTGAATATAGAGCGTATATTCCTTCAAAGGAAATTGAAATTGATGGGGTCATCACAGAATCGAGTTTGACTGTTGATGACTTAGTTAAGCATGGGGTTGGTCGTTTCAAAGACACCATACTTAAAGACGTAAAAATACTTGAATGCAAGCAATTGCATTCAGTATCACACGAAGGAGATAAAAAAGTTTATCGACTGTCTGACTCATTTCGAGTGACTTTCGCTGGGTCTGCGCTGCCCTGCCCAACTATGTCATTATCGATAAGATTCGTCTCCCTGTTCGCCTTTTTATCCCTCGTGTAATGAATTGCCTTAATTGCAAACAGCTTGGCCACACAGCCACTTACTGTTCCAATAAGGCACGGTGTGGCAAATGTGGGGGTTTTCATCAAGAGGATACATGCAATGAAAATTCAGAAAAATGTTTAATGTGCGGAGAAAACTCACATGAGCTCCCTGCATGCCCCATTTATAAATTGCGTGAGGATAAAATTAAACGATCCTTGAAGGAGAGGTCTAAGCGCTCCTATGCAGAAATGTTGAAAAATGCTACCCCTAAACCCATCTTCTTAGAAAACACTTACGCATCTCTATTTTCGGAACAGTCTGACTCTGACGGAGCGTGCGAAGGTACATCATTTGTTTTACCCGGAAATTCCAGAAAAAGAAAACAGTCTTCTTTTCCCAAGCTGCCAAGAAAAGGCCTTAAAATTTCTCCACCAATAGATAAACTGCGCCCAAAACCGAAAAATTCCGATTCAAAACCGAAATCAATTCCGCCCGGTTTTGGGAACGTACAATCCAAACAGAACACCATTACTGGAAATAATAAAATTTCGACTTCCTCTGAGTCTCAGCCGGGGGTAGGATTATTGAAATTTTCTGAAATTGTTGATTGGATTTTTAAAGCATTCAATATTTCTGAACCACTAAACCACTTTCAGCTTTCCTCCCAACAATTAGAACATTTTTAGAGCAGCTGATTGCTCAATGGCCCATCCTTGCAGCGATTGTATCTTTCAATGGGTTTACAGTGGAATTGCAGAAGTATCATACCTAAAATTGATTCCTTAAAAATTTTACTGCATAATTTAAAATGCGATGCTTTTGCTCTATGTGAAACATGGCTTACCTCAAACATTAATTTCAACTTAAATGATTTCAACATTATTCGCCTAGACCGAGACACCCCGTATGGAGGAGTGCTTCTAGGAATTAAAAAGTGCTATTCTTTCTATAGAATTAACATCCCCTTGTTTGCGGGCATTGAGGCTGTAGCTGTCCAAACGAACATTAAAGGCAAAGACATGTCTATCGCTTCTATATATATACCTCCCAAAGTTCAAATTGGACAACGTCAAATTTTTGAGGTAGTGGAATCCATGGCTGCTCCGCGTCTGATACTGGGAGACTTCAACTCGCACGGAGTATTGTGGGGTTCCCTCTACAATGATAATCGATCCTCTTTGATATACAATGTTTGTGACGAATTTAATATGACAGTTTTAAATACTGGCGAAACAACACGCATCCCCAGACCTCCTGCACGTCCAAGTGCATTAGATCTATCTCTGTGCTCAACATCACTTCGGTTAGATTGCACGTGGAAGGTTGTACCTGATCCTCACGGTAGCGACCATTTGCCAATCGTTGTTTCAATTAACAGTGAATTAGGCCTTACGAATTCAATCAATGTTCCTTATGACTTAACACGAAATATTGATTGGAAAACATACGAAACATTAATTTCTACTTCTCTTGCTTCGACAGAAGAGCTACCCCCTACCGAAGAATATGAATTCTTAGCGGGTTTAATTATTGAAGCAGCAGAACAAGCCCAAACGAAATGCAATCCTGGAATGACAATAAATAGACGACCCCCTAATCCTTGGTGGGACAAAGAGTGCTCTGATGCATATGAAGCTAAACAAGTTGCCTACAAAGAAATTATGAAACAGAAAGGGGGTATACGTGAGAACTTTGAAAATTATTTCATTTTGCAAAACAAATTTGACAGTATACGTCGTGCCAAAAAATCTAGTTATTGGAGACACTTCGTTAATGGCTTGTCAAGAGAAACATCAATGAGTACTCTTTGGAACACAGCCAGAAGAATGAGGAATCGAAACGTGACTAATGAAAGCGAAGATTTTTCGAATCGTTGGATATTTAATTTTGCCAAGAAAATTTGTCCCGATTCTGCTCCTGCGCAGAAAATCACTCGCGATGCTCCCACAAGTAACGATTTCATAGATTCGCCTTTGACAATGATGGAATTCTCAATTGCACTCCTCTCATGCAACAATAATGCTCCGGGACTAGACAGAATTAAATTCAACTTGGTGAAGAATCTGCCTGACCTAGCAAAAAGACGCTTGTTGAATTTATTCAATAAGCTTCTTGAGCAGAACATTGTCCCGCACGACTGGAGACAAGTGAGAGTTATCGCAATTCCAAAACCGGGAAAACCAGCCTCCGATCATAACTCGTATCGACCGATTGCAATGCTATCCTGCATCAGGAAATTGTTGGAAAAAATTATTCTACGACGTCTCGACAATTGGGTTAAGGCGAACGGCTTGCTATCAGATACCCAGTTTGGTTTTCGGAGGGGAAAGGGAACGAATGATTGTCTGGCGCTACTTTCGTCAGAAATCCAACTCGCTTACGCAAAAAAAGAACAAATGGCGTCTGTGTTCTTAGACATGAAAGGAGCATTCGACTCAGTCTCCATTGATGTTCTCTCGGAGAAGCTACATCAATGTGGTCTTTCACCGATATTAAATAATTATTTATACAATTTATTGTCAGAAAAGCACATGCATTTTTCATATGGCGATTTGGCGACACTCAGAATAAGTTACATGGGCCTCCCACAAGGCTCTTGTCTAAGCCCCCTTCTCTATAATTTTTACGTGAATGACATTGATAATTGTATTGTCAGCCCATGCACTTTAAGACAACTTGCAGATGATGGCGTGGTTTCTGTTACAGGACCAAAAGCTATAAATTTACAACAACCATTGCAAGATAGCTTGGATAATTTATCAATTTGGGCTTTAAAGCTGGGCATCGATTTCTCTACGGAGAAAACAGAGTTGGTCGTTTTCTCAAGGAAGCGTGATCCAGCTCAGCTTCAGCTTCAGTTGGTTGGTAGAACGATAGCCCAAGTCATGACCTTTAAATATCTCGGAATTTGGTTCGATTCTAAAGGTACATGGGGAGGCCACATTAGGTATCTGATAAAGAAGTGCCAACAAAGGATAAATTTTCTGCGAACAATAACTGGATCATGGTGGGGTTCTCATCCAAGTGACATGATAAGATTGTATCAAACAACAATACTTTCAGTAATGGAATATGGGTGCATCTGTTTCCGTTCAGCTGCGAACACTCACATTATTAAACTGGAACGGATACAGTATCGTTGTTTACGAATCGCCTTAGGTTGCATGCAGTCGACCCATACGATGAGTCTTGAAGTACTAGCGGGAGTTCTTCCTTTAAAAGACCGATTCTGGGATCTCTCCTCTCGTTTACTTATTCGATGTGAGGTTATGAACTCACTGGTAATTGAAAATTTTGAAAGACTTGTCGAGCTTCAACCCCAAACCAGATTCATGACAGTGTATTTCAATCACATGTCACAAGAAATAACGCCTGCTAGGTATGTTCCCACATACGTCAATATACTAGATATTCCTGAATCCACTTTATTCTTCGACACGTCCATGCAAGCAGAGATTCGTGGAATTCCGGATCATCTACGCTCGCGGGAGATCCCTAAAATATTCACAAGTAAATATCAACACATAGACTGCCTTAAAATGTTTTACACTGATGGGTCACGAATCAGTGAGGCCACTGGTTTCGGTATTTTCAACAATAATTTTTCAATTTCTCTCAAACTTGCAGAACCCGCCTCTGTTTATATAGCGGAACTAGCAGCAGTTCACTATAGTTTTCAAATAATTAATACTTTACCCCCGAACCATTACTTTATCCTCACTGATAGTCTCAGCACAATTGCAGCTCTACGCTCAAAGAGGATTGATAACCACGATCCATTCTTTTTGGGGAAGATACGAGAATCTCTGAGTAACCTGACAAGAAAATGTTATAAATTTACCCTAGTGTGGCTCCCCGCCCATTGCTCTATTGCGGGCAATGAGAAAGCTGATAATTTAGCCAAGATTGGTGCACTATATGGTGAAATATATGAAAGACCCATCGCTTACAATGAATTTTATAGCGCTTCTCGACAGAGGACACTTGTTAGTTGGCAAACATCTTGGGACAATGGAGATATGGGACGATGGCTACACTCAATTATCCCTAAAGTATCAACGAAGGCATGGTTCAAAGGATTGGATGTAAGTCGGGACTTCATCCGTGTGATGTCTAGGCTCATTGTGAACTGTCGATAACTGCAAGGAATCACCCAACACACGTAACTAGTATATTACACATCTTACCTCAAAGGCGATCTGACTCCAAATGAGAGGTGACTGCCGGTCGTTGCAATGACACATGAATGTATTTGCCTCTGCCTACTTTGATATCTATATCATGTCCCACATCTCCCTTCTCCTCTATATAAAAAATGGTACACTTTTTCTTGGTCAAAATATCCTTAATTTTGTATCACCTTTTTTGTTTCCATGATATGTCAGGAAAGTTATTACAACTAATATCAACAAAACGCGTTCAATGTTAGGGCTCATCCATGGGTTTTAAATTTCTTAGGTCACTATTTTCAGTCCAATATTCGGTTTCTTTTCATGATCAACCGTTGAAAATACATCATGTCCGAAGTCTATTCTATCTTAGCTATTGCATATTCCTACTTCTCAATATGTCGAGATGTCGCTTAAGGAAAATGCCAATAATTAGGCAGATCACTTTAAATTAAATGGCAATTTGTTTTTGTTTTTTTTTTTATTTACGTGACTTTAAATTTTTTTTTTTCATTCGTCACGTATTAAATGGCAATACGCTTTTGACCGGCTGTTTGAAGTTCAATGTGCCATTGCTTAGACAATGTTTAGGTAATTCTCGCAAGGTAAGTCCAATGAAAGATAAATTTGACCTTTATTCTTCGATTTGTAGTTTGCTCGAAAACTAAACACATTGCAAGCAAGCATTTAAGGGTCTTTCTCATTCAAGATTATTCATACAATATTCAAATAATAGGACCAAAGAATTTTTCGTTCCACCGTCCCTTAGGATCCACTTGGTCCAAGTTGGAAATGGCTTAAGACAGTACTTGAAAAAAGACAATGAACGGAAGACCTTAGATTCCATTTACACGCCTTGCTTTCTACATGTATTGCAATTTCTTTTCATGGCGAGATATAGTACAGCCTAAATGCTAGTCACAACGATGCATATGTATCCCGATTTTTTTTTGGTTTGCCAACATCAACATTAACTGGTTCGATACCTGCACTGTTTTGCAGTACATCTTTCACTTTATAGGTATCGCTTAACGTTCCTACATGACCGACTAACAATGCTAGAGTCCAACTTTATTTCCAGTTCAATGCCGAAAGCCTAGATCCTAAGCTATATGACAGCATTCGAAACTTATACAGTTTCAGTCTCAAGCAAAAAAGAACATCAGTCTGAATTTCATGGCATACCATGCTCGGTAATTGAGATGTGGCTATAGACGATTTATCGAATCTCTGATATTACGCAGTTTTGAATCTCATAATTTTAGATGTTACAACTACACGTTTCTCACATTTTGATTGCGGGATATTGATTGCGAAGCGATTTGATCGCATCCGATACTAGCAGATTCAGTCATCACCGTGGGTGATGTAGTACAAACACGACTCTATCTACCATCCACATTACTTGTGTTTGGGTTCAGATCATGCACTTGATCATGCTACCCAATTTCTATACCATTCAGACTCTACATTAGTATCGAATTACAGACGTTTGAGTTGCTCGTAACATCAGTTAGTGAATTCGCAATTTCGATCTGTGGTAGCACAGGGTGTTGCTGTTTTAGCTCCGAATTATTTTGCTATAGCAAAAATCTGCCTTTGTCACTACAGCTAAATATAGCAAAGTTTTTTTAGTTTGACCATGTTGTCCTCAATCGTTTTCTACTTAGTTATCGTGGAAATCTTCCGTTTACGTAAGCATTTCATTTGACACAGTAATCTTCTATCCATCGGTGCCATAGTTCTGTGAATGCAGCAATTCAACCAGAATAAGAGCGCCAATCCTCTTTTTGTTATCAATTCTATTGCTATGATTACTATAGGAAACATTGGCATATTCTGATCGTCCCGAACCATGGCACCCATCTTGATCCCTACAAAGCCTTTTTTGCTCACTGGTCTATCACTCGAACTAGGCCAGACAATTTCTAACTGACGGTCATCTCGAACCACCCCAGGTTTGTCCATGCTGGCGGTCGTATCGAACGTCTGGTTTTCCTCACTGGTGGTAGTCTCGAACCACGCCGATTTTCGGCATCCGCGGTTATCTCGAACCAAATAAGATTTATCCTAGCAGGCGGTCGTCTCGAACAACACCATATTTCTCCTAGTTAGTATTCGTCTCGAGCCACCACAACTTTTATTTCTAGCTGACGGTTGTCTCCAAACACGTCAGTTTTATCCATGCTGGCGGTCGTCTCGACAAACGTCTATTTTTTTCGTTGGTAATCGTCTCAAACCACACCAGAACATTGCTAGCTAACGGTTGTCTCGAACAACGCCTGGTTTTCCTAGCTGGTGATCGTCTCGAGCCACACCAGAATTTTTTGATCTGACGGTCGTCTCGAACCACGTCAGATTTATCTATGCTTGCGGTCGTCTCAACCACTTCCTCACTGGTGGTCGTCCAGAACCACACCGGAATATTTCTAGCTGACGGTCGTCTCGCACCACGCCAGGTTTATCCATGCTGGCGGTCGTCTCGAGCAACGCCTAGGTTTCCTCACTGGTGGTCGTCTCGATCCACATTAGGATTTTTCGACCTGACGGTCGTTTCGAACCACGTCAGGTTTATCCATGCTGGCGGTCGTCTCCACCAATACCTAATGCTGTTTTTGGTTTTAGAATCGAGTCGCTCTAGGTTCGCTCTAATGTTTACAGTTTCCATATAAAAGTGACAGCTCCGAGCGAACCTAGAGCAACTCTGATTTAAAAACGAAATCAGCACAAGTTTCCTCACTGGTGGTGGACTCGAACACACCAGGATATTTCTAGCTGACGGTCGTCTCGAACCACGTCAGGTTTATCCATGCCGGCGGTCGTCCCGAGCAACGCCTCGGTTTTCTCATTGGCGGTCGTCTCGAACCACACCAGGATATTTCTAGCTGGCCGTCGTCTAGAATCATACCCGGACTATTCTCAATGGCAATCGCTTTGAACTACGCCAGGCTGATGGTGGTCCCAGGAAAGAATTTGTGAGTGCGTATGTTATTTCCATGACAACGGTAATAACAATTCACTCTCGAAGTGAAAAAAATCCACACCCAGTGGTAGTCCAGAATTACAACAGTTTCGTTCAATTGATTTTCACTCAAAAAGAGCCGTCCCGGCTAATATAAACCTCACGCACTTGTTGATTTACGTTAATTTATAATATTTTTCAGTGTCGTGTTGAGTGATTCCTATACTATGCATTACTTATAAAATAGTGTGCTGCTGATCGCACAGCACCCCTGCCTTGGTCGCCAATGTGAACTGTCGATAACTGCAAGGAATCACCCAACACACGTAACTAGTATATTACACATCTTACCTCAAAGGCGATCTGACTCCAAATGAGAGGTGACTGCCGGTCGTTGCAATGACACATGAATGTATTTGCCTCTGCCTACTTTGATATCTATATCATGTCCCACACTCATGTCCAATCATTATACTTTAGATGCGCATCTCCGTCGTATTGGGCTCGCTGAGGGTAATCATTGTGCTTGTGGAGAAGGTTACCATGACATTGAGCATGTTGTTTGGTCCTGCACTGAATATCGTGAAGCCAGATCACAATTAGTAGATTCTTTACAAGTCCGAGGAAGACCAATCCATGTTCCTGTTAGAGACATCCTGGCGTATCGCGATCCTCTATACATGGAACTTATCTATCATTTTCTAAAAACAGCATCTGTCAAAATTTAATTAAATTCATCTCCTCATACTCTCATCCAAGGCTAATCATTCACCAATTAAAGTGTCCTAGAATATTTAGTTTTTAAATTTAGACAATAACAGAAAAAAAGTAAATAAATACACCCGAAAATACTAGATCATTATGAAATACAACAATGTAAGGAAAAAAGCAAACAATAAAGTGATTTCAGTGTTAGTTTTAGACAAAGTACTAGTATAGTTAAAATTAGTCTTAAGGATTTTTGTAACGTGCTATGTAAAAAAAAGAAACTGGCGTAAAAAGCTTTTGCAAATGCCGTGTCAAATAAACGTATGGAAAAAAATGTGTTTTGACAGACGAAAATAAAAACATCATCATTGCACTTCCATGCTCTCTGGCGGTCGACATCTAGCGTTAGATCACGAATCACTTTGCCAATTCATGAGCTGAATCATAGGTGTCGCATGACTAATTTTGGCTTTGCCGCAAATCGCCAATTAAGATTTCTGACAGCTCATTTACAACCACAGATGCAAAGCGAAACCAAAGGAGTTTGGTTTGTTTGCCTCGCGAAATACCTAACCTCAACCGTTTTTTGCAGTGCATTTTTTTTTGTTTTCCCCACGAAATATAGAGGCACCGTTTCTTTTTTAATGGGAGTAGAAAGGTCAATACAAAATCAAACGCTCCTGAACATTAGAGCACTCTAGTAAGAGTGTGGCCAAGAGGCCGTCGGAAGTAGTGCGCTTTATTCGTACAATGTTCGATAAACATATGATTACGGCCTAAAAGCCAACTGTCAAAATCCACTTTGAATGGAAATTTCGGACAAACCGTTACATGCCAATCACAGATGTTGGTAGTAAACGAAAGAGAAAAGTTTTCTCTTTCATTAACTGTTGTGAACTGTGTTCAGCTAGTAACGGTTTGTCCAGAATTTCCATTAAAAGCGGATTTTGACAGTTGGCTTTTAGGCCGTAATCATATGTTTGTCGAGAATGATGTGCTTTAAAATGTCCAAACCATCCAACCATTTGACGTATTCACAATAGAAATACGTCAGATTTCTGCTCGTTTGGATACGTCAAACGCCTCTTGGCTGCACTCTAACTAGAGTGCTCTACTGAACATGCCCTTATGTTATAAACTTTAGAAGTATGTAGTGAAGTGCATTTGTTTTGTTTGTGTACTTTTGAAGAGTTAAGTAATATTACATATGTTTGTGAGTAGCTCATCCTTTTTGTGATAGCTTTAAACCGCTATGCAAGCGCCAAATATCGTTACAGTTGAAACCTGGTAAATTCAACCAGCGTAATGGTTCTTTTTCTCAGTGCTGATCCATGACGTCGGCAGTAGTGCACTTTAAAGCACATCATTGTACGAATAAAGCGCACTACTTCCGATGTAATTCCATTGTTTATAACCCGAGAAGAGATGATTGTCGCTGGTTTTTTTAGTTTTCAACTGCAACCAGAGTAAAAGGATGCATCAAACATAGCCAACTCAGAGAGAATAGGGAGAGGGACGAATAATGTTAAGCCAAAAACATTTTATTGAGCAGACCAATTGAGCAAAGTAAATAAACTTAAATAAATTTGGAAGAGATAAGTGTAAATTGATCAAAAAGAACAAATTTTCGTCGGAATTTGATCAAATTGTAGTAAGGTGCACTCTAGGGTTTTATGTGCCTAATAGTTATGAAATGTAAATGTAAGATTAATATTTCTTGTAAATACCCGGATAGAATTTTACAATAGCATTTACCCTACAAACAATCAAAAAACAATATATATTATAGTTATTACTGTTTCAACATTGTTCGATGCCAAGTTCTCACAGTAGATTTACAATAAAATTTCATGTAACAATAAATTTCACTGTTCAGTAAAAAACTGATACAGTGCATTCACATTAAGTTTTACTGTTTTCGAGAAAAAAATGTACGGAGAAAAATTGATTTTTTAATGTTAAGATACATAACCACCCCCCTTTTTCACTGTAAAACTATTTTACATTTAAATTTACTGTAAAAACGTTAAAGTTTATTGTTTATGTATTGTAGCATAACACTAAAACTTACTGTAAATTATTGTAAAATTACTGTACTGTCACAGTGAAAATCATGGTTTTGTTACTGTACATTTCTATTCGGGTACATACATTAGGTTTATGTTCCCGTAAATAGTTTCTATATGCCTCCGTTAATTGCAAAAAATCTATGTGTAAAATCAATAGGCATAACGTTTACTTTTTTTGAGTGCATATTATTGAAAACAGGCTTTAGACTTAATTTATTTATTTCGAAATGCACATCATGCAGTTCCAACGATCACCATACGGTTTGTTTACATAATTTAAGGAGTCATTAATAGTGCTGCCTGTGGAGGCGGTTGCCAAAATTCTAGCGTTAAAAATTGATATAATCTTATTCGTCTCTCTTCCTATATATTCTTTCTGACTCGATGATGGTTCTTCGTTGACAAACCGTTCAACTAGGGATGCCAAGTTTTAATTTTTTTTAGAGAATTTGTGTTTCGAAAAAGTCGAATTGTCTGGATGTTTTGAACATTTTTAAAGAATATTGCTCACTAAGAGATGTGTTTAATTGCGTTCCACTGATGAAACAGTTGTCTGTTCAAAAATTACTCTATATTTTTGAAAATACGGTAATTGCATGGATATTGTGAGAATAGTAACTCAGCTAGGCTCAGCCGGGAAATAAGCCGGATTGCTGGCAGGTTCTAATTCGTATTCCGGCTTCTGTGACACAACCGATTTCAGTTAGAAGCGGTTGTATCATTGGAGTCGGAATACTAATTAGAGTCAGTCAAAATTTCGGTTCATTTCCGACTGAAATTTACTGGGAATGTCCGATTGTAGCAAGTAATAATTATTGATTATTGATGATTCGCTAATGCCCAGTAAAGTTCAGCCGGAGATGAACTGGAATTTTGGCTGGTTCCAGTTCGTATACCGTCTCCAGTGATACACCCAATTCTAACTAGAATAGGTTGTGTCACTGGAGCCGGAATGTGAACTCGAACCAGCCAGAATTCCGGTTCTTTTCCGGCTGAGCTTAACTGGGTGGAGTAATTTTCGTGAGCTCGATTATTGGCCGTAGGCAGGGATGCCAAGTAATTTTTCAGAAATCTACACCGAGCAAAAGTTACATTGAATTTCCATAAAAACGACTTATGACCAGGAATATCAGGCATATTTTTCAAATGTCTTTACATTTCATGAAAAAATGTCTTCATTTGTCTTCACCAACCAGGATTCTGAATCGGTTTTAGATTTTGAACCAGAAATCGGTCAGACAACCGAAACAAATTTGTCTTCAAAATGAAAAACCCGTCTTCACAGCCTTTCAAATGTCTTCGAAACACAGAGAACAAACATATAAGCTAGAACAAACTTTCCCGAAAAACCTGTGTATACATTTAAATGAAAATACGTTGAAAATTACCATCGCATACAGGTTCGCATGCGTGAGTCACCATTGTATCCAAGTTTGCATACAAGTCCCTTATAGCGATTGCTGCCCGATCGAAGCGCCGACCAGTGGCAAGTTGCTACTTGCTGTTGTCATTTCAAAGCGACTGTTTATTTTCTTACACAAGTTGAAAGTTTGTGTGTCAGTTCTCAATGTTCGAAATGAAGACATGTCTTCACATCTGGCATCGCTGCTTATGACTTTCAGACAAGGATTATAAATGGATTTTATAAGACTATCAGCATCGGTGCGTAAGCAAATGCGTGTGTATTTTGATTACGCTAAACGATAATAATATATTTAGACACCCGTTTTCGCACCGGTCGTTGGTAAATAGATTGCCAAAATAATAATCTGTTTTCACACCGGTAGTTGTTATTATAGTTACGTTACATTTTTTTTGCAATCATGCAATAAAGTATTTTAAAAAAAAAAATTAATTATATGGATTTAATTCAGTGAAAAAATATAGCTAGAAAGAAAATACATTTATTTATTGAATTCAATAAAATCATTACAGTAACAAATATCGTTCTCTTTTCCAAAAATTATATTATTGAAATGATTGCAACATTATTCGAACTGGAAATGTTTATTGAGATTAAAAGTTAATTATTGTTTGAATGCAAAAAATGTTCGTACCATTAATTTTACCGATTGAAGCAATAAACATTGTATAATTGAATTCAATAAGACATTTTTTGTTCAAATATGTTAAAATTTTCTATGTAATAATAATTATGAGAATTCATAGAATTCTATGAACTAATGTTTGCCCGGCAGTTATTGTCTAAAGCACATACATACTACGACGGTTCCGAATCAGGAGTGCAATGAAGAAGATCTCATCCTAGATATTACGAACAGACTTGCGGTGAATGCAGCTTTTCGACCATTCAACGATTGTTTTGCGGAACCAGTTTTCACGAACGATTGGTTTCGAAGACTTTCGTTTTTTGTATTTCGAAGCCTTTGAAGAGGAGACAATACTATAATAAAAAGCCAGAGAAAGCTGGGTTTTACTAAATTATGTGAAAGCCATCTGACATACGTCCTTCGGACACTACAGTAAAATATATTCGCATGAGAGAAAATTTGCGCGTTAATCTATGTGAGAATCCTGCTATACCCCAGATAATAGATGTTTAGACAGATTTTTACATAAATTTTTAGCCCAAATGTCCGTCATCTGTGGTAATATTGCAGAGTATAGTTGGGTAAATATATCTGCGTTTTAAGAATTTTCAAAGGCGATTTTGAATCGCAGAGTAGTGGGCTTATTCAGGAATACTTGGTACGCTGGACTGTACCCACTCGAAATGGAAACATTACTGTACAACTTGGGCAGAATAGTATACAGTAAAACAAAAATAATGAAGTGGTAGCATTTTATGCGTGGCTTCAATAATGATATTAACTTGCTGAAGTAAACTGCGTTGTTTTCCGAGGTTGATACACGAGGTTGATTACGTTGATATAGTCATCACATCTCGTCTAACTTAGAACTAGAATCAGGAATCAGTAGTGGTTGGCTCAAATGGCACGTTCCCAATATAGATCCGAGCTTTGTGCTTAAAAGACAATTATCAAAATTCACGTTGAGGGGGAGTTCCAAACCAATATTCACCAAACACATCTAGTGCTCGTGAACAAAAGGAGTATTGCCATCTCTTTCGTGACAGCTATGAACTGCGCTGAGCCAACAATAGTTTCTCCGGACATCAGCAAGCAACAACTAGCCGCTAGCCGGCGCTACTATCGGCCAACAGACTTCTAGTAATCGGTATACGGACTTTTCGTACACCCAGTAAAGTTCAATCGGAAATGAGCCGGAATTCTGGCTGGTTTTAGTCCATATTCCGGCTCCATTGATAAAACCGATTATAACTAAAATGTGTCACTAAAGCCGGAATGCAAATTAGAACCAGCCAACATTCCGGCTGAGCTTAACTTGTAGTATTCCGGCGCCAATAACACAACCATTTCCAATTAGAATCGGTTGTATCACTGGAAATGAAATACTAACTACAACTACATCTACTTCAAGAAATAAACATTAAGTGCGTACCCTGGGGCAAATTGATACACACGAATTTGTGGCAAATTGATACAGTGTATCAATTTAATCCAACATTTTGTCATCGATACGGTAATTCCAAAGATGGAATCAAATTATCACTTACTGTTTAAAATTATAAATTTGGTTCCAATTTATCAGTATGGCAAATTACAACACGGAATCTTGCTTTCAAACAATGGTCCTGCGGGGTAGTGCAAAATTCCTAACCAGAGTTTAATATGGTAAACACTTTTAACGCAAACAATTTGAAATTCTACTAGAGCTTCGCCTGTTAAATGCATCGCCTTTTGCGATGCGACGAGCTGAAGCGACAGTAGGTAGCATAAGGTAATGTAATGTTCAGATGTGCTCCTTTGAATATGGTCGATGTACTTCTCAAATCAGTCTGTTAGGTCTGTTTGTCTGTGCATAGACCGAGTCAAAGGATCCTCCGGCGTTTATCATGGCCTGACACAGGTCATATTCATAGGAAGATTAAACAGTCGAACGTTCGAACATTTTTGAGCGTGACGTTTGCTGCTTACCAAATTGGTCGTCAAATCCACATCCATGTATCAACAGTTTGGATAAAATTCTCGGAGTAAGTCAAAAAATATTGAAACGAATTAACAAAAGTAATTATCCTTGAATCATAGAATATTTCTACATTGTTCGATTGTTGCAACAATCAATTTTATTGTCCAACAATAAATTAGTTAATTACCATTTCGTGTTACTGTTTCTATGAGCAATATAAGAAATGTTTGAATGTATTAAAATATCAATTTTTATAATGTACTACCGTCCAACCCCGCCATCTCCTTTTTCACAAAATTAGTGAATTTTGAAATTTTATGGAGAAAGGTTAAAATTTATTGATTTTGTATTGTAATGTCATATTAGACTGTAGTATAAATTATTGTTAAACTACTGTTTTGGTACAATGAAAAAAATGGCTTTTAGTCAACACATTATTATGGTAGTGCATTCACGTTCATACATTTCACTATACACCACAACATCATATTATCCCCCGAAAATATGATGAACCACCGCCTGAAACTAGATGGTGATGATGTAACAGGTGTGATCTGTGTCCGTCCAAGTTCTTTTTAGGTATTCTTTTCTGAACCAAGCGCTGCAGAGTGTGTGGCAAACCATTATGGTCGTTATCTTCCACTTACTATTGGACCTGAATTAAAGACTTTTGCACAAGAAAAATTCACGCATTGCCTTTCTTTTTGAATCTTACTTTCCACAGTTCCATTTGTTCGCAGTGTTTCCTCATACATTCTATGCAGATTTTTAGTTTTTTGATTTGACCCATCAATCTGATCCTGGGACACATCATGACAGCTTGACATAATGCTATATCTACCAGTTCAATCCAAGTTGCTTCGATGCACTTATTTTTACTTTCACGCAGTAAATATACAGCATGATCATAAATATGTGTTATTAAATTCAAACAAATACTGTTCATTGCATCAAACGACAAAATAATTGGTGTGAATCAAGGTTTGAAAATATATTTTCATTAAAACAACAATAAACTTTTAATTTCAATAATTCTGTTGTAATTTCAGTAAACTTTAAATAAGTGTTATTTAATTCAATCATCGCGAGACCCTATTTTTTACATTTTCCTTTGCTTTGCTTTCTTTCTACGAATAGCAACGTTGCCGTCAGTTGGAAGAAGTTATCAAACATACGCACTTGCTATAAAACGAAACGATAAGTTTCCATTTCCCAACCTGTTTACGAACCGCCGGTGCGGTGTCGTGTTATGATGGCGGTTAGCAAATCGCTTTTACCCACGCTCCGGTGCTGTTAGTCTCAGTGGTAAAAGCTCGCATTAAATATTAAAATTTGTATATAATGAGCAACGGTTCAATATTTCCCATGGGAAACTGGGCTTAGACAACTGGGAAACTGGACTTGACAACTGTATTATAATGGTTGTTACTTCTCAAATGATTCTGATAAATATAAAATACGCGTCAGACACTAATTATAAGCACAATTCATTTCAAAGTTCATATCAATAATAATTGGATTTCTTATACAAAAATCATAACCATGTCAACTAATTTAATGCTCACAGTAATTTATTGAATAACAAAAAAAATTATTTAAAATTTTGTTGAAATTTGACTAAAAATAGCGCTGCTTTTGCTTCAAACAGCGGCAACCAAAATGTGCTGTCCTAAAACTATTAGCTCCTGGTTGGCCGTCCATGCCAATACTGAATTTGTAGAAAATAATTATGAACTTTTCACAAAAGTGACGTTTATGAAAAACAAAATATAATTTTATAGAATCAATAACAGATCTCATATAAGTTTCATGAGAAAAACTAATGAAATTCTTAAAGGCATATATTGGAGCGCAATCATAAGACTGTCTTATGAAATACATTATTTGGACGTCTATGGAGTGCATGAATAAAGATAAATTAATTCATAAGCTTGCCTTTGCCTATGACATTCTAAAGCGTTCAATGGAACCGTCAGAAGGCTGGGGCGATATTATGGAACCATTTCGAATCGACTTTTTCATACAAGCTTGCATACAATAAACCTTTCGTTTCGAGGTGCGTAATGCCACCCCTGGTTCATATGCCGAGACTTATGAAATTCTCAGACGCTTTTTGCTCGGTGTAATATTGCCTGAAAAACAAGCAAGTTAAACTGGCATCACCCAAAAATGTGTAAGCTCGAACGTGCTCGACTGTATATTCGATCATCTGTTTTTATCTAACGATGCTGAATCCCTCTGGATAAAGACTCGACACGTCAATCGTTTATTTGCGATTTATCTGTCAGTGTCATTCCAATCGAACACGAGACCTGTCAATGTCATTTCAATCGAGCAGAGGACTTGTCAAATGTTGCAATCTGATGAATGAAATTTGGAAAGTATTGTGATATTGAGTATAAATACTTTGAATAAATTTCTGAATCGAATATCTAAGGCAAGGTAAAACAACTTTTATCATTACAGTGCCCACTAAAAGTTGCTTCAACCATTGCAGCTATCCGCAGAGATGTTATGCACCTCAGAGCAAATAAAGAGAAGAATAACAAACGCTCTTTGCACTTTTCATGCGAACCACCGGTCTTCTCTTTCACAATAAACCTTTTCACTCCGATGCGTGTTGCTCCCACACGTGTATTCTACTCCATGGCCACAAAGAGTAGAAATAAAGAGGCTCTTTAGTGTGTATCTCAACGTCCCACACGCACGTAAGTACAGAAGGTAACCAAAAACATTTTTAAAACGTTCTTCCAATCAAACTTTATCTGCATTGTAGTTTGATTCGCCTTCTTACCTGCTTTCCAGTGAGGGGAGGCACAAAAAAGTGGCTCTTCAAGGTGAACCTTTGAACGAAATTGTGCAGCTCTTAGTGCACAGATCTTACTCTTTTTTGTTTTCAAGTTTCTCTTTGTGCGGTCGTTCTGCACATCGCAGTGTTTTTGTGCTGCTCTATTTTTAATCGGTGTATTTCGCTCTTTGTGGCTCATTGTGTGAGCAAATAACAAGCCTGGCTATTGGTAATCAAGATGGAGAGAAAGGTGGGAACATTAGACACATTTGAGTGTATTAGTATTATACTTGCAAAATTAAGCATGGCGGCCTGAAATAAACATAAACAGCCGAACGAGCATGCTGATTCTTTATTGCACGATGAAAAGTGAAAAAGGCTTAGCTTCACCTCGGATCCACCGACTAGAACACTTATGGACACTTTTCACCTCGAAAAAAATCGAATAAACTATGACCGAACGAAAACAAAACTTCTGGCAACAGACACGCCCATTACGTCATTTGTTTGTGCTTTTCTTCGTCATATTCTCTTGTTTTTTCGGTTTCATCAAAGAAAAATTACAACCGCACTCACACACAGAAAAAAATGTGCACCGTCTTGATCCGTAGTGTTGTAATTTCCTGATAAACCACAGGACCCATTTCGCATGAGTGTCGTAGTTTACCGGGAAGCGAATTTTTAATTTTTATTTTTAAAACCGGTGGTAGTTTTATTGGTACAAAACTTAACACAGTACTAATGTTGAAAAAATTACCGACGTTGCAACTCTGCGGTAACTAGTATACGAGTCAACTGAAGTTAACGCTGTGACAGTGGTGCTAGTTTGCAGAAAATAATATTGCAAAACCATTTTATTTAGTTGGGTTAAGATGGCGAGTCTTTATTCAGTAATTCAGCGTCTTTATCAAAATACGGCCATTACAAATCGTTCTTTTTTTAAAAAATTACGTCCCAGCATAAATTTTTTCTGCTTGGGGTGGTGGGTCCCAAGTAATATAAATATTTTTTTTAAATGAATTTTTTTTTGTTTTCAATTTTTTTGGGATCATTCTCGTGGACGTTTCCGCAGGGTGATTTCGGATAGCGGGGTTGAGGTGTTTGTTTTACTTAACCCTCCGGAAGGGGTTAGGCGTAGCGTAGTTGGTAAATCGATTGCCTTGTACGCAGCGCATCTGGGTTAGAGTCCCGACCCCGCACATGGGGTTAGAAATTTTTAATATGAGATTTTTCTAACCCGAAGAGGCGAATGACCTTCAGGTTAAAACCTCTAGAATCGAAAAAAATTAACCCTCCGGAAGTCGCGCATATGGCCTTCCGAACGAGCAGCCGCTTTCAGAGCAGCGTGCACTCAGTGCACTAGCGCGACTGCTGGAAGGTTAAGCAATTGAAGTAAGTATTGTTGAATCAATCAAAAGATCATATAAGAAAGGAATACTTAAGTTTTCTGCTTTAAATAATTTTACGAGCAGTACAATTTCTAATAGCGGTTTAATCTGTTTCTAAATTCCCAATAAAAAATGAATTTCACTAAGAACTTAATGTGAACATTACAGAGTACTTTTAAGTATTATCCGAACTTTTGGCACATGGACCGACTTTACACAAAAAGCCATGAAAATCGGTCAACGATGACTCTGCCTGATAACAATGCACAGAAACAGGATTGTAACATTTTACTTATGGACTTTTGGAAAACATTCTGGAATGAATCCAAAGGTTATCCACGAATGTAAAGTGTTGGATTTTTCTCTCTGATATGGTTTCCTCTGACTTTTTTTCTATTGCGTATTTCGTATACAGCACCCCTGCGAACGTACATTCTGTGCATACTATATTTTTTCGAGCTCTAGTAAAAACGGCAGGTTTGGTTTATCGCTTGTGTTTGAAGACTTGTAGATTTGTTTGTTTGGTACATGATAGTTCGGCTCTGTTCCGTGCACATCTTCAAAATCCTTGCATTTTTCCCCATCTTTATGCGCAGTAGGTAGCCACTTCATTTGATAGTCATACGGATTTATGAAAGGTATACTGCCGTGATCCGCATCACAGTCCCATTTGCTATAGGTTTCCTATGCAGGTGGGACTGTTATGCGTATCACGGCAGTATACACGGTGTCTAAAACCATCATTAACAAAAAATGACCATAAATTTGGCACACGGCATTCGAAAGATACAGTATCCAAGCATCTTCTCAGTGAAATTCAAAATGATCCATCGAGAGATTCGAGAGATATGGCGATTTGAAGTTTTATGACACGTTGCATAAGGCTACCAGCAAACACAAACCGTGGGTGGTCCTACCTTTATAAACAAAAAAATATTTGTCTGTTTATTTGTGCCTTGGCATTCGAAAGATATAGTTTTCAAGTATATCCCCAGCCGTGGTGTATCCGGTGGTGGCTGAAATCTCTTGCCATAGCAAGCCTGTAGCGACGGTGGCAGCCCGTCTTATGAGCAAAACACAAAAGCACCCTACTGTATGCGGCTTACGAACTGATAAGCAAGGAGAAGAAGCCCCAAAAATCGACGGCAAAGAAACACCGAAAAAATGAGCAGCATCCGCTGCATTCAAGTTAACCTTCACCATGTAAAAGGTGCCACAAGCGTCCTTGTCCGGAGGTTCACCGAAGAGCGACTAGACATCGCTCTTCTACAGGAGCCGTGGGCAAATAAGCATAAAATCTTTGGCTTAAATTCCTCAGCTCACAAGATAGTATATTGTAACGACCAGCCAACTCCAAGAGCTGCAGTTTTGATAAGCAGAGCAATACAATTCTCTCCAATTACAGAATTCATTCAACGAGACATCGTTGCAATAACAGTGGAAGCACCGACGGCTAGAGGAAAACAGGAGTTTGTGATCGCATCTCCCTACTTCCCTGGCGATGCGGATACAGCTCCACCTTCTGAAATCGATGCCCTCATAAAGTACTGTAGAAGCATAAACAAGCCCTTTATCATTGGATGTGATGCCAATGCACATCACACAATATGGGGTAGCACGGATATAAATACTAGAGGTGAGTACCTACTAGAATACCTGTCCTCAAACGATGTCTATGTATGTAACAAGGGAGTTGCATCTACATTTATGACCGCAGTTAGGAGCGAAGTACTAGACCTCACGTTATGCAGCGCTCAAATAACGGAAAAGATAAAGAGTTGGCACGTTTCCCACGAGCCTAGTCTGTCGGATCACAGACACATAATGTTCGCCATAGAAGCCAATAAACTCACAGTGCGAAAACACAGGGAGATAAGGAAAACAAATTGGTGTGTATTCCGCTCATACCTGGAACAGTCGAAAAGAACGGGGAGTAAGATCCAATTTCCGGCAGATCTGGATAATGCGGCAAACGACCTACAAAAGAGGATTCTTGTAACGAGGTCTTTATGTCGTGATGTTTCTTTGGTGGAACGAAAATCTAGCAACACTTAGGAAGGAATTACTGGTAACTGGTCAAACTACAGGACCGCTCTTACCAAATACAACACTGAGTTGAGAAAGGCCTAAAAAACTATCAATGCGCGAGTTTTGTGAAAACATCGGAAACTTTCCAGAGGCAGTTCGCCTTCAAAAAGCCTTATCAAAGGATCACAAAAATGGCCTAGGGCAAGTGAAAAAAGGCGATGGTTCTCTCACAATTAGCAATAGGGAAACATTGGATGTTCTAATGAACACCCACTTTCCTGGGTCAGTTGCGAAAGACGAGAATTCGACAGGTTAGGATTGTGATGGACTCCGTCCTAACAGGACTTGTGAGGCATCACAAAAACTGGCCTGTCAGATTTTCACACCATCTCTAATTAAATGGGCTATCAACACCTTTGAACCCTACAAATCGCCCCGCCCTGATAACATTCTTCCAATATTTCTACAAAAATCGACAGAAATAATTCTTCCGGATGTACTAAACATCCCGAGATCCAGTCTCGTGCTTGGGTACACACCTATAAGCTGGAGAGAAGTTAGGGTAATATTTATTCCAAAAACGGGTAAAAAAGACTTGGCACTATCCAAGGCCTTTAGACCTATTAGTTTGACATCAACACTTCTAAAACTGATGGATAAACTGCTGGACTACTATATTCGAAAGGAGCACTTATCGAAAGTTCCGCTAAACAAGTACCAGTTTGCCTTTCAAAAAGGCAAATCTACGGAAACAGCCCTACATACCTTAGTGACACTTATTGAGAAAACCCTCGATTTCAAGGAAATAGCATTTTACGCTTTTCTTGACATCGATGGTGCTTTTGATAGTACGTCCTACATATCAATTCACAAGGCCCTGGCAAAAAGAGGAGTGGAAAAACCGATAGAGAACTGGATTCTTGCAATGCTCAAGAGTCGAGAGATCACAGCAACGTTGGGAGACACGAACGCAACTATAACAGCCAATATAGGTTGTCCCCAGGGAGGTGTGCTATCACCCCTGCTCTGGTCACTAGTGGTGGACGATCTTCTCAATGATCTGACTGAAATGGGTTTCGAGATTGTTGGATATGCAGATGACATTGTCCTAATTGTGAGGGGAAAACATGAATCTGTACTAAGCGATCGGATTCAACTAGCCCTGAACTTCATCATGACATGGTGCTAAACAAGTACCAGTTTGCCTTTCAAAAAGGCAAATCTACGGAAACAGCCCTACATACCTTAGTAACACTTATTGAGAAAACCCTCGATTTCAAGGAAATAGCATTTTGCGCTTTTCTTGACATCGAGTGTGCTTTTGATAATACGTCCTACATATCAATTCACAAGGCCCTGGCAAAAAGAGGAGTGGAAAAACCGATAGGGAACTGGATTCTTGCAATGCTCAAGAGTTGAGAGATCACAGCAACGTTGGGAGACACGAAAGCAACTATAACTGCCAATAGAGGTTGTCCCCAGGGAGGTGTGCTATCACCCCTGCTCTGGTCACTAGTGGTGGACGATCTTCTCAATGATCTGACTGAAATGGGTTTCGAGATTGTTGGATATGCAGATGACATTGTTCTAATTGTGAGGGGAAAACATGAATCTGTACTAAGCGGTCGGATTCAACTAGCCCTGAACTTCATCATGACATGGTGTTTCAAAGAGGGACTCAACGTGAACCCTGCAAAAACAGTCATTGTACCATTTACCAATAGAAAAAAAACTGAAGTTGATTCTCCCAACTCTCAGGTGAACTACAATCAACTACGCAGAAGAAGCGAAACACCTAGGTGTTACCCTAGACAAAAAACTGAATTGGAACTCACATCTGACATACGCCGTTAATAAAGCAACAACAGCACTGTGGGCGTGCAGTAAACTGTTCGGGAAAACTTGGGGTCTCAAACCGAGGTTGGCTTACTGGTCCTACACGACCATCGCCAGACCACGATTAACTTATTCCTTATTCCTGTGGTGGCCCAAAGTTAAGCAAAAGACCGCCCAAGCTAAACTAACTAAAGTTCAGAGGCTAGCCTGCCTCTCTATCACAGGTGCTATGAAATCAACACCCACCATAGCTATGGAAGCCATGCTTCATCTATCTTCATTGCACAAACACGTCATGCGGAAGGCGAGATTTGGCTCTCTGAGAGTGCTAAAGGGCAAACCACTATTTGATGGGGATTTAAATGGTCACCTGAGTATAATAAAGGAACTCAAACTAAACCCTATCATGACTACAGTTCAAGATAAAATGGAAGCTAAACCGAACTTCGATATCTCATATGAGGTCCACATAGTGGATCGTCAGATGTGGGATGTAGAGGGTCCTATACTACCTCAAGATACAATATCATTCTATATGGATGGTTCTAAAATAGGTGAGATGACTGGCTTGGGAGTCTACGGACCAAGAATTAAAGAAGCGATATCAATGGGAAAGTGGCCTACAGTTTTCCAGGCAGAGATATATGCAATATACACTTGCTCGGAGGTCTGTAGGAAACGAAACTACAGACATGCAAAAATTGCAATCTTCTCG
The DNA here is from genome assembly GCF_030247195.1 of Topomyia yanbarensis. NCBI lineage: Eukaryota > Metazoa > Arthropoda > Insecta > Diptera > Culicidae > Topomyia > Topomyia yanbarensis. The sequence continues at coordinate 226,391,114 of NC_080672.1, forward strand.
GACATCCAAGCAGCACTGTTGGCATTAAGGTCGTCGAAATGTGAGTCCAAACTGGTTTAGGAGTGCATCACATCTTTACAACAACTGGCAACTCGGAATAAAGTAATGATATTCTGGGGATGGTAACGAAGTGGCCGACAAATTAGCCAGGCGTGGTTCATCAAACATGTTTGTTGGACCAGAACCATTTATAGGTATACCTACGTGTGCCCTTAAACTAGAACTTTCGGCTTGGACAAGAGACCAACTACTAAACGACTGGCTTAACGTAGAAGGCGCTCGACAAGCTAAGAAATTCATACATCCAGATACAACGAGAGCCAAAAAAACTAATGGATCTAAAACGTAAAGACTTACGTATAATCACAGGTTTATTTACGGAACATGGTCCTGCTAAGTATCTTCTGAAAAAAATTGGCAAAAGTCAAGATGACATTTGTCGATTTTGTAACTACGAGCCCGAGAGCTCGGAACATATTCTCTGCCATTGTGCAGTACTATTTCTTCGAAGGGAGCGACACTTCGGAAGGCATCTTATGACGCCTCACGAGATATGGCATACCTGTCCCAAACGGATACTCAGCTACATTAATAATGTACTACCCGTTTGCGACGACACATGTGGGCAAACAAACAACTCGCTTCCAACTACATTGGATTCGGGCAATTTGTAACATGTAGAGCAAACAGGGATAACCTGAATAGTGGTCGCAGTAGCAAAGTTTCCCCTAACAAAAAAAAGTATATCCCCTGCAAGTTTGAAAATATTTATCAATATCATGCTGTTGAGGTTTTAATATGGGTCGGATTGGCATGAATTCCCACTTACCATTTCCTAAGCAACTCTTATTAGATAATCAGCAGTCAAACATGATGAAGTCAGTGTGCAATCCGCCAAAATCATCGTCACAACGCAACGCAAAGCCCAGTAACCTGCAGTCTGGATGCACATGATAGTGCTTCTTGTTTGAGGTATATGTGTAATGGTTTCATATTTAGAAGTGCCTCAAGAGCAGCAGTTAGTGTTGTGGTAAAAGCACCAGTCAACGCCATGAGCGCCATTCTTTGCAGATGGTTTAGCTTTGACTGAACTGGCATCACCTCTTCCATCTGCCACCACACATGGCATCAGTAGGACAGTATTGGACGTACAATTGTCGTGTAAATCCAATAGATGTATTTAGGTTTGATACCCCAGGTCTTTCCAAAAGTTCGTCTGCACTGCCCGACGGCCATGCACGCTTTCTTGATTCTGAACTCAATGTGAGCAGAACAGTATTTGTATTTGACTTGATATGCACTCAGTAGCTCAGAATCAAAGAATTTCAAGGGACGAACCCCGGTTATTATTCGATTCTTCGTGAAAAGAACCATTGAAGTTTTGCTTGGGTTAACTGATAATTTAACCTGTCGACACCACTGTTTGACTGCCCTTAATACTTGTTGCATTATGTCAACGATTGTTCCAATGCAAAGTCCAGTAAATCTGTAGAAGTTAGCTTACCTATTTTCAAGGAACTGATGAGATTTTGATTCGTGATTGTTAAACCTGCAAATCAGGCCATTTTTGTCAATTTTGATAGGTTTTAACCCGATTAGGTATTATGATGGTACAGGTTTATGCAGGGAATTACGCTGTGACCTAATCATCAGCAAACCTGTAGGTTGGAAACAGCACTTTCGTGAAGCCTGGATAATATAAATCATCGCTGTAAGTGAGGAAAAGTACAACCACAGACTGCATCAATTTCCTTCTAATTGAGACGTATAACACCTGTGAAAGTGCGCAATGTGGCGAACTTTTTTTCTTGGTTGCTGTGGCGAAGCCAGCAGGGTGGGGGAGGGAGAGGGGTTGTTACCAAACCTCCCCCTCCAGCCACAATTAATTGGGTTGAAAACATTAATTGATACTGACGAATTTAATTAAATATTCCACAAAATATTTTTGGAAAAATTTCCTCCGATCACTACATTGAGAACCGTGTTTAAAGCGTCATGAGGACTTTTGGAAAATTGTAGGAAGGGGATCTTGTAACTTATCTCATAGCCGAAATCCCATAGTTGTCAAATTACTTCAATTTAAAATAAAATAACTCTGAATTATTATGAGCTTCTTTCTAGAAAAATGCTCCAAAATATGGATTAGAGACAATTTTTCGAATGGGAAGCTAAGTTTGAAAAGGTTGATTGTCTATAAAAAAAACTTACCGAAAACTTGCATACATTTCAACATATGCTGAAAATGTATTTTTTAGATTGCGTAGAGTTTAGACAAAAATTCAATGTGGTTAATAACAAAAATAAAGTTTCGGAAACTATTTGGAAGTTGATGATAAATGACGTTTAGTTTGTCTCTAGCAGGTCAGCATCGGTTTTTATGAGCATTAAAATTAAAAAAAAATTAAAATTTAAATTAGGTGATCTTCAATGCTGGAAATTTTTTCGAACATTTATCCCTCTTTAAAAGATCGCAATCTTTGACATCATTGACATATTATACAAGAAAACAATCTATAGAGGTTTGAAAACTATTTCATGCTGATTCTTCTTGTTTGTAGACTGCAATGACATCTGTTAGATACTTATGTTTCTGAATTTTAAATAATTTATCAAACTCATGCAAAATTTTAGTATTTCTCGAAAAAAATATGATTTTCATCAAAACCCCCTCTAAACCAAATTTCTGGCTAAGCCACTCCTGCTTGTATCCTTAACTTGAGTGATTTTTACATTTCTTATAAAAGAAATGTATAGAATTCGCTCAAACTTTCAAGATTTTTTCCGAGGCCCGGAGGGCCGAGTCTTATATACCAATCGACTCAGCTCGACGATTTGGGACAATGTCTGTGTGTGTGTATGAAACGGACAAATTCTCATTCGTGTTTCTCAGCAATGGCTGAACCGATCTTATCCAAACCAATTTTAAATGAAAGAACTAAAAAACAGTAAGAACGTTATTCATTTGTTTTTGATTCTGATGTTTAGTTTCCAAGATATGAATGTTTGAATGCGTAAAAATGGCGTTTTTTTGCAGCTTTTTGAATTATCTGCCGAAATTGACAATATAGATTAACAATTTATATGTTTTTAGACAGCTTTAACCTACCTTAATACCTTTCGAACAAGCTGTAGATTGTTGAAATCGGACTTTAATCAAAAGAGATATTTATAATTAAATGCGGACGAAAGATTTTTATCATTTCCCATTGCCAGAAATATGACCAAAAACATGTAATCTATTATTCACGCCAAAACGGCTTATTTTAGGTCAATAGTATCTTCGGAGAATTTAATGGAGGCAGTATGCCCTTTCTTTTGGTATTGTGCTTTTGCTGATTAATTCCCCTATGAGTGAGATATTTTCACAAATTTTCTTGGAAGTGATTATATCGAAATGATGCCTTCAGCAAATTTGTAGCTCTTACTTTTGAGAATAATTTTACTGAAGACTTCAAATATCTATTTTGAATACTTTAAAAGTTTTGGCTTGTTGTTTGTGGATTACTCTTTGTCGCCTATTTATTGTTCAATATAGTAATAAACCATTGAAATAAGCCAAACATCATTTCGATAAAACAAATTTTGTATTTCATTTTTCTATCTACAACCGCTAGAAATAATCACCGAACACTTCCAAGTTGTCTGGAAGGAACTTGATAACTTATCAGTGCAGAAATGTTCATTTGTGCGAACCTTCTGACTGCAATTTTTCTTACTTATAACCATCGGATCGATCTGAAACATATCGGAAAATGAAAAGCGAAATAAATAACTCCATGCAACGGCGTAGCCAAGAGAAGGTTTTGGGGTTTAACACAATACAACCGCAACCCCCTCCCCACCCCACCACACCCAAAAAAAATTATTGGATTGAAGTTGAAAATTTATTGATGCAGACTGATTTAATTCAATATTACAATAACAATTATCTGATCCGTAGATTGATAACCTGTTGTTGTAAACATCATGAGGACTTTTGATAAATTGTCGGAATGGGGTCCTAATATGTAACTGATCTATTGGTCTTGTTTTCACAGTTGTCTAATTACATCAATATCAAATTCCTGCCTGAAAACATTCCAATATAAAATTCCAGAGTTCTGTAATCAATCATAATCCTCAGATTTATTTTCAAATTGAGCTCGTTTTTGTAGAGATGTACTGTAATAAGGGTCTTTATTTAATAGGAAGCGAAGTTAAAATTGATTTAATGTCTATGAAACATAGAACTGCTCACCAAAAAATGCATAACTTTCAACATTTGCTAAAAATGTTTTTGCCTTTCTCATTCACTCTAAAATTCGTCAATCTAATCCCGACAAGGAGGGCCGAGTGTCACATGCCAATCGACTGAGTTCGTCGAGACCGGAAAATGTCTGTGTGTGTATGTATGTGTGTATGTGGAAAAAATGTGACCTCTGTTTCTCAGAGATGGCTGGACCGATTTGCACAAAGTTAGTCTCAAATGAAAGGTACAACCTTCCCATCGGCTGCTATTGAATTTTTTATTGATTGGACTTCCGGTTCCGGAGTTACGAGTTGATGAGTGCAATCACACAGCAAATTCCCATATAAACTGAAATAAAAAATTTTCAAAATAAAATTTGTATTTTTGACGCCCAATGAACTTTAAAATGCATGAAACATTGAGATGTTTTACAAAAATTGACTTTTTTGGACTTTGGTACATTTTTGCCTTTCTCATATAGAAAGGTTATGCAATCACTCTAAAAATCGTCAATCATACCGGCCCGGAGGGAGTATGCAGTGAGGGGTTGCTACTTTAAAATTAAAACTAGTTTAAAATTTCTTAACAAGTTGAAAATTTTCGGCAGGACCTGGACCTCCCGGATCTTTCTCCATGATCCGCCGCTGGTTTCAAGCGATGTTTCAGTATCACATAGTATCTCAAGATCGTGGCTGTCGATCCATTGTATGTATGTGCAAATCGTACTGAACATGTAATATTCATTTCCACCATTGTATTGAACATAACCAGCCATGGAATCGTAGTCTGGACAAATGAGACAAGCACAATTACACCACTAGGTGGATTAAAACAGGTTTTTATTTTGGGAATGCGTCGAGTTGAGACGAAAACGTAATATGATTAATAACGAGGATAACACTTTCCGAATGTAGAGAGAAATTTATGAAAAATGACGATTTCCATTCGACTCTAGCAGGTTCTGATCGATTTTGATGAGCATTTGATTTTTGTTGTATGACCAATTATATGTATAGGTCAAATGTTTAAAAACAGTAATTTAAGGTCAAGATAGCATCATTTTGAAACCGCCAATTTCGGAGGTTTAGTATCTTCGATGAGTTTTACAAACGTTAAATAGCGCATCATTTGATAAAATAATTTTGACGGTATATCGTCCAAGAAGTATTTATGGCGAATTTTCTCATGTTAATATTCATGACTACAATAAAGTCTCAACAAATTCGCTAAAGACACAAACTCTGTTACTATTTTCTGAAAAATTAATTCTGCATAATTTTAAAACTTCAAAAATTACGGTTTCGGAATTTTGGACAGTATGATCGATTTTCACCAAACCGAATTTCTGGCTACGACGCTGATTTCAAGTAAGTAGAAACAAAGTCGTTCTACACTCGTTCACAAGAAACTTCTTCGAATGCTGAATATCTATTATAACACATTGAAACCCCGATTTTATCAGCCAAATATGAACATATGTTTGATGGGCTCTAGCAGACGAACAAGACTGAATTCGAGTAAATCCTTTCTTGAGCATGTTTTTCTTATCATGAAGATATGCGAAATATGCGAAAATAAAAAGTTCATCATAATCAAAAATAGTTATCAGACTACATCAAGGGACAAGAAGAATATTTTAACAGCTTCAGCTTATTATAAAGAAAAAAAATTGCCCGATTTAGTCAATGTCCCCATTTTGTCAGCCTAAAATACACCATGAGACTGATAAAAATGGGTCTTTATTGTATTTATTATTCGCTGTGTTTCACATTAATAGGTACATTTCATTTTTGGGGATTTTTTTATTGCATCGAACTACAACAATTTTTAGGTAGCTTTCAAGGGGTTATTTTATAGACTTCTTCCAAAATTTGGCGAACCTATTCCAATTCGTATTCCAATTAATTGGTATACTTAAGGATTTATATGTTGCATATTGAGAAAATACTGAAATTTTCAGCTTTTTTCCTACACAATATTACGAAAGCGAATTTTTTCTAATAAGTTTGTGAAAATTATAAACTATTTGAAATTTTTTAATAGTTTAATTTTTTATTTAACCGTGATTTTTTAATAAATAGTGACCATCGCTTCACAATGTAGTCTATTTTCATGGCTTGCGGTGAGCACGATCTCTCGAATTGCTGAACTGAAAATTATGGAATAGAAATTAATTTTTAGTATTCTTTACAGACCCGCTGGTGCCCTAAGACAATTTCGCAAGATTTTCAGAGCACTGTGCACCCAGTGCATTAACGCAAGTGACGGAAGGTTATCGAAAAGATTCGTGAAAATGATCTTTATTGAAAAAACACGGACGAAATCGGTGGTGTAGAACGGTAGTTATTGTAAAAAACGTAAGGGCGATACTTCAATGCTGATGGGTGGGACCGAAAAAGTAAACAATCGCCAAAGGGGCGATACTATCATTTTGTCAATTTCAATAGCAATAACAAATTTTAATTTAATAATTTCAAATGCTTCATGAAGTTTTGGGTTTCGCTCACTGAATCATGTAATCTAGGATGTAAAAAACACAATATTTCTTAAATAGGAAATAAAACCAAGTCTGGAAATATTCACTGTTGATTTTCTTTGAATGGTATCACTGCTAGTATCGCCCTTTTCAAGAAAAAGCGTTGATTTCTTAGTTCTTAGTCGCGTTGGAAATTTGAGTAAAGTATAAACTTCAAATCGATTTAAAAAAAATAGATTTTTTTGGCTCAGTACAATATATAACCCCTTTAGGAAAATTCAGTTTTCCCACCACAATACAGATATTTTATTAACAGAGCATTAACAATAATTCGTTGGTATGTCTATTTTATGGGCCATTTTTTCGCTTTCCCATTGATTTGGTTTGAGATTTCTAGCACTGATGTTGTCCTATGCTGATTTGAGCAATTCTCTGAGTCCTGCCACTATCCCATGTAGTATGTGTTATCAAAAACATCGCGAAGCATCAAGTTCTAAATGTTCTCAAACGATATAATATCCGAAGAGTGATTAGAGTTATAAGAAATGTCTTATCACACTGTTAGGTGGATTAAACACGTTTTTAAGATAATGTTCACTATGCAGTACAAGACGACAATATTTCCTCGCAGAAAACGATTCCCGTAGGAAACAACCAACATTTCTATCTATACTACTCTAGGGACGAGATTTGAGCTTAATTTCTGAAGTGGCTGAATCAACCTCACTGACTTTAGATATATAAAGCAGGTCCTCGGAAACTTCAACAAGACCGATTTTGACTGGAGCGCTTAACGTAAAAGACGTCATTGTGCACAAATCGGATTGGATAGCACGCTGTTTGCAATGAAACTGTATTCTTCGAGATAGTAAATATGTCGACGAAAAAAGAAATCCCTCACAAGATTTAACCGATTTAAATGATTCCGCTTCCAGCTCGTTGAATTTGTATATAAAAGTTTATAAAGTTTAGCAGAATTATTTGGGTGATATCGAAAAGGAAGCTTCCAGACAAAAGTCAAATCTGATTACTAAGCAAATTTGAACTGTACCAGAGATAATGGAGCCATGAGCTGCTTATGACTTACAAATAAGAAGTGGCAAAGATGTTGGAACAGCAGTAAATTTTTCTGCTTGGCAATTATTTACGTGTATTGTCTAGTATACGGCTTCTGAGTACTATATTCGATAGGTACTGTTCTAGGAAATATAACTACGATTTACAATCTGCTCCAGTGCTACAGGATCGCAGCCTTTGTTTGCTGCAACTACAAAAAAATACTTGAAATATTATTCTATTAGACAACTGGCTAAAGCGGTCTACCTATACTGCATCTGATTTAGATTTTTACGTGTTCAAAATACTACTAATCTTTCAGGCTTCACGATTGTCATTCTGAACTGGATGAACTTGTTTTAATATATTCAATAATTGCTTTGTTGCTGGACGTTACCACATATCATTTTATTTGTTTGAGCTTTCATAGAGCATAAAAGGGCCAGTAACGTCGACAATATGTCCAACGATACCACAATGCCGGTAAAACATCCCTGTTGATCATGCCCGAATATTCCTAGCGCCATCTGCGTCAGACCGTAGCTCGATCGGATGCTGTTCCTTATCAGAAGTTCGAATTGTTCACACCGGCTCATTTCAGCAACCCATTTTTCAATTCGCTGTACAAATTTGTAGAAAAAGAAGAAATAAATTAATTTGTATGGTTTTAGTAGGATTGATGAATCCAATAATTACAGACGACAAAATTCGATTGAAATTCCAGAATCACATCCAATCCCGAATATTGCTGATTTTCATCTGCACCGAACGAAAATATTTGCAGGTGTCAGAAAATTAACAACAATTTCATCAGTGCAGCCAGTTTTGGCACTATTTCATCAAAGCATACTGTCACTCTGACAGTGTACCTTTATTGGTGTATCAGGGTTATAAAACGTGTCCTCGAAAAATCATCAGAGCATTCCGTATTACCAAATACAAAGATGGTAATACGGAATGCTCGGATGATTTTTCGAGGACACGTTTTAAGCTACCCTGTACCTGAAAAGGTACAGCGTCAAAGTGACAGCGCACTTTGATGAAATAATGCTAAAACTGGCTGCCCTGATACATCCCAAACAACTTTATGGTTTCTACGGTAACAATTCTGAAATTTTTTCGGCATGTAAAATCAACAAACAATAATTATTTGGATTCGGCAAGCTGGTATTTATGGTGGAAATTTATATACTGTTGGCTACCTCTGTCCTATACAGGTTTGATAATATAATTGCCTGAACCAATTGATGTATTTTTCCATTTCAGATATTGTTCATAGTCAGTTTGGGACTACAAACCCATAGTAAATATTTTATATACGACAATCACATGAGCGAAGATCTGTTGGTATTGAACGGATACATCAACATTTGCTACGTTATTCATTGACTATCACTGGTTTCGTGCGAATCAACCACTGCTGTAGTCTCGAATATCCAGTAAGTTCAGCCGGGGATTTTGGCTGGCTCTAGCTAGTATTCCGGCTTCGGTGACCCAGCTGATCCTGGAGATACTTCAGTAATGATTTTGCGAATCGGAGCCCCATGTACTGTTCGAGAACAAGATGGCGTGTAGGGAACATAAAGAACGCATGAATAGTACAAGGAAGGTGCGCGATAACCAGAAGGTCGGACAGGTCGTCAAAAAATTAAGAATAATATGCTTGTGCTAATTTGAATTTTTCTCTCACTTGAATAAGATACTATCATTCCATCGAATGTAAAATATATATTTTATGGATTCAGAATGTTCGTTTGTAGATTGAGTATAGAACCGTCATACGAATCCTTTTTCATTGGCCTCGCATAAGCTGTATGCAGCCAACCGTTTTTTCTTTTAACCGTCAAAAAGGCAAGGGGTCTTACAGGCCTGGCTACAAATACAAATGATCGAGCGTCTTCGATCTTTCGATTCTTTCACTGATAAGAGGCTTTTGATATCATTGGGTCTTATGAGCGATTCCTCTTGAAGTCATAATTTTAGCTTGCCTTTTTGAGGGTTAAACGAGCTTCTTCAACTATTCGCCTCAAAGTATTTGTTTAACTTCAGCCACTTCCAAAAGTCGATTATTCTTTATCGCCAGATCAGCGAGTTTTATTTTTTGTAGCTTGCGCTTCCTGCTCTTGTTCTGGAAGGTCTTCCAAGTCTGTTGGGTCAAGCCATTGTCTGAAGCACTTTGTCTGTTTATAACTATGCTGCCATTCTTCATGCTACTATTTAATCTCCGTTTCCCTGAGCCACACTGACTTGTATCAAAGTGCGCTCTATCGGACTAATTGGATGCTCCGCCGGTTTCTTATAAGTGAGTGCTACAACTGCCCCGAGAATCTAAATCGCGAAAAACATGAAACACGGGATGGATAATCTACTCAGTCCGGCATGAGCTTGCGATTCGATAAATCTAAGCGTTACAAATCTACGGCTGCCGACGATTTAGGACCAACTACGTTTGGAATATCCAAACCGCAACTCGCTACAACCGATGCTATTGGGATTCGAACGCATTTTGAAATTGTTTGCCTTGGGCAGCCCGTTCTTTCTGTTTCAAAAAGTCAAATCCAAGTCAAATAATATTGAACGTCTTCTTTATACTCGTTTATAGTAGTAAAAATGATCTGTTTTCCTCCTTGCACTTCTGCATAACTTTAATCATATCGGTCATAATCCGCACAAAGAATATATCGTTGATCCAATGTATCTACTGTAGCCAAAAGGGTTGTATCCCCTTTTCACGCACCGGAGGTCGCGCAAATGGCTTACTGAACGAGCAGCTGCTGGTGCCCTATGACGATTTCGTTAGATTTTCAGAGTGGCGTGCACCCAGTGCACTAGCGCGAGTGACGGAAGGTTAAGAAAGGATCTATCGAAAAACAAGTTCTTAGTTCTATACAATTGATCATAGATGATTGAATATACCAGTTTATCACCTCAAAATCCTAAACTTCTGACACTGTCGGCTTGTTCAAAATCAGAAGCTGTAGCGCTCAAAACGAGCGATTTCTGCTCCCAGGCAAACGGTAGTGTGGAAGATTTTGTATCCACTACTGTAGCTGGTCCGTTCCACCAGTAATCACACAAACCATGATGTGCATTGTCTGGCCTGCCGCCGAGAATTGCTCCGCTATCTATTTCAAATTCATGCATTTTCATAGCCATGAAATACTAGCGGATTACACTTTCCGGATAAAACAAAACATCAAAAAGGAAACAATTTTTTCTAGACTGCTTCGATACAGTAGCGTTGCCAGTTTCAATATTTTCCGAATGCTGTAAACTGTCAAGGCGAAACAGACGAATAGGGTAGAATAATTCGTTTATTCGGTGAGCCATAATTTGATGATGCTTTTGTATGGGACCTTGGCGTATTTAATTTGTATTTGGTATTACCATATTTGCATTTAAATATACCAACAATTGCAACGGCAAGAAGATAGGTGTGCGATTATTGCACATAGCTTGCATTACTACTTTTCATTACTTTCTTTCGGTTCGGTAATGTATGACCTAAGTAACCGAGCGGAATGTGTAACAGTTTGCATATTCGTGGGCGTTTTAATGTTCGCGCGGTGTCACTCGGATGTTTAATTTGCATATTCTAAAAATCTAAAATTGTAAAATTTTAAAATATTAGTGTTCCAAAATTTTGAATTGCAAAAATTCTCAGTCTAAATTCCCTATTTCTGATGATCTGAAATCTAAAACTTCAAAAATTTCAAATATTTGAAATCCCAACCTTCCGATTCCAATATTCTAATATACTCTTCAACTCGTAATCCGGACCAAGATGTCGGTTGAAAATGAAATTCAATATCAACCTATGGGAACATTATACCTTTCATTTGAATTTTAGTTTGTAAAAATCGGTTCAGCCATCTCCGAGAAACCGATGTGGACATTTTGTTAACAAATCCGCAAATACACACACATACATACATACATACATACATACATACATACATACATATATACATACATACATACATACACACATACACACAGACATTTTGCGATCTCGGCGAACTGAGTCGAATGTTATATGAGACTTGGCTCTCCGGGCCTCGGCTAGAAAGTCGGTTTTTGGAGCAATTGCATAACCTTTCTATATGAGAAAAGCAAAAGAATAATATTCAATTAGCTTAATCAGCATGAGTTCAATGTTATCTTCATGTGATTATATTTTGAAATGTTGGTGGAATGGGTTTGAAAGTGGAGGGAATGGGGGGTTAGTAGAGTGGGAGTGGAGGATGCGTCAGAAATCCTTCATCTTATTTCGGTATACGGGGTGGATGAAGGAAGTGCGGGCGTGAGGGTGGTCCAAGGGGAGGGGAGTGATGAAGGAAGGAGGTGTAAGGGCAAGGTGGGGAGTGGGGGGAGGGGCGGCGACGCAATACTCAACTGCATATTTTGCCTTCCATTTCAGACTTTTTTTGAGAAAATCGGTTCAGTCATCACCGAAGAACCGATGTGACTTTAATTGTAAAATATGCCCGGAATTCCGGACTTCCGGAATCGTTGATAGTGGACAATATATTCAAAGAATGTTTGATTGGCAATCAGTGATCTAGATCTGCGATTAGAAGTAATTTGGTGACCATTTCAGCCTCTGAGGTATTACGATTGTACCGATTTATATGGGAAATTCCAGTGTATCCTTACTAACACCCCTGTAACTCCGGAAGCAAGAGTCAGAACCGAATGAAATTCAGCAGCAGTCAATGGTATTACTGTATCTTTCATTTGAAATCAATTTTGTAAAAATGGGTGGAGAATTTGTTGGGGAATGGGTGTGATAATAGCTTAGGAACTTGGCGGGTTCCCCGGGGGCGTCATGAACCGTCATAGGTGGCCAATGTGGTCAAAGCTGCTTTGATTGATCATAAGTTTTCTAGACCCGCAAACTAGAGTAATGTTACATCAATTTTAATATGTTTTACATCATTTGAACATCATGGTGGTACCAGTTTACGCACTCTTCAACCCGTAACTCCGGAACCGGAAGTCGGATCAACTAAAAATTCAATAGCTGCTTATGAGAGCGTTATACCTTTCAGATGAAACTAAGCTTGCGAAAATCGGTTCAGCCATCTCTAAGAAAATTGTGTGAGTGTAAATGACACACACATACATACACACACTCCGCTAACTCCGCTAGCGAATGACGGATCTCAATAGTGGCATGTCTTTAATAATATACTTACATGGAACTATTGAGAACCAGAGCTCCAGGTCCAAAGCCCTGGTAAAGGAGGATGGTTGTGATGATCTGGGTCGAGGTCACCACGTAAAGCAAGGTAGGTCATAACCCCAATTCCAAGGCGTCAAGCGACCCGTGCCGAGGGATGAGTGATCGAGGGGGTGAAAAAGATGCTCGATCGTTAACGGAGCCTGTGGGGTACCTGGGCAACCCCCACAGTAAGCGTCCCTTACCACGCTAATGCGGAGCTCTGGCGTGGCGGACATTTATTCTCGCGCTACTCGTGGGATTTGATATGGAGAACAAAAACAAAAACAACAAACAATCGGAGGTGTCAAACCCCTTTGCTAGAGGTGGTTTGGCGAGGTCTCCCCCCGTGGGGAGAGTAGTGGAGCGATGAGTGCTGCATCTGAAAGCACCAGTGACCCCCCAGCAGCGGTAGGAAATAGCCCTACCAACGCACCGGACGGGCCACTATCTGCGATGCGCAAAGTGGTGGAGCAGCTCGATTCAATAATTGAGTACACTAGCGCAAAGCACTGTTCATGTCGCAAGACAGAAACAGCAGGCTTATGCCAAGAGGGTGGGAATGTCGGGAGAAGTCCGACAGAGAAACCCAGACAGTGGCCTCCAAGAGGGAGGGAAAAGAGAAGGTCGATACGGGCACTCAGACAGTGGCCTTCACCTTCTATGGAGCAGCCACGTCGCTCGAAACGGCGGACGAGTTCCCCTCGAAGGGAAAAGGCAAGGGCAATCGCAAGACGTCGAACGCGAAGCGCCCTAGGAAGTCGCCAGGCGAGGGCGCAAAAACCGACACCACACGGCGTGCAACCGTTAAGGCCAAACGCCGTCTGGCTGAGGTAGGGCGAGAGTGACATCGCTGAGCAGAGCGTTGGTATCAGCGACCCGGCGCGACCGGGGCAGGGGGGCTCAAGCCCCTGGACGCTGGTCACCAAAAAGAAGCCGGCACCGACACCGGAGGTACCGAGGCCCGCGAAGAAAGCCAAGGACAGAGGCGAGGCCTTGTGGTTAAAAACCGACAAGGACAAATATGCCGATGTCCTAAAGTCGATGAAGGCGGCCGAAAGCCTTTCGGCCCTTGGGCAAGATGTGCGTAGCGTGAGACGCACCAACATGGGAGAAATGCTTCTGGTGCTGAAGCGAGGTGCACAATCTAGTGCGGTATACAAGGCCTTGGCCCAAGAGGTCCTTGGTGAAGGCGCTCAAGTCAGGTCGCTAGGGGCGGAAATGACTCCAGTGCAAGCATCTGGACGAGTTCACGACCGCAGAAGATGTCGTCGCAGCCGTTAAGGAACAATGCGACGTCACAATCGAGCGGGCCTCTGTGCGATTTAGAGATGGACCCTCTGGCACCCAGGTAGCCTACCTCAGGCTACTGAAAAACGGATGCCAAAAAGGTAACCGAGAAAGGGAAGCTGAAGATCGGCTGGTCGGTATGCCCTATTAGCATACCCCAGCCGCCTGCAGTGGATAGGTGCTATCGGTGCCTTGAGTCCGGCCACAAAGCCTACGAGTGCAAGGGCATAGATAGGAGCAAACTATGTCGTCGCTGCGGCGAGGAGGGACATAAAGAGCGGGGTTGCACTAAGGCACACAAGTGCCTTATCTGCACCGCTAAGAAGCAAGCCCATAAACATGCTATGGACGGACCTTCGTGTCCCTTCGGTGAGTTAAATAAGAAGAAGCCGTGAACGTCACACAGCTAACTCTTAACCATTGTGCAGCAGCCCAACAGCTGCTGTGGCAGTCGGAGTCGAGGACAGATGTCGCCCTCTTATCAGACCCGTACCGCATCCCTGCCGGCAACGGCAATTGGGTGTCGGACGGGTCTGGAATGGTGGCAATCTGTACAACGGGACGGTTCCCGGTTCAAGAGGTAATACACTCCTCCGCCGAGGGTGTGGCGATTGCCAAGATCAATGGTGTGTTCTATTGCAGCTGCTACGCCCCACCAAGGTGGCCAATAGAACAGTTCAACCAGATGATCGACAGGCTCTCGTCGGACCTAGTGGGCCGGAAACCGGTAGTCATAGCGGGAGACTTTAACGCTTGGGCAGTGGAGTGGGGCAGCCGCTGTACAAATAGCAGGGGTCAAGCGCTAATGGAGGCGCTTGCGAAACTCGATACTGTGCTAGCTAATAATGGCTCCGCTAGTACATTCCGTAGAAACGGAGTGGAGGCGTGGATTGACGTAACATTTGCCAGCCCGAGTCTGGCTGCAGGCATGGAATGGATGGTAGACGAAGGCTACACCCATAGCGATCATTTAGCAATCCGCTTTAGGATCAACTATGGTGTGCTGCATCCGAGGGCGGGAGATCCCTGTCAGGTACGCGGGTGGAAGTCCAATCACTTCGACAGCGAAGCTTTCACCGCGGCCCTGGGACTGGAGGCCAACACCGACAGTCTAAGCGGGGATGCGCTGGTAGCTGTTCTATCACGCGCGTGCGACGCCACTATGCCGAGAAAAATACTGCCAAGAAACGGTAGATGCCCGGTATACTGGTGGAGTGCCGAGATTGCAGCTCTACGTTCAGCCTGCCTCAGAGCTAGACGTAGGATGCAAAGAGCTCGCACCGAGGATGCAAGAGAGAACCGCCGTGAAGTGTTTCGAGCTGCGAAATTGGCCCTTAACAAGGCCATTAAAAGCAGCAAGAGAGCGTGTTTCGACAACCTGCGCGAGAGTGCCAACGCGAATCCGTGGGGTGACGCCTACAGGATTGTGATGGCCAAGACCAAAGGGGGCTCCTCACCCCCAGAACGGTCTCCGGACCGGTTAGCAACGATTATCGAAGCACTCTTCCCGTCTCGAGCCACAAGCCCCTGGCCACCTGCACTACGAGACAGTGCGGGCACGGCCGAAATGGTGGCTCCAGTGACGAATGAAGAACTACTCGCAGTGGCTAAATCCCTAGCAATGAACAAAGCTCCAGGGCCGGATGGAGTTCCAAACAACACTCTCAAGGCAGCGATCATAGCGAACCCGAACATGTTCAGGCTAGCTATGCAGAGATGTCTTGACGAGTGCCGTTTCCCCGATAGATGTAAAAGGCAGAAATTGGTGCTGTTGCCGAAGCCCGGGAAGCCGCCAGGCGACCCATCGGCGTACAGACCAATCTGTCTGATCGACACGACTGGCAAACTGCTTGAGAGGATCATCCTCAACAGGCTAACCCCGTACGCGGAAGGTACGGACGGTCTGTCAAGCAACCAGTTTGGCTTTCGGAAGGGTAAGTCCACAGTGGACGCTCTCAACTCAGTGATAAATACTGCCGAGATAGCGATCCAACGAAAAAGGCGAGGTATTCGATACTGTGCGTTAGTGACACTTGACGTGAAGAACGCATTCAACGGCGCAAGCTGGGATGCCATCGCGCTCTCGTTACACCGGCTTAGCCTACCGGTGGGTCTGTACCGGATCCTGGAAAGTTACTTCCAAAACCGCGTACTGCTATACGAGACCGATGCCGGTCAGAAAAGGGTTCCGATTACTGCCGGAGTCCCGCAGGGCACGATCCTAGGCCCGGTGCTATGGAACCTCATGTATGACGGGGTTCTGAGACTGAAGTTCCCTCCTGGGGTCAAGATCGTCGGCTTGGCCGACGACTTAACCTTGGAGGTCTACGGGGAGTCAATTCCTGAGGTAGAACTAACCGCAGAACACGCAATTAGCACGGTGGAGGAATGGATGAGCGCGAGAGGCCTAGGACGGAGGTAGTTATCGTCAACAACCGCAAGTCGGCACAACATGCAGTTATCCATGTGGGAGAAGTCGCGATCACTTCACAGCGAAATCTGAAGTCTCTCGGAGTCATTATAGACGACAAGCTGACCTTCGGCAGCCATGTCGACTATACATGCAAGAGAGCGTCGACTGCTGTTGCGGCTCTATTGAGAATGATGTCCAACAGCTCAAAGGTGTGCGCCAGTAGACGTAGGTTACTGGCAGGCGTTGCCGTATCTATCCTCAGGTACGGCGGCCCGTCATGGTCAAGAGCACTGAGGGCAACCAGTTACCTACAGAAACTGGAGAGCACCTACCGCGTGATGTGCCTCAGAGTGATATCTGCCTACCGCACGGTATCACACGATGCATCCTGCGTGATAGCGAGCATGATGCCAGTCGGGCTGGTCATTCGGGAAGATGAGGAGTGCTTCGAGCTACGTGGAAATAGGGGAGCCCGCGAGCGCACCAGGGTGACCTCGGTCGCCAGATGGCAGCGTGAGTGGGACAACTCCTCGAAAGGTGGACCCACCGGCTGATACCTAGCATATCGAGCTGGGTGGGAGACCCCATGGGGAAGTTCACTTCCACCTGACAATTCCTGTCAGGCCATGGCTGTTTCCGACAGTACCTCCACAGGTTCGGGCACGCGGAGGTCCCAGTCTGCCCGGACTGCCCAGGTGTAGACGAAACTGCCGAACACATACTGTTCGTATGTCATCGGTTCGACGTCGAAAGAAGAGCAATGCTTGACGTCTGTGGCTGGGACACAACCCCTGATACCCTTATTCAGCGGATGTGTCAATCGGTGGAGAAGTGGAACACAGTCTCGGCTGCTACCATCTAGATTGCCAGTAGGCTACATGTAATCTGGCGAACCGAGCAACAGACGACGGGCACGGCTAACTAGTGATTGGTTAGCTGGAGCAAAAAAGGCCAAGCGCAAAAAAGGGAGTGAATGGTCTGTTCATGCCGAGGCAGGTTTGGCGCAGCGACTGGCAACCGCGTAAGGGGTAAACCCATCCACCCCGAAGCAAGACAGAAGAGTGAGTGTATAGGCGTATAAGTGAACTGCCTCATGCCCAGACGAGAGGGTCGTAGCGTAGTATGTTGGGACTTAGCTATCGATACCTCATGGCGTGGCAGAGGAGTGAAAGGGTGAGCATCCAAGTCAGTCTCACACGGCATGTTAAGGGTGAGCACAAAAGTCAGCCTCACATGGTATGGTAGAGGCTAGCACAAAAGTCAGCCTAGCAAGGACTGAAAAAGGTGAGCACACAAGTCAGCCTCGCATGGTATGTCAAAAGTGGGGCCTAAGAAAAATTTCCCACATGGGATGCCAGGGGGAGTGACAGAGGTACAATAGAGTGGCACGATCGAGAGTGAATCAGGTGATAGGGTGAGCACCCAAGTCAGCCTCACATGGTATGGGTGGGGCGAGCACAAAAGTAAGCCTAGCAAGGAATGAGTAAGGTGAGCACACAAGTCAGCCTCGCAAGGAACGAAAAAGGTGAGCACAAAAGTCAGCCTCATGTGGGAGTGTTTGAGAGTGAATCAAAGTGCGATTGAGTAAGCCTCATACAGGACGAATGAACGCGTGAGTGAGAGTGAATGAGTACATTTAGTACAGCCATCCCCCAGAAGTAATACCGAGAGGTAGTTCCTGGGAGGAATGATGGCGGAGCACAATGGAGTTTAGTCGGTATTAATGGCAGCGTCACCATTCGAGCCCGACACGCCCCCAGTGCACCCCGTGTGGTAGATTGGACCCTACCAATAGCACGTGTACTGGGCTAGGACGTAAAGGTCTTCTCCATTGTAAAAAAAAGTAAAAAAAAAATACACACAGACATTTGCCGATCTCGACGAACTGAATCGAATGGTGTATGACACTCGGTCCTCCGGGCCTCGATTAAAAAGTCGATTTTTACAGTGATAGCATAGCCTTTCTTTATATGAGAAAGGCAAAACACATATATTTAACATTTATTAATTTTATTGTGCTTCAAAACCTTCCTTTATTTTAGTTCGTGTGGTCTCCGGAAAAGTCTGTCTATGCTGCTGCACTACTTGCAGAAGAAATTGCAGTTGATCTTCAGTTCTGATTTTCGTCCATTTTCCACAATACTCCTGGATCAACTTAACACCTCGTTCCGCGTAATCGTTCACTACTAGTAATGCTTTAAAAAAATTTCTGCCTTCTAAAAAATCTGCTAATTGATCCCATTTTTTCGGATCTTCCTGAAGGAAATTCGCGGATATTCCGGTAATTTCGAAAAAATTCATTGAGTTTTGAGAAACGCAGCTTGGCAACTCGTATCACTTTAACTCGTCTATAGAAGAAATATCCAATTTTATCCTACGTGTGTCCTAATTTTTACGTAATTTTAAATTAGATACCATTTTATTCTTCTCTTCGATAGATACTTCTGGATCCAAAAGTGCCATTGTTAGTAGTTCTTCACTTAAATACCACAAATGTTTCGCTAACCGTGAGGCAGCCGTTTTGTATATATTGTTTGTATGATCCGAATAAACATCTTTTAAACTAAGTAACTTCTTACCCAAGTTAATATCATTTCGAGCCGTTGATAGAGAGTAAGGGGCGTTAAACCACGAAAAAATATAAATACGCAAAATAAACAAACATATAAGTGGGATACATGTGGGATTTTTTCGATTTAAGTAGGTCACTCCTGTAAAAGGAATTAAAAATATATCGAATGTTTCCACTGCATCCGGACCTGGACCCACCCCTAAAATCATCTATTCTGGTTCACACATGAAAATAGAAAAAAATCAGAAACTAAACAATTATTTGAAACAGAATTACCTGTAATGTCTGGCAATAACTTGCCATCCCAGTGTACGACAATGGGTCCTTCTAAACTGAAACCACTATTAATATTTCCAGTTATCGACTCTCTATAATCGACTCGTGCTCGGGAAATGGTTTGTCGACTAAGCGTAAAGTCATCTTTAACAATGATGAAAATACAAAATGGAAATTAATACAACGGAAAATTATTTTTGGGGAAAAAGTTATACATATTTTTTTTCAAATATTCTGGTTGTAGTTGATAATCCAAATATACTTTCCTGTTTGAGACGGGTAACCTATTTTGGATGAAAATAGAACAGTATTTCCTTAAAAGTGAGTTTTTTTTATCGTAAATCAAACTAAAGTATTTAACTTGATCTGGCCACGTTAAATTCAAACCAGTAAATTTAACCCTTTCATGCCCAACTTTTTTCTAGTGCATGTAGAGTTTCAAAATTATTTTTCCTTGAAAACGGTAAGATCAAGAAACACAAAAAGTCTAATTTCATAAAGATAGGTGCTTCCCTTGCACTGCTAGAAGCTGCTCAATTTTTACCTTCCAATGCTCAATACAATTCTCCTAGAATATTTACAATAGTCCAATTGCATGGAAAACGTAGCCAAAGACAGACTAAATTGATAAGTTTTATCAGTTTTCAAAAATATTGCACCATTACGAAGATATATGAAAGATTCATTTTCCGTCGTCAACGTAAACTGTCCCTGGCAGCACTGCTCCAGCAGAATCCAATCAGACTAATTGCAATAACTTCAGTTCTAGAGCTGATCCTTGTAACTGTTAATGTTCAAATGAAAGGCAATAGTCACATTTATTAGCCTTACTTCTTTATGCGAGGAAATCTTGCCTCAATCAAAAGTTATAGCTGTTTA
This sequence comes from Topomyia yanbarensis, assembly GCF_030247195.1. NCBI lineage: Eukaryota > Metazoa > Arthropoda > Insecta > Diptera > Culicidae > Topomyia > Topomyia yanbarensis. Next base: position 226,411,525 of record NC_080672.1, read on the forward strand.
CAAACGTTGTTGTCCACAAACAACATGGGAATGAATGGGTTAATATGGTTATTAGGGGCCGTTCATAAACCACGTAGACTCATAGGGGGGATGGGGAGGTCTGGCAAAAGTCTACGTTTGTCTACGAGGGGGGAGGGGGGCTCTTTGAAAAGTCTACGTAGACTCTTATTTTTTTGTTATTCTCGTATTACTAATTATAAATGGGATTTAAAGAGAGTTGTATTTAAAATATCAGTCTATTCAGCTAGGTGTATTTATGCAGGCACTTCAAAGCTAGTACACTATTGAGGTAACTACTCGTTAAGCGACCACTCAACCCAGAACCCACGATTTTGTTTGGGCAACCTCACACATTGTTGTTTCTTGCGTATATTTTGATATAGTTTTGATCTAGGAATAAAACAAAATGACAGTTCTAAAGATGTTTGACCAAAATTCCTCTCGACGGAAGATTTTGACTGTGAAATCATCTGAGACACCACTAGTTAGCAGACATGCATGGACCATTAAATGTATGAACCATAAAAAGTTAAAAAATGGTCAAAGTTAAGCAATAAAACCACCATTGTAACAACAAAACACCCGATTTTTATTAATAGGTGGATTAATTTTTTTTATTTGTTGATTTCGGTGGTTAAAGCAGTAGTGTAGTGAAACTTCTACAACAAAGTGTTGACTCGAGTTAATCAGTTTCTCTTGCAATCATTTACACTGATTTCAAAATATTTAAACACCCGTTAAATTTTATGTCTTGACCCTACGCAACTCCATGCAAACCGGTTCTACTATATTTATCTTCGAAAATATTCGGAGTTAAACTTTGATACTTTGCGATAATACTCTCAGGTGATATGGCTATTAATTACATAAGAAAAATAAATATTTTTGGGAAGATTTAAATATTTGTTCACGAAAAGTGAAGTTTGTGAGCATAGTTGGTGTATTATTTTAGTCTAGATAATAGTACACATCGACAGTATTATTTTGTAATTGTTTCCTTTAATTTAACAATTTTGAATGCACCAGTAAGGCTCAAAAAGTGTTTAGCAATTCTGTATTGTTGCTGTAGGCCAAAACTTGAACTAGTTATAGCAATAAATCTTTTTACATACACGCAGAAAAAAGATTTGTAGGTTCAATAAAAATATGGATTAAATTCAATAAATAAAATTATTGGTCGGGAGACAATAAATTTATTTATTGAATTCAATAAAATTTATTTATCGTTACAATAAAAAAGTTTATTGTTTTGCTTTCTAATAATTTTTTTCATTGAAAATAAAAGAAAATTATTAAAATTAAAAATGTTTTTATTGAAAGCAAAAATACATTGTTTTTCTAATAAAAAAATATTGTGAAATTAATAATTTTGTTGGTTAAAGTGATAAACAATAATTGATTGAATTCAATAACACATATTTTTGGTTTAAATATGATAAATTTTTCTGCGTGTATACTTGAGTGACTAACCTTGAAAAGAAGTATTCCGCTACACAAACGTTGACAAGCACCTTGATTTGTTATAAATTGATTTGATCAGTCATAGACAAAAAACCAATGTGAAAAACCTTTCTTTAATATTTCAAAAGTTTGAAATAAATCGGAACGCTAATTTTTAATTGAACATTATGTGCTTCTTGCTAATTCTACATTTCCCGCGAATAAAAAATAAAAGTCTACGTAGACTTTTGGCGTGGGGGGGGGGGGGGGTTGGTAAAAGTCTACTAAGGTCTACTAGGGGGGAAGGGGGGGTTAAAAATTCTCAAATTTCGGTCTAAATTTCGGTTTATGAACGGTCCCTTATTTGGTTTAAGAGAAGAAGCTCTTGGCTTATGCGGAAACACAATGAATTGTGTTTTTGCCGCATTAGTGGAAATTTTCCATTTTTCCAGTTAATCATTGAAAATATTCAAACTTCGTTGCAGTCGACTGCAGATAATACGAAGACTCCTACCAGTGGCTGAGATGCTAGTATCATCACAGAAAAGTGACTTTTTACAGCTTGTAGGGAGATTTGGAAGATCAGAGGTAAAAATATTGTATAGGATTGGTGCGACGCTTGATCCTTGAGGGACGTCTGCTTTAACGGGTAACTTATTAGATTTATAATTCTGATAAGAAACCAGTAGGTTACGGTTAGTAAGATAATTTTAATGTAGAATATATTTAAGCTTTCAATATAGGGGTCCCGTTTCAAAATATCGGCTGCGGCGCCGCGTCAGATTTTGAACGTTAATAACTTTTATCATACTTAACAGAATGATTTGATTTTAGGCCAATTTGTTGAAAATATGTTCCTCTATGCTGTATTAAAATTTGAAGTATGTATAACCTGCAGTAATAACAAAAAATTGTGTTTTGAAAAATCTTTCGAAAACGACTCGGAAAAGTGAAAATTTTCAGCCTATCCCGCACAGAGCCGTCAATATGGTGCATCAACCGAACAATAAAATAATGAAAAGTTTATATATAGGTCCACTACATGTTTGTTCCTATGATTATTCGTACTGGGTTGCTTGACGAGAGCAGTTGGTGGGGGAAAGACGGCATATTCCTTTGGTTAGGCCATTAGAAGCCGGACGGAAAGGAAAGGCTCATGCACGGCACGAGAACGAACGAGAAAGCGATTGTAGTGCATATTAGAGCGATTATTATTATTTATTATTTATTTGCGAGGCTTTAACCTTAGGGACCGTTCATAAACCACGTAGACCGAAATTTGAGAATTTTTAACCCCCCCTTCCCCCCTAGTAGACCTTAGTAGACTTTTACCAACCCCCCCCCCCCACGCCAAAAGTCTACGTAGACTTTTATTTTTTATTCGCGGGAAATGTAGAATTAGCAAGAAGCACATAATGTTCAATTAAAAATTAGCGTTCCGATTTATTTCAAACTTTTGAAATATTAAAGAAAGGTTTTTCACATTGGTTTTTTGTCTATGACTGATCAAATCAATTTATAACAAATCAAGGTGCTTGTCAACGTTTGTGTAGCGGAATACTTCTTTTCAAGGTTAGTCACTCAAGTATACACGCAGAAAAATTTATCATATTTAAACCAAAAATATGTGTTATTGAATTCAATCAATTATTGTTTATCACTTTAACCAACAAAATTATTAATTTCACAATATTTTTTTATTAGAAAAGCAATGTATTTTTGCTTTCAATAAAAACATTTTTAATTTTAATAATTTTCTTTTATTTTCAATGAAAAAAAATATTAGAAAGCAAAACAATAAACTTTTTGCCTTTCTCAATAGAAAGGTATTGCAATTGCTCTGAAAACCGACTTTTTAACGGAGGCCCGGAGGGCCGAGTGACATATACCATTCGATTCAGTTCGTCGAGTTCGGCAAATGTCTGTGTGTGTGTGTATGTATGTGCGTATGTATGTATGTGTGTGTGTATGTGACCAAAAATGTCACTCATTTTTCTCAGAGATGGCTGAACCGATTTTGACAAACTTAGTCTCAAATGAAAGGTGCAACGTTCCCATAGGCTGCTATTGAATTTCTAATGGATCCGACTTCCGGTTCCGGAATTACAGGGTGATAAGTACGAACACGCAGAAAATGTCGATTTTAATAAATTCTGCAATGAATGTATAAAGGTGAAAATTTTTCCAAAATATGACCACAACTGCTTCGATTTGTAGTATTAGGTCACTAACATCCATTCAAAGTCTATTTGGCCACATTGGCCACCATCCTCGGTTCCGGAAGCCCCGGCGGAAGTATCTAAATTCAGAATAACAGTCACATCGGTTTCTCGGAGATGGCTAGACCGATTCGACTAAACTTGACCTCAAATGAAAGGTATTGCGTCCCCGTAAATGGCTATTTAATTTCATCCCGATCCGACTTCCGGTTCCGGAGTTACAGGTTGTGGCGTGCGATCACATAGCAAATTGTGATTCAAACCGATACTCCGATGAAAGCAAAAAAGGTAAAAATTTCGCTAAAATGTCTCTCAAACAACTTAAATTTGCTGTTCTAGGTCACCGACGGCCAACCAAACTTTCGTTGACTACATTGACCACCATAGACGGTTCCGGAAGTGCCCGGGAAAAGCGGCCATCTTTCAAAATTTACGAACTCACATCAGTTTCCCGGAAATGGTTGGGCCGATTTTCACAAACTTAGTCCCAAATGATAGCTATAATATCCCCTTAGATGTCTATAAAATTTCGTACGGATCGCTAATATGGTTCCGGAAATATAGACTAAACCGTCCGGTTACATATGAAATTCCCATATAAGCCGGAACTCAAATTTTTTTTTCAAGGGGGGACCCCATGAAATTTCAGAAATCGAATTCGTATTTTTGATGCCAAACATCTTTAAAATGCATGAAACTTCGAGATTTTATGTTATCTCGAAAACATTTTTTTTATAAAAATCGACTTTTTGGGACTTTGCCGATTTTGCACCTTTTTTCAGTTCAATATTACCGTGGCTGTTTTTTCTTTTTCAAAATTTTAGAACTCGAATAATGATTTGTTTTCCTGTATATAGTTGTCATGTGATGTATAATAATAAAATGTAATATATGCATTTAAAGCTTTTAATGAATATAAACAACGCACACATTCTCGTGATTCATGATTGAGAAAAGCACAATTGCACCGCTAGGTGGATTAAAATAGGTTTTTATTGTAACAATAAATAAATTTTATTGAATTCAATAAAGAAATTTATTGTCTCCCGACCAATAATTTTATTTATTGAATTTAATCCATATTTTTATTGAACCTACAAATCTTTTTTCTGCGTGTATGTAAAAAGATTTATTGCTATAACTAGTTCAAGTTTTGGCCTACAGCAACAATACAGAATTGCTAAACACTTTTTGAGCCTTACTGGTGCATTCAAAATTGTTAAATTAAAGGAAACAATTACAAAATAATACTGTCGATGTGTACTATTATCTAGACTAAAATAATACACCAACTATGCTCACAAACTTCACTTTTCGTGAACAAATATTTAAATCTTCCCAAAAATATTTATTTTTCTTATGTAATTAATAGCCATATCACCTGAGAGTATTATCGCAAAGTATCAAAGTTTAACTCCGAATATTTTCGAAGATAAATATAGTAGAACCGGTTTGCATGGAGTAGCGTAGGGTCAAGACATAAAATTTAACGGGTGTTTAAATATTTTGAAATCAGTGTAAATGATTGCAAGAGAAACTGATTAACTCGAGTCAACACTTTGTTGTAGAAGTTTCACTACACTACTGCTTTAACCACCGAAATCAACAAATAAAAAAAATTAATCCACCTATTAATAAAAATCGGGTGTTTTGTTGTTACAATGGTGGTTTTATTGCTTAACTTTGACCATTTTTTAACTTTTTATGGTTCATACATTTAATAGTCCATGCATGTCTGCTAACTAGTGGTGTCTCAGATGATTTCACAGTCAAAATCTTCCGTCGAGAGGAATTTTGGTCAAACATCTTTAGAACTGTCATTTTGTTTTATTCCTAGATCAAAACTATATCAAAATATACGCAAGAAACAACAATGTGTGAGGTTGCCCAAACAAAATCGTGGGTTCTGGGTTGAGTGGTCGCTTAACGAGTAGTTACCTCAATAGTGTACTAGCTTTGAAGTGCCTGCATAAATACACCTAGCTGAATAGACTGATATTTTAAATACAACTCTCTTTAAATCCCATTTATAATTAGTAATACGAGAATAACAAAAAAATAAGAGTCTACGTAGACTTTTCAAAGAGCCCCCCTCCCCACTCGTAGACAAACGTAGACTTTTGCCAGACCTCCCCATCCCCCCTATGAGTCTACGTGGTTTATGAACGGCCCCTTAGAGGTCATTCGCCTTAAAAGAAAAGAATAATCACACGTCATTTAACATTTATATGTTATTCAACATAGTGTTGCGGGACTGCGGGCGACATCCCAATGGCCAGTTCGATGGAGTTTACGTAAGCGATATTGGACCACGGGGAACTTCTCCAACATCCATTTAGGTGAAGTGGAGGGTCCTCGTGTAGGCCGGCTGTTTTATAGATGATTGAAGAGTTCAGCGTCTTTCAAAAATGACATTAATGACTCTTCGCGTGCCGGGTCATTGGAAAGGATTTCCCGGATCGATGAAGGGAGTTGATGCTGCGAACGGAGATCTTGGAGTTCTAAGCAATTTGTCAAGATGTGCTCTACAGTGGTCCTGGTGTTACATGTTGGGAAGAATGGTGGGTCGGCGGTGGAGACTGTGTGGAATGGGTTACTTTTGTGTGCCCCACGCGTAATCTGGAGAGAGCTCTCTGCTCTGACCTGTTGGTGCGGTCTGTCCATTTATCGGGGCTCCCCTTAATCTTTTGAAGATGTCCCGATTGCCTCCTCCATTGAGAAATGAAGTCATCGAGGGCCTTTGCAATGAATGACTTGATAATATCAGCCGATGGCACCGACTTAGTCAAAAATTTGCGGGACAGTCTTCCGCGCGTTGCCAATTGGTCAGCGTTTTCATTGCCACTGATCCCGCAGTGGCCAGGTATCCAACATATGGTGGTCAGCGGGTCGCAGGTGGTCTCGATGGCCTGGATGTATGGGTGCCGAGATTCTTCAGATTCCAATGCCGAGATGACCGATAGTGAATCAGAGAGGATGATCGTCGGGATATCCTGTGGTTTTCGGGTGATGGCTAAAGCGATCGCTGCCGCTTCAGCCGAAAAGACAGAGCAGGCTGAGGGAAAGCGGAAAGCAAGGCCAGCTTCGATACCGCTGACGCCTACCCCTACCCCGTCGTTTAGGCTGGATCCGTCTGTGAAGATCAAGTTGTGGTTGGTGTACTTCTCATGGATCAGTTTGTGGTAGTTTGCTTGTGCAATTCCGGGATGTGTTCCAGCTCTTAGGATGTTTTTTAGACTGGTGTCCGTGTTGGGACCCCGCTCAACCCATGTGCGGTTACGAACTCTGTGACAGCGGGCTAACAGAGGTATGTCTGAACCGATGAATTCCTGAAAGATGTCTTTTGCTGTTTGCAGTATTACGCATTCGTCTCCAGATGTTTTCTCCAGGTATCCTAAAGTCCGTTTAAGAATAGTGGTCGCGGCTGCCCACCTGAACGGTAGGAGGCCAGCCTCCACGCAAGCGACCTCGGCAGTGGTATTGAATAATAGATTTGATGCTACGCGTATGGTACCATGGTACAGGGGGAGAGGATGTCAACTAGCCCGTTATGGTTCTGGCTGGTGATCTCTATGCCGTAAAATATTCTGCTGTGTATCAAGGCTTGCCCGATATGAAGGGCGGTAGTTCTGTTCCACTTGGAGTGCCGGGCGCTAATCGCTCGTATTACCCTCTTCCTACTCTCGCAATCGTGCTTGACCTTTCTGAAGTGTGGGAGGAATGTCAGGCGGCGATCTATAGTTACGCCAAGGATGTTAGGTTCTCGTCGGAATGGTATTGGCGTACCCGCGAGCTCAACCGGTCTGCCGGTAGCCACGTGGTGGGTGTTGCACACTTTGATGCAGCTATATTGAAACCGACAGATTCGGCCCACCGACCGACTGCACTAACGGCGGCCTGCAGCTTTCTTCGTAGCCGTCGTATCGTTTTATCAACGGCGACAAGGATGATGTTGTCCGCATAAACGAATATGTAAACCCCCTTTGGTAGCGCTGCGAAGAGGGAGTTCATACTAATGAGGAAGAGTGTTACTGCTAGCACGGATCCCTGGGGGATGCCGTTGGCTTCGGTGAAAGATTCCGACTGACTGCCCCCGATGCACACCCGGAACGAGCGGTCGGAGAGATAATCCTTCAAGAATCTTCCCAAGCTGCCTGTCACTCCCCAACTATGTAGCTGACGGAGTACTTCTCTTCGCCAAACCGTGTTATATGCGTTCGCGATATCCATAATGGCGATGTCCGCGTGCAGATTATCCGCCAATGCCTGATGAACGATTTCACCAAAGTCTCCGAGATGAGCGCCGGCTCCCGCCCCCTTGCGGAAGGCGAGTTGTCTTTGATCAAGCAGGTCGTTTTCCTCTAGGTGTGACATCAGGCGCCTGTTCACTAAACGCTCCATGGTTTTTCCGATACATGGGAGCAGGCTTAGTGGTCGAAAGTCATTTGGGGTGCGGGCACCTGCACACCTTTTCGGTATAGGTATCACTAATGCAGTCTTCCAGGAAGAGGGGATAGGCTGCCCAATACAGATTCGGTTTAGGCTCTCCAATAGAGCTCTCTTACCCTCCGGGGGTGCATTCTGAAGGAGGGGGTAGCCTACGTTGTCGTGGCCAGCGGATTTTTCATGCGCTGTGGAGAGAGCATATGTCAGTTCAGCTCCAGTGAAGGGTTTATTGAAATTATGTCTGGAATCGGGGGGAAAGCGAATGGGTTCTCCTCGATTTTTCTTTTTTGTTTAAGAAACGAGGGGGACAGGGTTGCGTCAGCTGAGAGTGACGAGAAATGCTTCCCTAGTTCATTAGCGATTTCCAGCGGCTCGATGGTGGTTACTCCATTAGTAATGAGAGAGAATCCAAGTTGCCTCCGTTTTTCACTGAGGGCATTGACCCTTCTCCACAGCTCCGTTGTCGTGGAATCAGAAGAAATACCCTCCAGGAAATTTGTCCAACTCGTGTTTTTAGCCACTTCAATGGCTTTTCTGGCCAGGTTTCGCAATCGGCGGAAGGTGTTTGCCCTTTCTTCCCATAGAGGGTGGTGAACAGGGGTGCTCCTGAGGGCTCGCAAGGCACTACGACGGGCTTGCACGGCTTGGCTGACCTCTTGGTTCCACCAATGAACGGCTCGGGGTGGAGGGATTTGGCTGGTTCGGGGAATACTTGATGCCGCCGCCTGGGTAAAAATTTCTCCGAGCTCGTCTCGTTCTGCCGCCCATATATGAGTGTGTCAGAGACGTTATTCTGATAGGAGGTCCAGTCTGCTCGATCATATAGCCACCGGCGACGTCGGGCAGTGGAAGGTGGCGAGCGAGCGTAAGTGATCTGGATAGGAAAATGATTACTGTTCCCAGGATCAGGGAGGACGGCCCATCCACATGCTCCAGCTAAGGAGCTGGAGCAGATTGATTTGTCCAGTGATGATGTCGATTGGCCTCGGATGAAGGTTATGCTTCCATCGTTCAGCGTTACGGCATTGCTCTCTTCGACGATTTTAACTATCTCGTTCCCCCGTTTGCTGCTCTTCTTCGGGCCCCATGATATGTGGTGGGCGTTAAAGTCTTCCATTACGAGGAAGGAATCTCCCAGTTACCTGATGAGATGTTCTAACTTATTCCCGACGTTGCGAACTCCCCTGGGAATGTAAACGGAGACTACTGTGCATTTCACTGGGTATGATAAGCTACGTGCGACTGCGGTGAGGTCGGTATCGAGCTGGACCGGAGCCGACGGTATGTCTGCTCTGATCCCCAGGCCGATGGTCTGAAATATATTCTCTCCACTGCTCGATTCCCATGTGTACTTGTTACTGAACCATGGCGAAGGATTGATACTGTCTCTAATGTGCGTTTCTTGCAAAGCGAGGCATATTGGCTGAGTGTTGGCAATGATGCTCTGTGGATCACCAAGACATCCTCTGAGGCCGTTCAGGTTCCATTGTATTGCGAGAGTACATCTGTTGTCCTTCTGTACAGGGGGAGTGGAGTATGCGTGGTGTGCTTGGTTGTCGTCTCCAGTTCCAGTTTCTTTCGTTGTTGGCCCTTTTTAGTGTGGGAGCTTGATTGGACGAGCGGACTGCCCTTCCAGTGACCGCAGTGGGTTTGGCAAGGGGTCCACATGGGTTGAGTATAAGTTTTTTTGTTGGGACGGGGGAATGATCCGTCTTCCGGGGCGGGTGGTCAACCGCGTGTCGGCTGATGTTTCTTTTTCTGGAATGAAGCTAGGGGCGCTGAGCTGCTCATGCGTTTTGGATTGAGTAGATGGACTTAGCCGGGGGGTAGCCGGGCCCCCTGTACCAGCAGCCGCCGAAGGTTCGTCGGGGGGGGGGGGGGGGGGGGACAGGGCCGGTGCAGGGGAAGAGGCGTTTGTTTTTGCAGACTGTTTGTTCGGTAAAGATGTTAATCGGAGATATCGTTCGCCGGGCCTATGCTGCCTGTTGAGGACCCTGGTTTGGAGATTGGACTTCTTGATTTATCGTTGTTGGATTGATCTCGACTTTTCTTGCTTCGGTCTCGGTTTTTTCGGTTTGTTCCAGTGTCTGGTTCTACTGAGTATTGTTTGCAGACTGTTTCGTTGACTTCAGTTGTGCAATCTTGATGTTATTGGTTGCTCCGAGATTTGCTATTAGCTGGACTGGAAAAGGTTGGGATCCTGTCTGTCCGGCTTCATATTGCCCTTCCTTCGGGGTTATGATTCGTTCTTCTGTGGTTATTTGTTGGGTTGCCGCGGTGGGAACTGTGAGTAGGAGTGGGTTGGTGCGTAGTCCGGTGGGAGTTGGTTTGGATAGTTGATTCTTAAGGTCCGCAAAGGCTAGGTGTAGTGCGGCCATCTCGTTTCGGAGTTTTTGTTTAGTATTTTTGCTTCCAGAAGTTGTACCTTAAGCAGTTTCATTGTTTTGTCTTTGTCGTCGCCAGAGGTTGGCTTACCAGCGGTTTTTTTGAGCGCATCGATCTCTTTTCGGAGCAGACTGATGGTACGGTCTCTGTCGTCAGCGCCAGGGGTGAGCCTTTCTTTAAGGCTGCTCGCGTACGTTGTAATTTCTGGCCCTGTTCTTTGGTTGGCTAGTTTTCTGGCCTCGGGGAAGGTTAGATTGTTATCCATTTTTATTTTAACAATCTGCTTTTCCGTTTGGTATGTAGGGCATCCGCGGTCTCTGGCCGAGTGCTCGCCTTCGCAATTAACACAAGCACTTTTTTTGCAGACAGGGGGTGGCTTTGTTTGTCTCGTGTTCGTTGGCGCAGTTAAGGCATATCTCTTTCTGGTTGTAGTTTCGACTGCCGTGCCCAAATCTCCCACAGCGGAAGCAGTGCATGGCGATGGATAGTATCGGCGTACTCGAATCCTCACCAATCCTAAGTAGATTGTTTCTGGTAGGTGGGATCCGGTAAAAGAGGGGACAAGTAGTATTGGTGGAAGATCCGTGGACAAGCTTTGTGATTGTTCGAACCTCTGTCACATTTTGCTGCTTGAGAGCCGTCAGGATTCGGTGGACAGGTCGACTGTGTCTGGGTCAAAGATTAGGCCCTGGGTTTTGTTTAAGTAGGGGTGGTAGATTAATTCGACATGTTGGCCGTTCGAGAGATGTTTAATACTGAGTAGTTTGTTTAAGATCTTTTTGGAGGTCCCTCTGGCCTCCTTTGTGGCTTGGATGCACTTGTTTGGGTCGGTTCCGATCGCTTCTTTCAGCAGCAGATGGAGCATGCGAGGGTTGGGCAGTTTCTGAATGTTCACCTCGCTATCCTTCGCTGCTCGCAGCAGTAATGTTTGCTGGTTGACCAGATCACCAGAGTTCATGAAGGTGGGGATCGTGTGGCTGAGTGGAGGCCCCCCTCCGGGGGGTGGCGTATCGACTTCCATCACTCACTTTAGGTTTTTGACCAGAGTATGAAAAGTTTTGCGATATCCGAAAAAATGTATGGGTGGGTGCTCTCCCCTATTGCGATTTGCGGTGCGAGATTGCACGTTGCAGTTGCACGGAATGTGAGATGCTTGTGTGAAATGTTGTGTGCGACGACAAGTTTCTAACTACCCAGAACACTCGGGTAGAGGTTATGCGAATACACGATGCCGGATGGCAGATTCCCGACAGAGTCCACCTCTTTTTCCCTTTGGCCCAGTCACGCCCCGCACTGGGAATCGACGGCCCGTTATGCAGGCGGTTTTGCACTGTGCACTTTTGTATCGCACCTTTTATCTTACACTTTGTATCACCAAATCGATAAGCGTAACGACGAGCCGCGCCGAATAAAACGGAAAGTTATCACTCGGTGTGAACGAATTTGTCAAAACGCGCGGAGCTATTTACTGATCGACTTGTCGTCTCGAGTGTTAGTACCGAACTGAATTAGAGCGATTATATAAATATCGGTCGGTCGGTTTTTCTCATTATTCGTTCACAATCGTACTTGCAAGCAGTCAAGTCAGCTTAGAAGTCCGCCGGAGGGAAAGCAGTTGGCAATTATCGCCGTTCGCAGAAGTGTCCCAGCTACTGGTTGCGTTAAGAAGCCCCATCGCTACCAACTACCGATCAGGAACTGTCGCCCTGCCAGAAATTAGCCGCAATTAAAGATCAACGAAGCAACTAATCTGCAGGCGATCCTTCCAGCGTCTGGTTCGTGAGATTGTACAGGACTGCAAAGTCGAGCTACGCTTACAAAGCTCTGCCGCAATGATGCCCCAAGAAGTCAGCAATGCCTACTTGATCGGTTTGTTCGAGGATATTAAACAGTGCGCCAAGCGCGTAACTTTCATACGGGCCCATATTATTGGCTCGAATCAAAACTCGTCGAAATGTCAATTGACGATAGGTTCATTCGGAGTGTTAATTTGTGTTTATATTTTGCTAGCGTTGCCAATTTTATTTTGTTTCCACCACCCAATTTGGCTACGCCACATCGTTTTCGCGCGTGTTATCCGACTTCGCTACCGCTCAGTCGGACTTAAACTAGAGATAACCCCTATGTTTGAGTAAGCCGGGTAAACGAGTGGATCACAGGTTCGCTTGCTTCCGACGGCGGGTTGGTGGCCACCTCGCCCGGCGGATCCTTCGCTTCGCTTCCTAGGCCTCGGTTATGCGGATAAGCCGCATCAAAATGGTACCCCTTAAACAGAGGATCCAGAAGGGTTTCGGATGGTTACCGGAACCAAGTAAAGTTCAACCGTAAATGAGCCGGAATTCTAGCTGGTTCTAATTCGTTTTCCGGCACCAGTAACACTACCGATTCTAACTATAATCGGTTGTGTAACTGGAGCCGAAATACGAATTAGATTCAGCCAGCATTCTGGCTGAGCTTAACTGGGTAGTTTTCTAAAATGTAATCGGGGAAATAAAATTTTTCTGGCAACGCTCCAGCACCCCGTTGAATTCTATCGATTTCACCACCTGGGCGCCGTTTGACGATATGAAATGAACTTTGTTTATTTTCGACAAGTTTTGATTCGAGCCAACAACATACAGCCTTTTCATACCAAATACAACAAACTGGCTAAGAAATACGATATGTGAAAAGAAAGAGAATTGAAATTATCCTCTCTCGCTCGTTTTCGTGCACTGCTTTTCCATTCCTTTCTGCTGCTAATACCATCAAAACCAAAACGAATGTGCGTGTTCCCCCACCATCTCATGGCCAGTGTTGCCACAATTGCATGTTGCTATTACACTTTGAATTATTTTATCGATCCTCTCTAGTATTGATAAAATATAGAACGTGCAAAGTACACTAGTCGCATGCTTTTTTTCGAACTTTTTGGCAGCCTCCGTTGATTAACTGCATAAATCGATTTGTTTGTGCAGCTCGTTGCTAGTAGCAAACTAAATAGCCTTTATCAGCGCTAACAAATAACACAAAAGAATTTAAATTTGTGAAAATCTTTTCCTTCCTTCTTTTCAAATCTGCAACATTCTTTGAAAATATTGTTGGAATGTTGTTGTTGAAAAACTGAACATGCAAGTTTGCTAGCACTGGCGACTAGATTGAAGGCGATATAAAGATAGAATATTCGTTTTGGTTATGCTAGTATTGGTAGCCAAATGGAAAGGAAAGGCACAGGAATGGCACGAAAACGAGCGAGAGAGCGATAGTACTGCTTTCTCGTGTGTTTATATATGAATATTGGTCGGTCGGTTTTTCTCACCATTCGTATTCGTTCAAGCACTAGCAAGCAGCCAATCCACCGGAGGAAAGCAGATGGCAATGATGACGGACCGAAAAAGTGCCCCAGCTACTGGTGGCCCATCGCAACCAACTACCGATCAGGAACTGTCGCCATGCCAGTATTTCGCCCCAACTGGGCAACGGAGCAACTAATCCGTTGGCTAACATTGGCTGGTTCGTAAGATTGTGTATAACTTCAAAGTCGAGCTACGCTTACAAAACTCAGCCGTAATGAAGCCAGTGAGGCCTACTTGGTCGGTTTGTTTGAGGATACAAAATAGTGCGCCAAGTGCGTAACTTTCTTGCAAAAGAAATCAAATTGGCTCACAGTGTCCGCTGGGAGTGGGCGTAAATTACAATAAATGCAACGGTTCTTTTCAGAACCAATCAATTGTGTTCTAGTGAGAGTTAAACTGAAACTTTCATTGGTAATTGGTAATGGTACCCGAAGAAACCAGTCTTGTCGTTTTGTTCGAGGCTACAAAACAGTTCGCCAAGCACGTAACTAGCATGCCAAATATATCCAACGATCCAGCGCATCACCATCAATACCAAAGCTTCTTTTCAGAACCACCATTATTACCATAGAGAATTATTTGAAAATTTCCCATTCAAACGTGATTCTGTTGAATATTATTAGATTTAAATTAACGTCTCGAATTGATGTCACGACGCTCCGGTTATATCACAGACATTACCCACCCATCTTTTTTTATTGTGACCACTACTAACGGTTTAATATAGACACCCCATTTCAATATTTCGGAAGGAACAGAAGGTCGAGTTTGGTAAGTTTGTAACTTTCATTGTACTTAACCAAAGTATACAATGTTCGCACTAATGATTCAAAAATATGACCAGTAATCTTCTATTAGATTTGTAAGTATGTATAATTTACATGAATAAAGAAAAATTGATTTTCAGGAATCAATTATTATATGTTCTGCCATTGGCCAGTACTAAGCGACTTCCTCATGCTAACAATTCATTTCATCGTTAGCCATCTCCCCCACCAAGGCCAACAACGCAAACAAAAACGGTGCTTTTCACGACCACCATCATTTTTGTAAAGAATAATTTGAAATATTCCTCGTCCAAATCACCTCTTGTCCGAAAATTTTAATGAGTATCAACATATTTGAAGAACGTGTTCCTTATGTATTCTACATCTCTCCGGTTATGTCGCAGACATTACCCACCCATCTTTTTAATTATCTTTATTATGTAAATTGGAAAATTGAAATCCCACATTTTGGCAATTAATCCTTTGTGCAAAACACTGTCGAAAGCTTCTTCGATGTCTACAAGAGCAACTCCAGTGGAATAGCCCTCTGAGATATTTGCATTTACCATGTTAGTTACTCTCACTCCCCAAGATTCATTTATAATATCCCCTTTAAATTAAAGCGGTTGGTACGGTTGTCCTCGTTTCTTTCTGCTTTAATATTTAAAACAATTCGTTAATTAAATTATTCATTAAATGAATAATTAAATTGCCGTCTAATTTTGAAACATCTTCAAACCCAACTCTGCACAGTAGGCCTGGCTGTTTTAATATTTGCGACATATGAAAATATGCTTCAAATATTAGTGTTGACAAGAAAAATACTACAGAATAACTGCAGTGTTTTCCAGGATAATTTGAAAAGAATTTACGCCATAATTCTTTCTTATGGCAACATTTTCAAATCTGGTAAAAGTCGAATGTAGCTGAAGAAATTCTTTATCCAATGCTACGTTTTGTGACTTAGTTCGCGCTGACTTAACACCGATCATTTAAAAATCGAAATTTCAGACCCCCTACAAAACCTTTTTTTGGATCCGCCCCTGCTTACTTTAAAAGCAAGAAAAAGCGAAAGTTGCAATCGCGATAATACGAATTTCAACAGTAACCATAGTAGTATAACAAGAAAGAACAACTGAATGACTGGCGTCCAAAAGGGGCTAACCCACATTTTGCATTTTTTACAGGAAATGGAAAAAGCTTCCGAATTTCCAAATTAACATTGTTTTCATTGTAAAAATACATTATTTTATTAGTAGAAAAATAAGATCATTACATGTACTACTTTCCAATTCACGAGCATTTTCGTAATTCGAGAGGCTAACCTCTAACGTCCAAAAGGGGCCAACCCATCCTTATCATTCGTTTTAGAGTTAGGTATGGTGTCTTTGGCAAAGTTGTTTTGTGACATCTAGCCCTTTATTTGATCCTTTCATATTAGTTTGGAATTCAGTCGCTAGGGCGGCGCTGTTATCAACTTTTCAATGGAACGAGATAGAAAGATGGTGTCTTCGGCAAAGTTGTGTCAGGTAATTTTAAATATATCTTTTGAAGATACCAACTTTGTAGGTCCTACAGGTTTCAAAATATGGCGCATTTTTGAAAACATAGTCTGTAAGTAAATGTTTTAACTAAGGTTTTAACCTTCTCTATCTCGAAACATACAGGACCTACAAAGCTTGCATCTTCAGAAGATATGTTTAAAATTATAGGACCTACAACTTTCTCGAAGACACCACATTTCTACCTAGCTTTATTAAAAAGTTTGTAACAGCGCCGAACTAGCGACTGAATTTCGAACTAGTGTTATTCAACCAAATAAAGCGCTAAGTACAGCAACTCTTCCGAAGACACTATAACTCTATAACGAAAGATATTAATTTATTCCACGTTTTTCAACTTTTCGACCACAATGTACCGTTTTTGGTTTAACTCGTTGGTACTGGGGTTACCCCCACGGTCAACTTTGACTGCTAATAGCAGAAAATCTAAAAATTATTTTCAAAATTCTTAAATTCTTATAACTATCAAAAAATGCAAAAAGCCAGCCATTCAACTACTAAATACACACTTCATTAATTCTGTTACTCGTATGCACTTGATATTAATAAAATATATTAAGAACGTCCATTGAGTTTAAAAGATATTCTTCTCACTTACTTTTTAACTCGGACACTTGTGATATTTCATAAGTATACCACCCGGCGGTTCGCTTGAGAGTGAATTTTATTTTCATTAAACCTAAGCTATGGGCTGGGTCGCTTCAGTGGTTACGTGACACTTTTTGATATGGTCAGTATAATCGTTGTCGCGCAGTAGACTCGATTATGCTGACGCCTTCTTTAATCGCTTCGCGACAGGATGTTTATGTGCTTATGTTTCCAATAAACGTAGGTTGGTATCCACCACACGCCCTATCTATTTGAATTTAAAAATTTGATATGCTATACATAAAATTTTTAAATGTTATGTTATATAAGTAATCTAAATAAACATTCTTTGTATGTTGTATTATTAGTACTATATCAAAATATGCAAAATAAAAATATATATAAAAATAGAAGTTTGCAAACGTACTATTTTATCTTATTATTATTAATCTATTATATTATTAATAACAATTATTCATATCCACCACACGTCCTATATTCAACGTATGTTATAATTTATTGTTATGTATTTACAGAATTTATGAATTTATTCTTGATTTATGTACTCAGTCTATCTTTTCTCCAATTTGAATGTCTACATTTGTTCCCATGTCTTCAATAACTTTGTATGGTCCAAGGTAAATGCTATCGAATTTTGATCCTACTTCATTCCTCAAAAGTATAAGATCTCCTCTGTTGCATGTTTTTTGCCTTTCTCATATAGAAAGGTTATGCAATCACTCTGAAAAACGTCAACCTAATCCCGGCCCGGAGGGCCGAGTGTCATATCCCATTCGACTCAGTTCGTCGAGATTGGAAAAAGTCTGTATGTGTGTGTATGTGTGCGTGTGTGTATGTGTGCATGTATGTATGTGTGTGTATGTGTGTGTGTATGTGTGTGTATGTGTGTGTGTATGTATGTGCGTATGTGTCAAATAATGTCACTCATTTTTCTCAGAGATGGCTGGATCGATTTGCCCAAACTTAGTCTCAAATGAAAGGTGCAACCTTCCCATCGGCTGCTATTGAATTTTGGATCGATCGGAATTCTGGTTCCGGAATTACGGGTTTCAGAGTGCGGCCGCACAGAAATTTCTCATATAAACTATAGGAAAAATTAAAAATAGAATTTTTATTTTTGATGCTAAATGTGTTCAAGGTGCATGAAACGTCGAGATTTGATGCAAACTCGAAAAAAATTTGACGACGATTCACTTTTTTGGATTTTGGCACATTTTTGCCTTTCTCATATAGAAAGGTTATGCAATCACTCTGAAAAACGTCAACCTAATCCCGGGTTTTTTTCGACTCGCATAGGGTTTCTGGATTTTAACAGGGGTGTAGTTGATGGTTTACGGAGAGGGGTTACACCCCCCCTCTACTGTTCGCACCCCTCCTTTAAAAATCTCCTTAAATCACCCCTCAAACCACCACCCCATCCAGCCCTCATACCCCTCCCTTTCAACCCCATCATCTTTAAACCACCACTATATCACAAAGCATACCAATTTAAGCTGGGGAGTCGTTCGTTCATGGAACTTTCGCCCTCTTCACATACCCACCCCCGCATGACAAAATGAGTTAGCAAGCAGATAACATTGATCTAATGCTGATTAGGCTAATGGAGTATGGTATTTTTTTGTTTCAAGTGTTTCACCGTCGACACGTAGCTCATCAAGTTCGTGGCTGGCATGCCATTGTGTATAAGTGCAAAGTGTACTAAGAATGTAATGGACATTTCCACAATTATGTTGAACATAAAAAGCCTCCGTGCCATAGTTTAGAGAAATGAGAAAGGCACAATTGCACCGCAAGGTGGATTAAAACAGGTTTTTCTTCTGAAGACTGGTTGTAATCTTTTACTCTTTTTGTTTTATCTTTCAATATTTTCTCTTTTACTTCTTTTTGTGATAATTGTAATTTAAATTTAAGTTGTTTAACATAATCTTCAATATTATACAATGGATCTATTTTCTCAATTTCTGACAAGTTTGAAGGTAGGTCACATAATTTTCCATAGACAAGTTCGTATGGTGTTTTATTTGTTGTAGTGTGTGCAGTTGTGTTAAATGCAAATTGATAATACTTAATTCAAGTATTTCATTCTTGTGGTGAATTTCCGCAATATAGGGTAGAAGTATCATTCTTCGCCCCCTCCCTTATTTTCGCCCCCCTTGCAAAACAATTACAAATAATTCTATCTGCTTTACGATCTGGACCTCCGCTTGCGACTATTATTGAAAAACAAACCAAGTCGAATAAAATGTGAAAACTGCCCTATTTTAAACAAAAATATTTCATAACGTATTTTTAATCGTAAATAAAGTAGTACCTGTAGAGCACTTATTTTCCTGAAAACTAAAAATGGTGACAATTTTTTATCGCGGGGAAAGTTATATAAATGTTGTGAGTAAGCGTTAGAATATTCAATAGTAATGTTTTTCAGCATTGCAGGAATACATGTCAACGCACATCCGCGATTATTACCTTTATTCAATTAAGTTTGAACAATTTTAAAACGTGGCGAAAATTAACGCAAGATGAAACTCAATTCTAATCTTCGCCCCTGGCGAAATCCCATATAGCGTTCTTTTCTTCGTATGGGTTTTTATCTTCGCCCCGTTCCACAGTGGTCCCAAAGTAGACTATTGATTTTAGCTAAGTGATGTCTTTAAGGAAATTTCTTGAAATAAAACGCTCTTTCTTTCAATCACATCGGATCGTTGACTAATAGTGAGTTACGAAATTTATTTTCTTCAACAATTCAGATAGAAAAATACTCACTTCAATTAAGTTGTACAAAAACTTACCAAGAAGCTTTCTTTCGGAAACTCTTGGTTTTCGAGATACAGGGCGTTGTTTGTGAAAGGCCCCTCAAAAACAGTTTTTTTATCATAACTTCGATTATGGAGCTTCAAGCGATTTCTGATGTTCTAGAAAGTAATATAGACGGCTAAAATAGACAATTTTCTAAAATACCATAACCTGTTTTCGCTTCGCTTTTCGCTATTTACAGAGCTATTCACTATTTCTAAGGTCAACATCTCTAAACCAAGTAAAAACGGATAAACTACTTGGTAACTAAACGAAAGTACCTTTTTTATATACTGGAAAAATAAGAGCGCCCCAAGACTCCTCTCTACCTATTCAGTTGCAGTGAAGATAATCAGATTCTGCAATCTATCTTTGAATCCAGCGCAGTTATTTTCGATTTCTAAAATATGTTATTAACAATTCAATTAAATTATATCAATAATAATTAGAAAACCTTTTACAAACGTAATGTTTGGTGTTTTACGAATTCTAAACAGCACCGAGCATGTTTCTAGGCTCTCTCTGTAAGGAAGACAAAACCTATCAAAATACAACCTCTCCATACATTTTTTTAATAGTTTAAAGAGAAAAAAGCCAAAAATTAATTCGTTTGGAAAACCTTATTGAAAACATATACAACGGAGTTTCTGTCTGTGATTAAGGGGTTTTATATATTAAGGTGCAGGACGAAAGGGAAAAAAATTGAAATTTTATGAAGGTATATAGCCATATTTATATCAAATACTTATTATACGTTTAGCGTAGTACAATGTCTAATTTGCAAAACCCACTTGTGAACATGATTAAATATTAATAGGGTGGATGCTCCTATAGTTGAGGTGTACCAATAGTTTCAGTAGTGGGTTATACGCCTAGCTAAGGTACCAACCATCAACAAATATTTTTTTATCGATTCATCGCACTAAAATTATGCAACAATAAAACTGTTATCCTTGAAATTTGCTCAAAAAACTGTTGAAAAAAATTATGTTTTTTTGAATTTTAAATAGGTGCTACCCTGCACCTATAGTTGATATAGTGTACCTATAGTTGCAAGTCCCATAAGAAATCAATGGGATTTGCAACAATAGGACCAGAAATTAGCGATTGCACCACTATTAGTACATCTTTATATTTTTCCTATGAAGTAGGGATTGAAAGCTTTCGTTTAATGCATTAACATTGCCCATAGGTCTATTCATCGATTTTTAGCAGAAGTTTTCCTTACATCCACCCTAATTGTCGAAGTTATAACCATTTCCACAAAAGCGCGTTTTTCTCTAAGAGATTTACCGTGACTACGATTGCTGTATAACAGCTCAATTGAAAACATAAAAACAAAAATAATCATGGTGTCCTTGAACTATACATTGTAATTTTTTTATTTTTGCGAACGGGTACGATTTTTCCAAAATATCCACTATTTTTCTATTATCACTGAGAATTTTTTTTAAGAAATTCATAACATTGATATGAAAACTTTGACAAAAAAATGGAATCATTCAAGGACACGACAGTTAAATTATAAACAATTAAAAAAAGAAATTTGACATCGGTTGAAAACATTTTCGGCAGTCGTAGTCACAGCAAAGACGTTTTTGGAAAAACATGATTTCGAGATAATCACGTGCAAAGTTTCTAGTATATACCCGGGACCTCATTAGGGAATAGTGAATACGCTATAATGTTGGTTCTACTGCTTGGATATTTATAATAATTTGGGCAAACATTCTTAAGAACTTTATACTGCCGCTCTACGTATAATTGTCTCATGTGTATTGGGAATTCCATTGCACATGGAGTATTTTGGCGTATAATGATAAGAAAGATAAAAGAATAGTTATTGTTTCGATTTTTGGATGTACACATATATCCTTTTAATTTAAGTCAGCATCTGTAGTCATTTTGGGCATATTCGAAATATTTGAACGAAATTGAAATTGTTGCTCCAAGTCAACTACCAAAAAATATATCTGTTTCATTCATGATTTACATAAAGAATATCAGTTGATAATTCCAAAATGATTTTTAAAACATATGCTTGACATATTAATTTATGTATCCATTGCATCTGCTGCAAAACCGGAAGCAAATAAATTTTTAATCCTGTGCAAATACGAAAATGTAGTGAGAAGCCTTGGGGTGTCTTGATTTTTCTAGCATTTAGAGTATTTTTCTAGTAGTGCCATTTAGTTAACGAATGGTTTGTTCGTTTTTGAACGTTGCTATTCTCGTTCGTTGGCGCGTACATCGCCTTCCTTGTTCGCGCGAAATATCGAGAACACTCTTATGGCATATTCGTTTTTGACAGTGCACTACACCGGTGTAGTCGGTGCTACACTCATTCAAACTTGGGTGTAATCAGTCTAACTCATTCTTTGCACTACACCATTGTAGCACCAAGAAAAAACGAAAACGCCATTAGTAGTCCTTGCTCTTCGTGCATCCACACTCGCGTGTGCTCTTCAACGCATTTCTCGCTTGCGAGATAACAAAGCACACGAGACTTTGCAAGAAAAGCTTCCTGGATATGCCCTACATACTAGATGAAAGCTTGGGTTTCTCGCGAGCATTCCCGCTCGAGATTTTACTCAACCCGGGCGCGAACGATAAAGAGCGCTAGGCATGCTATTCGTACACGCTCGCGAACGAACGGACTTGGAGTGCTTCTCGCTCGTTTCGCAACACAACATAACAAGACTATAAATACAAGAGCTTGTAAGTTAACGTATTATTTGTTTAATAGTTAGTTTTTGAAAATATAATCAGGATTTGTCTAATCTTTTCTCGATTACCAATTCTGTGAAATTGTAGCATGATAAAAGTCGTGAAATTGTGCGTGGGCGCACGGGGGCGAAAGAATAGAGCAAGAGGGTGGCGAAGATTAAATTTAGGGGGACGAAAATTGAAACACGTCTTGATTTAGAATTATGTTATTTTTTCGTTAATTTATTGTTTTAAATCACTTTTATTCAGTATTATTGGATATTATATGATACGTGATGAGAATGATAAAATAAAATTAGTTAGAGCAATTCAAAATCGTTGAAATTCAAAGTTTTTCCGCAAACAAATGCTTTAGGGGGGCGAATTATAGTACATTTACCCTATGCGTAGAAAATTCCCTAAATTTTTGTGCGAATTTTCTAATCCACCGATTGTTTGATGGTGATATGCTGTCGAATTTAGTTTATCAATTTTTAATAATTTGCATACCTCCGAGAATAATTTCGACATGAATTCCGTTCCTCTGTCAGTAATTATTTTCATGAGTACGCCATGGTTTAGAATAATAGTTTTAACAAATGCCCTTGCGACTGTTTCTGTGGATTTATTTTTGATTGCGGTTGCTGTGACATATTTTGTTAGATCGCATTGTGACGTCAATACATATTGGTGACCTTCTGGGCTTGGTAGTAAAGGTCCTACCAAATCTAAATATATTGTTTCAAAAGCTGTTGAAGCGGTTGTTGTTATAATCATTGGCGTTCTTTTTTGATTTATAATTTTGTTCTTTTGACAAGCTTCACATCTCTATGTATTCTTCAATATCTTTTTTTCATATTTGTCCAACAAAATCTTTGTTTGATTGTTCGTAATGTCCTCTCTATTCCTGCATGTCCTGCCGTTGGAAGTGTGTGGTAATCATTTATAATTAATTTTTTCTTCATATTGTCGTCGACGTATTTTAACTCTTTTTTCAATAAGTATATAGGTGGCATGCCCTTGGTAAGATCATTCATATGAATGTTATTATAAAATTTTAGCGCTTTTTCATCTCTTTTCGCAATAATGAGCTCATTGATTTTATGTTCCACACAAATTTTCTTTAGCGTTTGCATTGTCCGCCGTAGCTGAACTAATGTTTTCGCTGGTTTAATGGCATTTTTAAATAATGCGATTTTTACTTTCGGCATTCCATGAACATCATCTATCACCATTTCCATCGTTTTACTAATTTCAAGTTGCTGGCCCGGCATCTTATCGTTAGTGTTAGTTGGTGAATGGTTTATATCTGATGTGTTATTCTGTGCTCTTGTTGTTATTAGGACGTCTTGTTCATTCTTTTTATGTAAGTCTTTCAAGTCCTTAATGGACATCCGTGATAATGCATCCGCAACAGCGTTATCTTTTCCTTTTTGTAAATTATTTCAAAATTGTATTCTTCCAGTGCAAGTCTAAATTTTATTAGTCTACTGGAAGGCTTGTTCAGACTAAATAAGTAAACTAGCGGTCTGTGGTCCGTAAACACTTCAAATCTTCTGCCATATAAATAAGAATTAAAGTGTTTTATAGCCCAGACCACTGCTAAAAGTTCTTTCTCTATCGTGGAATAATTTTGTTCTGCTGGATTCAATGCCTTACTTGCGTATGCAACAGGTTTTCCTGTTTTATTCGATAGTACACCTCCTATTGCATAGCCAGAGGCGTCAGTATGCAAATTAAAAATATTCCCTTCTGAAAAATCAGGGTACAGTAGGATTCCTTTTTGGGCAACAATTTTATTTTTTTCAGTTGCCGAAACCGGAACCGTGCCAAAAATGGAAACTTATTTTTAAAGTTTGGATTTTCTATTTACGATTTCAAAAATGTTTCAAGAATTTTTAATGATATGTGAAATGTAATGATTTTATCAAATTCAGACGTCGTACAGTGGGGCAAGCTTTCGACGCTGAAAACCACTACCGCCCTGGGTATATATCCTGGAGGATTAGTGTCTTTAGTAAAGTATCTTAGATGGAAATGATAATTATTTTGACAACTTTGGTTTTGATCTAGATAAGTAGAAACTGATCTAGATCAGTTCTATCTTTTGATAGAGGTGTTCTATCAAAAAACTTTCTTCGGCAAAGTTATTTGTTTTGATATTTCTAACACATGTACTGAAGACATTTATACTTTATAACCTATGTAGATGGCGCTACATAACATTAAAAAAATACTCTAGAAATTGAATTTTAACACTTGTTTATGAAAAATATGTCTAGAAATAAACATTTTATTCCTAAATCTTCGAAAATACATTTTATTCCTAAATCTTCGAAAATACAAATACAATACAATAATAAAAATGCTTCAAAGAGTGATAAATGTTATCATGACATTTTAAGGTTGTTTTCATCAAAATCATTAAAAAATATGTTCCACAAAATTTGTAATAACCCACGAAGCGGCAGATGGCGGCAGCTGAAATTTCGTTTGTGACTAGTAGAAACCTTTAACTTTATAAGCACGAAGAGCAAAAAGTGGGGCAAGGTGGGCCTTTTGCAGACAAATGAAATGAATTTTTTTCTTCATTTCATTTGTGTGTATAATTCAAGTGAAATAGTTCCTACTTCGCTAGAGAATTTTTGAGTAAACTAAAATATATCCAAATATTTACTTCAAATATAATATTTCGAACTGAGAATAAATTTATCGAGTAATTTATAAAGTAATCTGATTCAAATGACTGCTGTGTCTAGAGTTTACCGCAACCGCGTGGTATTTACCGCACCCGCACCGCAAAATCTGCGGTGCGGTGAGACACTTTTTCCCGCAGATGTGGTGCGGGAAAGAGCTTTTACCGCGCGGTTTTACTGCAACCGCACCGCAAAAAAATTGATAAAGTGATAATTTTGATTATTCTGAATTGATAAACAGACTGCTATAACGAAAGAAAATCTAGCTGTGTCCAAAATAGTTTGACGCTATTATTTTTACGACATATTTTGGACTAGTTATTTTATACTTCTAAGAAAAACTTCACAAACTAACCACTTCAAATACATAAAATGCAAGATCCAAGTAGAGACAAAATTATTAGATCATTTAAAAACAATAAATTTGTACTCTTAAATCCAATTTAAAATAATTATGAATCGTTTTCGATATCAATTTTTCAACAGTGAATTTTGACTAATTTAGAGGAATTAGAGATGAACTAATTATGCTGGGACTTAAGCACAACGCAAGGAATATAATTATCTTCATCAAACCAAACGTATTTGGAGTAATTGGCAGTAAAGGATACAAATGTATGAAAGCGACCAAAATAAGGAGGGGTCCAAATTAGGATAATTATTCTATCATACGTTCATCAACATCGTATTTCTATCTTCTTTGATTGCTGTGTAACTTCAATGTGAATTTTTCTGCAGTCACTTTTATTGAACTGTTTCTCAAAAAGTATGTTACATAACTTTTTTTTCGCGTAATTTTATTCAAATTTACTATAATTTTCTACCAAATTAAGTCCCAATATTTTTCAGTTAAGACTATTATGTAGCTTTTTTGAAGCTTTTTTGCCAAATACCACATAGTTTGGCTCCCGTTCACTTCAATTGAAGTTTTTGCCATTGAACTAGCCTTTAGAAAATTACACATCATACATTTTAAAGGGAGCAATCTTAGTTTTTGAATGAGAATACATCTGTTTCTTGAAGAATGTGGGAGTTAGAGTTTTGGGATATTTTATCCGTAAAACCCCCTATGTTTAAAAATCAATTCTGCTATATGCTACAAATCATACATTTTTTGCAGTTTTTTTAATGTGCAATAATTCTGTACCAGTTGAGACCGGACTTCTGATTAGATGTAATGTATAGAGCAATTTTTTTTCGTCAAATATGGCGTAGTTCTTATTGATGAAATATAATGTTTTTATTTCACTATATTGGAATATATGCGCTACTATATAGAAGTACTAGTATTTCGACTTTAATTTTTTTTGTGAGATTCCTTTAGGAATGAAAGGTGGTTTTTACTACGTAAATGCGAAAATCATCCATTTCATTTTCATATGTCAAAAACATTGAAAATATGAAAATTTAAAGAAAAAATTAAAGGGTTGTGTACAGGACACGACCACGGTGACATTAAAAATATAGCTTTTTTATCTATCACACATATCCACACACGTTCTTGTTCACTCGCCTGTTTTCATATGTTACAATTTGCTATATACCCTCCCCATTAAAACATACTTTATTAAAGGTCTTTTAACGGTAATCTATTAATTAATCAAGTATCTCACTAGGTGATTGGCATTATTTGGCTGATCCATCTAGTAAAAATAGGCTGGTCTGTCCAGAAAATATATTCAAAAGAAAAGTTCCATATTGAGAGCTGTGATGAGGAAACCCACGCCCACCAACGGAAATATACAGATTCTCCATAAAATATGAAATTTAATTTTCCATTTAAATTTTCAATAATGTACTAATGAACTTAAGTAAACAATCTTAAGTGTAAGTATTTCTTGATCGATTAGTGGTGGAAAAATGAAATTATTTGATAAATTACATTGTTATGCAACGTTCGCACTACCAGTTAAAACGGGTTTTTATGCTATCTTGGTGACATTTTTCTTGTTGCTAATTATTAAAACGTGTTATAACTCTGTAGTGTAAACATTGTATTATTAAACCAATTCTGCAGCGTTTTATGTTATATAGGTGTTTTATGTGGTAATAGGACTGACATAATTATATCTTCAGTACAGCGGTTTGTTTCATAATTTAAAACAGATTTATTTTAAAATTTAAATTAGTATACCCAACCGTATTTGTTGTATACCTTAAAACGCAATTAGAACTGTGTTTTAAATACATAGGGTAGGACAGATATTCTGACTGGTTAAACTGAGAAAACAATTTTAAGTCCAGTAACGCTTAAGACATGGCTTGAATTTGAATCGAAAAAGAACACCCGCTTCAACTGCTGCTGGGACGGTAAGTTCTGTTTTAAAATTTTCCGTTGTGTGCAGTACGAAACAAAAGTGTTTGAAATTAGAAAACAAAAAGTTCTGCTGGGAATGTGATTGTTTCCGATGCAATTACACTCAGATTTTTCACGCAGGGGATACAGGCCGTGTAAATGAAAACCGCGTAAATTTAAAAAAAACGCGTTAATGAAAACCGCGTAAATTTCAAAATCCGCGTAAAAAACCTGAGTGTACCCTCCTATATAAAATACTACGCTGCAGAACAGTGCAATAACTACAGAAGCACGTTGTCACATGCCTTACTGATAAAAAACATATAACCGAAACATGAAAACCAATTGGCCCTTTACCCTACGCAGCTACAAAGCGCCGTAAACATGGATTAACAAGTTACAACGCACACGCATGCATAAAAATAAATATATTTTTTTCAAACGCAACACTCTTAAGCAGCACACACCGTATTGAATTAAATCCAAACCACCCCGCCCACCCACTTTGCAAATCATTCTGTGACACCATGCTGGTACCCGACAAATCCGCACACGGCCACCGCTGCCGAAAATGCATAGCGTCTACCGCTTATTGTAGTGCCCAGACGCTGCAGCCATGATCTTACCCGTTCGACATAAGAACAAAAACTGATTCAAACGGGTACGCGTCACCTCTATTTATAAACTAACCGTATATGGTTTAGTCACTTAGGTGCGAGTGTGTGCAAATGCCAACGTTACCGAAAATCGATAGCGCTTATTGCATCGCCCGGAGACGACGTTGCTCGTGTGGGATAAGAGCAACAACTGATTTAAACGGACATGCGTTGCTTCTATTTATGACTTTTCGTGTTTCATTGAGCAACTAAGCTGCCCTCTTTTGACGGCTGTGTCTGAGAAATCTGCCTCACGAATGGTATTTTTCCCGTTTTTTGTGAACTTTTTAATTTTACCAATTTCCAAAAGTCTACTTTTATTGGGGAGATATTAAATTATTACCAATATTTAAGTTAGGTGTTTCTGAATCGGTTGGTGTATGAATGATTAAAATCCATCTAGTAATATCGGAGTTATAAGCGTGCAAACCTTACATAGTTTCGTTACATGGGAGATAGTTTAGATTTTAGAATGACACCTAGCCCCAGATAGTGGAGTAAGACATTTTTAATGTCAAAAAATATGCAACATCATTTCTTATTACATTTTTATTTCACTTTTTTCAATTAACTGAAGGGTTGTTAAAATAAAAGTTTTCCTATTACTGCAGTAGAATGTTTTTGAATGTATAATGCTTGCCTTAAAATGAACGGAATTTTATTAATAGAAAATGCAAAAATTGATTTTTTTCATGAACATTACATTCTGAGGAGTTTCTTAAAGTTGAATTTCGTGTGAATAAATGATTTTTTTCATGAACATTACATTCTGAGGAGTCTCTTAAAGTTGAATTTCGTATGAATAAATGAGCATCACTATTTTTAAAAATATAAAAATTTACCGCATTACCGCGCGGTGCGGTAAATAAAGTGTGGTTGCGGTAAGCGGTACGGTTTTATTATTTTTTTTTGCGGTTGCGGTGCGGACAACCCATTTACAGCCCACATCCGCACCGCGACGAGCCCTAGCTGTGTCTAGCCTTTCTGCAGTTTTCTAAATTGTAGTTCAGTCATAAGGCTGTGCTTATTCTTTGCAAGAAATGTTTATCAGTCAGTTGTCAAAATAATGCTCATTTTCATCCAAGATACTTTTCCGAAGACACAAATCCTTCAGGATATATACCCAGGGCACTGGAGGATTTGAGCGTCGAAAGTAGCATTCTGCCCACTGTGCCGTCCTGTAGAATTCTCACAATCTTCGCACACTTCTCGAGTGCAATTCCCCTCATTACGAATATGTAAAATATCATTTAATTCGAATCGCTTTTCTTCGGCCCACTGACTGTCAAAACATGAACAATTCACTGAAAGGTAGTGTTGATTTCGCTCCTGGGGCTGTTATGTTTTCTTTCTGAAAATTATTGAACAATTTTGTTTAAAAAACACAGCTCTTTTAAAAAATAAATAATTTTATTGCTTCTCCATAACTAACCAATCGTTGATCTTTCAAATGGAATTGATAGATTTAAAATCGAACTACAATGCTTGAACATATTTAGGTTTGAAGAAAATCATTTTTGTTATAAAAATCACTTACAACTTGTCCATATTATACATAAATAATGCATCCCTACACTTATTGTAATGATTAAATAATGCAGCCCTACACTTATTGTAATGATTAAAAACAACACGTGTAGTGTAAAATATAGGTAACCCTTAAATGCATAACACTGTTTTAAAACAACATTGCGAAAAACATCTCAAAATTATCACAGTAATGTATTGAAGCTATGGGACAATTTTGACAATATTAAAAAAATGATTTGCGCCTTTGAGGGTTAATATGACTCCCATGTTTGGAAATGAAGTCAAATGTGATATCAATTGATACAAAAAAATATCTATTGCACATTTCTAAAAGACTTATTATGACCAACTAAAATGTTGCCAAAAACGGAACCCATTTGTTGCCAAAATCGGAGTATGCCAAAAAGGGAGCATGCCAAAAACGGAACGTGCCAAAAACGGAATCTTACTGTATTCCAATACAGGTGGGTCTATGAAATGCTGCTTCAAAGTGTCAAAAACTTTCTGACATTCGCAACTCCACTTGAAAGTAGCGTTTTTTCTTGTCAAAATGTTAAGTGGTCGGCAGATTTGAGCAAAATATGGAATATGTTTTCTATAATAATTTGCGAAGGCAACGAAGCGTTTGACTTCGTCTGCTGTAGTTGGTATCTGCCAGTTTTTAACTGCTTCTATCTTTGCTGGATCCGGTTTTGTACCTTCGGATGATATCGAATGACCTAAATAAATTAATTCTTTTTGTAAAAAATACATTTTGATGGGTTTAACTTTAGGTTAACTATTCTCAATCTTTCAAACACTGCCATAAGATTTTGTTGTTAGTTTGTCATTTTTTAAGGAAAAAATATCAGAGTACTTCGCACATATTTTCATAATAATGCTTTTTTCTTCTCCATTTAAATGATTCAATGGTACTTCATCCAGAAGTTCCTCGACACGTTTAACGTTATGTCGTGCTACTTCATTCGTGTTTAATATCATATAATTTCTAGCTGGTTTTATGTTAGGTTTCAAGTTGCCTAATGTTATATCGGAGTTCCTATTCTAACGGGTATTTTTCCATCTCTAACTCTTGCTAAAGAATTAACTATATAGACAGATGGTTCGCATTCTTGACTCAGTATAATAACTTCTTCATTGTTCTGATTTTCGCATTCTAGATATGTTATAACTTCCGTTCTAGCTGGTAAATTGACCGAGATAGAATATATATATATATATATATATATATATATATATATATATATATATATATATATATATATATATATATATATATATATATATATATATATATATATATATATATATATATATATATATATATATATATATATATATATATATATATATATATATATATATATATTCTATCTCGGTCAATTTACCAGCTAGAACGGAAGTTATAACATATCTAGAATGCGAAAATCAGAACAATGAAGAAGTTATTATACTGAGTCAAGAATGCGAACCATCTGTCTATATAGTTAATTCTTTAGCAAGAGTTAGAGATGGAAAAATACCCGTTAGAATAGGAACTCCGATATAACATTAGGCAACTTGAAACCTAACATAAAACCAGCTAGAAATTATATGATATTAAACACGAATGAAGTAGCACGACATAACGTTAAACGTGTCGAGGAACTTCTGGATGAAGTACCATTGAATCATTTAAATGGAGAAGAAAAAAGCATTATTATGAAAATATGTGCGAAGTACTCTGATATTTTTTCCTTAAAAAATGACAAACTAACAACAAAATCTTATGGCAGTGTTTGAAAGATTGAGAATAGTTAACCTAAAGTTAAACCCATCAAAATGTATTTTTTACAAAAAGAATTAATTTATTTAGGTCATTCGATATCATCCGAAGGTACAAAACCGGATCCAGCAAAGATAGAAGCAGTTAAAAACTGGCAGATACCAACTACAGCAGACGAAGTAAAACGCTTCGTTGCCTTCGCAAATTATTATAGAAAACATATTCCATATTTTGCTCAAATCTGCCGACCACTTAACATTTTGACAAGAAAAAACGCTACTTTCAAGTGGAGTTGCGAATGTCAGAAAGTTTTTGACACTTTGAAGCAGCATTTCATAGACCCACCTGTATTGGAATACAGTAAGATTCCGTTTTTGGCTCGTTCCGTTTTTGGCATGCTCCCTTTTTGGCATACTCCGATTTTGGCAACAAATGGGTTCCGTTTTTGGCAACATTTTAGTTGGTCATAATAAGTCTTTTAGAAATGTGCAATAGATATTTTTTTGTATCAATTGATATCACATTTGACTTCATTTCCAAACATGGGAGTCATATTAACCCTCAAAGGCGCAAATCATTTTTTTAATATTGTCAAAATTGTCCCATAGCTTCAATACATTACTGTGATAATTTTGAGATGTTTTTCGCAATGTTGTTTTAAAACAGTGTTATGCATTTAAGGGTTACCTATATTTTACACTACACGTGTTGTTTTTAATCATTACAATAAGTGTAGGGCTGCATTATTTAATCATTACAATAAGTGTAGGGATGCATTATTTATGTATAATATGGACAAGTTGTAAGTGATTTTTATAACAAAAATGATTTTCTTCAAACCTAAATATGTTCAAGCATTGTAGTTCGATTTTAAATCTATCAATTCCATTTGAAAGATCAACGATTGGTTAGTTATGGAGAAGCAATAAAATTATTTATTTTTTAAAAGAGCTGTGTTTTTTAAACAAAATTGTTCAATAATTTTCAGAAAGAAAACATAACAGCCCCAGGAGCGAAATCAACACTACCATTCAGTGAATTGTTCATGTTTTGACAGTCAGTGGGCCGAAGAAAAGCGATTCGAATTAAATGATATTTTACATATTCGTAATGAGGGGAATTGCACTCGAGAAGTGTGCGAAGATTGTGAGAATTCTACAGGACGGCACAGTGGGCAGAATGCTACTTTCGACGCTCAAATCCTCCAGTGCCCTGGGTATATATCCTGAAGGATTTGTGTCTTCGGAAAAGTATCTTGGATGAAAATGAGCATTATTTTGACAACTGACTGATAAACATTTCTTGCAAAGAATAAGCACAGCCTTATGACTGAACTACAATTTAGAAAACTGCAGAAAGGCTAGACACAGCTAGGGCTCGTCGCGGTGCGGATGTGGGCTGTAAATGGGTTGTCCGCACCGCAACCGCAAAAAAAAATAATAAAACCGTACCGCTTACCGCAACCACACTTTATTTACCGCACCGCGCGGTAATGCGGTAAATTTTTATATTTTTAAAAATAGTGATGCTCATTTATTCATACGAAATTCAACTTTAAGAGACTCCTCAGAATGTAATGTTCATGAAAAAAATCATTTATTCACACGAAATTCAACTTTAAGAAACTCCTCAGAATGTAATGTTCATGAAAAAAATCAATTTTTGCATTTTCTATTAATAAAATTCCGTTCATTTTAAGGCAAGCATTATACATTCAAAAACATTCTACTGCAGTAATAGGAAAACTTTTATTTTAACAACCCTTCAGTTAATTGAAAAAAGTGAAATAAAAATGTAATAAGAAATGATGTTGCATATTTTTTTCTTTAAATTTTCATATTTTCAATGTTTTTGACATATGAAAATGAAATGGATGATTTTCGCATTTACGTAGTAAAAACCACCTTTCATTCCTAAAGGAATCTCACAAAAAAAATTAAAGTCGAAATACTAGTACTTCTATATAGTAGCGCATATATTCCAATATAGTGAAATAAAAACATTATATTTCATCAATAAGAACTACGCCATATTTGACGAAAAAAAATTGCTCTATACATTACATCTAATCAGAAGTCCGGTCTCAACTGGTACAGAATTATTGCACATTAAAAAAACTGCAAAAAATGTATGATTTGTAGCATATAGCAGAAATGATTTTTAAACATAGGGGGTTTTACGGATAAAATATCCCAAAACTCTAACTCCCACATTCTTCAAGAAACAGATGTATTCTCATTCAAAAACTAAGATTGCTCCCTTTAAAATGTATGATGTGTAATTTTCTAAAGGCTAGTTCAATGGCAAAAACTTCAATTGAAGTGAACGGGAGCCAAACTATGTGGTATTTGGCAAAAAAGCTTCAAAAAAGCTACATAATAGTCTTAACTGAAAAATATTGGGACTTAACTTGGTAGAAAATTATAGTAAATTTGAATAAAATTACGCGAAAAAAAAGTTATGTAACATACTTTTTGAGAAACAGTTCAATAAAAGTGACTGCAGAAAAATTCACATTGAAGTTACACAGCAATCAAAGAAGATAGAAATACGATGTTGATGAACGTATGATAGAATAATTATCCTAATTTGGACCCCTCCTTATTTTGGTCGCTTTCATACATTTGTATCCTTTACTGCCAATTACTCCAAATACGTTTGGTTTGATGAAGATAATTATATTCCTTGCGTTGTGCTTAAGTCCCAGCATAATTAGTTCATCTCTAATTCCTCTAAATTAGTCAAAATTCACTGTTGAAAAATTGATATCGAAAACGATTCATAATTATTTTAAATTGGATTTAAGAGTACAAATTTATTGTTTTTAAATGATCTAATAATTTTGTCTCTACTTGGATCTTGCATTTTATGTATTTGAAGTGGTTAGTTTGTGAAGTTTTTCTTAGAAGTATAAAATAACTAGTCCAAAATATGTCGTAAAAATAATAGCGTCGAACTATTTTGGACACAGCTAGATTTTCTTTCGTTATAGCAGTCTGTTTATCAATTCAGAATAATCAAAATTATCACTTTATCAATTTTTTTGCGGTGCGGTTGCAGTAAAACCGCGCGGTAAAAGCTCTTTCCCGCACCACATCTGCGGGAAAAAGTGTCTCACCGCACCGCAGATTTTGCGGTGCGGGTGCGGTAAATACCACGCGGTTGCGGTAAACTCTAGACACAGCAGTCATTTGAATCAGATTACTTTATAAATTACTCGATAAATTTATTCTCAGTTCGAAATATTATATTTGAAGTAAATATTTGGATATATTTTAGTTTACTCAAAAATTCTCTAGCGAAGTAGGAACTATTTCACTTGAATTATACACACAAATGAAATGAAGAAAAAAATTCATTTCATTTGTCTGCAAAAGGCCCACCTTGCCCCACTTTTTGCTCTTCGTGCTTATAAAGTTAAAGGTTTCTACTAGTCACAAACGAAATTTCAGCTGCCGCCATCTGCCGCTTCGTGGGTTATTACAAATTTTGTGGAACATATTTTTTAATGATTTTGATGAAAACAACCTTAAAATGTCATGATAACATTTATCACTCTTTGAAGCATTTTTATTATTGTATTGTATTTGTATTTTCGAAGATTTAGGAATAAAATGTATTTTCGAAGATTTAGGAATAAAATGTTTATTTCTAGACATATTTTTCATAAACAAGTGTTAAAATTCAATTTCTAGAGTATTTTTTTAATGTTATGTAGCGCCATCTACATAGGTTATAAAGTATAAATGTCTTCAGTACATGTGTTAGAAATATCAAAACAAATAACTTTGCCGAAGAAAGTTTTTTGATAGAACACCTCTATCAAAAGATAGAACTGATCTAGATCAGTTTCTACTTATCTAGATCAAAACCAAAGTTGTCAAAATAATTATCATTTCCATCTAAGATACTTTACTAAAGACACTAATCCTCCAGGATATATACCCAGGGCGGTAGTGGTTTTCAGCGTCGAAAGCTTGCCCCACTGTACGACGTCTGAATTTGATAAAATCATTACATTTCACATATCATTAAAAATTCTTGAAACATTTTTGAAATCGTAAATAGAAAATCCAAACTTTAAAAATAAGTTTCCATTTTTGGCACGGTTCCGGTTTCGGCAACTGAAAAAAATAAAATTGTTGCCCAAAAAGGAATCCTACTGTACCCTGATTTTTCAGAAGGGAATATTTTTAATTTGCATACTGACGCCTCTGGCTATGCAATAGGAGGTGTACTATCGAATAAAACAGGAAAACCTGTTGCATACGCAAGTAAGGCATTGAATCCAGCAGAACAAAATTATTCCACGATAGAGAAAGAACTTTTAGCAGTGGTCTGGGCTATAAAACACTTTAATTCTTATTTATATGGCAGAAGATTTGAAGTGTTTACGGACCACAGACCGCTAGTTTACTTATTTAGTCTGAACAAGCCTTCCAGTAGACTAATAAAATTTAGACTTGCACTGGAAGAATACAATTTTGAAATAATTTACAAAAAGGAAAAGATAACGCTGTTGCGGATGCATTATCACGGATGTCCATTAAGGACTTGAAAGACTTACATAAAAAGAATGAACAAGACGTCCTAATAACAACAAGAGCACAGAATAACACATCAGATATAAACCATTCACCAACTAACACTAACGATAAGATGCCGGGCCAGCAACTTGAAATTAGTAAAACGATGGAAATGGTGATAGATGATGTTCATGGAATGCCGAAAGTAAAAATCGCATTATTTAAAAATGCCATTAAACCAGCGAAAACATTAGTTCAGCTACGGCGGACAATGCAAACGCTAAAGAAAATTTGTGTGGAACATAAAATCAATGAGCTCATTATTGCG
Organism: Topomyia yanbarensis; assembly: GCF_030247195.1. Classification (NCBI taxonomy): domain Eukaryota; kingdom Metazoa; phylum Arthropoda; class Insecta; order Diptera; family Culicidae; genus Topomyia; species Topomyia yanbarensis. Next base: position 226,447,584 of record NC_080672.1, read on the forward strand.
AAAAGAGATGAAAAAGCGCTAAAATTTTATAATAACATTCATATGAATGATCTTACCAAGGGCATGCCACCTATATACTTATTGAAAAAAGAGTTAAAATACGTCGACGACAATATGAAGAAAAAATTAATTATAAATGATTACCACACACTTCCAACGGCAGGACATGCAGGAATAGAGAGGACATTACGAACAATCAAACAAAGATTTTGTTGGACAAATATGAAAAAAAGATATTGAAGAATACATAGAGATGTGAAGCTTGTCAAAAGAACAAAATTATAAATCAAAAAAGAACGCCAATGATTATAACAACAACCGCTTCAACAGCTTTTGAAACAATATATTTAGATTTGGTAGGACCTTTACTACCAAGCCCAGAAGGTCACCAATATGTATTGACGTCACAATGCGATCTAACAAAATATGTCACAGCAACCGCAATCAAAAATAAATCCACAGAAACAGTCGCAAGGGCATTTGTTAAAACTATTATTCTAAACCATGGCGTACTCATGAAAATAATTACTGACAGAGGAACGGAATTCATGTCGAAATTATTCTCGGAGGTATGCAAATTATTAAAAATTGATAAACTAAATTCGACAGCATATCACCATCAAACAATCGGTGGATTAGAAAATTCGCACAAAAATTTAGGGAATTTTCTACGCATAGGGTAAATGTACTATAATTCGCCCCCCTAAAGCATTTGTTTGCGGAAAAACTTTGAATTTCAACGATTTTGAATTGCTCTAACTAATTTTATTTTATCATTCTCATCACGTATCATATAATATCCAATAATACTGAATAAAAGTGATTTAAAACAATAAATTAACGAAAAAATAACATAATTCTAAATCAAGACGTGTTTCAATTTTCGTCCCCCTAAATTTAATCTTCGCCACCCTCTTACTCTATTCTTTCGCCCCCGTGCGCCCACGCACAATTTCACGACTTTTATCATGCTACAATTTCACAGAATTGGTAATCGAGAAAAGATTAGACAAATCCTGATTATATTTTCAAAAACTAACTATTAAACAAATAATACGTTAACTTACAAGCTCTTGTATTTATAGTCTTGTTATGTTGTGTTGCGAAACGAGCGAGAAGCACTCCAAGTCCGTTCGTTCGCGAGCGTGTACGAATAGCATGCCTAGCGCTCTTTATCGTTCGCGCCCGGGTTGAGTAAAATCTCGAGCGGGAATGCTCGCGAGAAACCCAAGCTTTCATCTAGTATGTAGGGCATATCCAGGAAGCTTTTCTTGCAAAGTCTCGTGTGCTTTGTTATCTCGCAAGCGAGAAATGCGTTGAAGAGCACACGCGAGTGTGGATGCACGAAGAGCAAGGACTACTAATGGCGTTTTCGTTTTTTCTTGGTGCTACAATGGTGTAGTGCAAAGAATGAGTTAGACTGATTACACCCAAGTTTGAATGAGTGTAGCACCGACTACACCGGTGTAGTGCACTGTCAAAAACGAATATGCCATAAGAGTGTTCTCGATATTTCGCGCGAACAAGGAAGGCGATGTACGCGCCAACGAACGAGAATAGCAACGTTCAAAAACGAACAAACCATTCGTTAACTAAATGGCACTACTAGAAAAATACTCTAAATGCTAGAAAAATCAAGACACCCCAAGGCTTCTCACTACATTTTCGTATTTGCACAGGATTAAAAATTTATTTGCTTCCGGTTTTGCAGCAGATGCAATGGATACATAAATTAATATGTCAAGCATATGTTTTAAAAATCATTTTGGAATTATCAACTGATATTCTTTATGTAAATCATGAATGAAACAGATATATTTTTTGGTAGTTGACTTGGAGCAACAATTTCAATTTCGTTCAAATATTTCGAATATGCCCAAAATGACTACAGATGCTGACTTAAATTAAAAGGATATATGTGTACATCCAAAAATCGAAACAATAACTATTCTTTTATCTTTCTTATCATTATACGCCAAAATACTCCATGTGCAATGGAATTCCCAATACACATGAGACAATTATACGTAGAGCGGCAGTATAAAGTTCTTAAGAATGTTTGCCCAAATTATTATAAATATCCAAGCAGTAGAACCAACATTATAGCGTATTCACTATTCCCTAATGAGGTCCCGGGTATATACTAGAAACTTTGCACGTGATTATCTCGAAATCATGTTTTTCCAAAAACGTCTTTGCTGTGACTACGACTGCCGAAAATGTTTTCAACCGATGTCAAATTTCTTTTTTTAATTGTTTATAATTTAACTGTCGTGTCCTTGAATGATTCCATTTTTTTGTCAAAGTTTTCATATCAATGTTATGAATTTCTTAAAAAAAATTCTCAGTGATAATAGAAAAATAGTGGATATTTTGGAAAAATCGTACCCGTTCGCAAAAATAAAAAAATTACAATGTATAGTTCAAGGACACCATGATTATTTTTGTTTTTATGTTTTCAATTGAGCTGTTATACAGCAATCGTAGTCACGGTAAATCTCTTAGAGAAAAACGCGCTTTTGTGGAAATGGTTATAACTTCGACAATTAGGGTGGATGTAAGGAAAACTTCTGCTAAAAATCGATGAATAGACCTATGGGCAATGTTAATGCATTAAACGAAAGCTTTCAATCCCTACTTCATAGGAAAAATATAAAGATGTACTAATAGTGGTGCAATCGCTAATTTCTGGTCCTATTGTTGCAAATCCCATTGATTTCTTATGGGACTTGCAACTATAGGTACACTATATCAACTATAGGTGCAGGGTAGCACCTATTTAAAATTCAAAAAAACATAATTTTTTTCAACAGTTTTTTGAGCAAATTTCAAGGATAACAGTTTTATTGTTGCATAATTTTAGTGCGATGAATCGATAAAAAAATATTTGTTGATGGTTGGTACCTTAGCTAGGCGTATAACCCACTACTGAAACTATTGGTACACCTCAACTATAGGAGCATCCACCCTATTAATATTTAATCATGTTCACAAGTGGGTTTTGCAAATTAGACATTGTACTACGCTAAACGTATAATAAGTATTTGATATAAATATGGCTATATACCTTCATAAAATTTCAATTTTTTTCCCTTTCGTCCTGCACCTTAATATATAAAACCCCTTAATCACAGACAGAAACTCCGTTGTATATGTTTTCAATAAGGTTTTCCAAACGAATTAATTTTTGGCTTTTTTCTCTTTAAACTATTAAAAAAATGTATGGAGAGGTTGTATTTTGATAGGTTTTGTCTTCCTTACAGAGAGAGCCTAGAAACATGCTCGGTGCTGTTTAGAATTCGTAAAACACCAAACATTACGTTTGTAAAAGGTTTTCTAATTATTATTGATATAATTTAATTGAATTGTTAATAACATATTTTAGAAATCGAAAATAACTGCGCTGGATTCAAAGATAGATTGCAGAATCTGATTATCTTCACTGCAACTGAATAGGTAGAGAGGAGTCTTGGGGCGCTCTTATTTTTCCAGTATATAAAAAAGGTACTTTCGTTTAGTTACCAAGTAGTTTATCCGTTTTTACTTGGTTTAGAGATGTTGACCTTAGAAATAGTGAATAGCTCTGTAAATAGCGAAAAGCGAAGCGAAAACAGGTTATGGTATTTTAGAAAATTGTCTATTTTAGCCGTCTATATTACTTTCTAGAACATCAGAAATCGCTTGAAGCTCCATAATCGAAGTTATGATAAAAAAACTGTTTTTGAGGGGCCTTTCACAAACAACGCCCTGTATCTCGAAAACCAAGAGTTTCCGAAAGAAAGCTTCTTGGTAAGTTTTTGTACAACTTAATTGAAGTGAGTATTTTTCTATCTGAATTGTTGAAGAAAATAAATTTCGTAACTCACTATTAGTCAACGATCCGATGTGATTGAAAGAAAGAGCGTTTTATTTCAAGAAATTTCCTTAAAGACATCACTTAGCTAAAATCAATAGTCTACTTTGGGACCACTGTGGAACGGGGCGAAGATAAAAACCCATACGAAGATACTAAAGCTCTATATATATATATATATATATATATATATATATATATATATATATATATATATATATATATATATATATATATATATATATATATATATATATATATATATATATATATATATATATATATATATATATATATATATATATATATATATATATATATATATATATATATATATATATATATATATATATATATATATATATATATATATATATATATATATATACTAGCTGTAACCCGGTGCGCTTCGCTACATCCATCAGGACTAAACGAAATATTTTAAAAATTCTAAAAATACTAAATATTTTTGCTCGCGGATAGACAATGTTCTTAGTTTGACCACCTGGAGCACAATTAAATTAATTGCTCTGTTTTACTATACACAACCGTTTGAAATCCATTGATATCATTCGAATTCGAGGTACATCTGCTCCTTCATATTTTCTAGCTACAATGGTCGCTTAAATGAAATTTTTTAACCAAAGCACAGTTGTGGTGGGTCGATATTGCGCAGTAACTAATATAATAGGCACACAAAGTTTCAATTGCAACACATGCGGTGCACAGTGTTGCAAAACGACGTTTTCACGATCAAAATTTAATAACTCCTGATCCATTGGTTTTGGAGAATGGATTTTTTCGAAGAATTTTCTGGATATAAATAGATGCACGTTTTGATATAATAAATTGAGTGAAATCCCCTAAAAGCGAGATAGAAAATTTATTTCCCCAACTAATTTAGCTAGAAGCTCACTGTCTTCAGTAAAGTTCTAGAAAATATTATTGTGAAAATCTTTACTGAAGATACTAAAGCTCTATATAGTAACAGTAGCGAGATATGTAGGTTTGCTTGGGATAGACCCCTTCAAAACAGTTTTCGAATATAACTTTTTACGATTACTTTTTATTATTAAAAGTGTCATCTACAAAGTTGTTAAAAGCGATAAAATACACATTTTTATAACAACGATGAATCTGTAGCTCACTAAACAACAAAGTTATTGTAAATTTTCGAATATTTTTGAAGTAGAATACTTCTAACGTTTCAATATGGGGGTCCCTTTTCAAAAATTTCTGCTGAGCTATTTTCCCAGTTTTCTAATGCGAATAACTTCCGTTGTACTGATCGAAATCGCTATATTTTTGCACTATCCGATCGGTAATATGTGCACGTATATTGTATTTGAACCCGTAAAATGTACGTCTATTATAGATAACCAAAATACTGTAATTTGTTAAGGTGGTAATTATCTGCGCTGATTGGTCCGTACAATTCAACCAAGCAGCGAGCGTTGCTAAGACTGCCTCTTTTTTTATGAAATGAACTTCGCCAGGTATAAAAACGGCACATAAGAGAAAATTTGTCAGTTTGCTTTCTGACCTCGTAGTAGCTGCTACGTTTTGTGTCAGCTCAAACTCTTCGGTTGGAATATATTCAATGACTGCCTCCAGGCATCGTTCCATCCAATGCAATGATCATACAATGATCAGCGCACATCGCAGAAAAGGCAGAACGCTCTTTTTTCGGAGTTCAATACGCGGATTGCAAGTGGGCGCGTGTGAAGGGGTGGTTGGGTGCGAAAGACTGCGCTCCCTTGCTCTATTATGCGTGGCGGGCTCAGATAAATTCATCATTAAATGATTTTGTTTAATTTTCTTTTGGTAAGCGGTAGTATGATTGACGATGACGATTTTAATAGCATTGGTTGTTGTGTGAAGATGATGTTGGCTTATTGGATACTGATACAATATGTTTCTGCCGTTCATTTGGGGCAAACTGGGATAACTTTCTACATATCATCTATGTATATGCTGTTATAAACACAGTTTAATTGTATAACTGCTGCATGTATGACGGGATTTGTACATCCACATTAAGATCGGTTTATTTTATGTTCAGCTAAATGATTTTACTTATTTCGCAGTTCAACTAGTGAAATGCTCCATTAAAAGTAATGTCCTGGCACCAGCGATACCAGATTTACAGACATTTCAGGAATAAGGAACAGGAATTCTACAGACTTTTGATATCCTCCTACAGACGTAGTTGGAAATCTACAGACTTTTAAAAGAGTAATAGTATTTAGCAAAATTTAACTATTCGTCTACGAGTGATTCCTTCACTAATAGTATTCTAATTTCAATCAATTTTTAAATTAATATTCTAGTGTAACTAGGATTTACTCAACCATCTAGAGACATTTACAAACATTTTAATAATTCTTCTACAGACATTTCATAAAAACATGTGGCATCGCTGCCTGGCACTACATTCGTTGTGGGATATTATCATACGTGACAATTGCAGGCTTATTGCGAAAACTCCACGCTAAGAAACCTGCTTGGTGAAGGTTTGAACATATGTATACGGCATTCGCCTTAACTCTCTAATGCTGACATTCCACGCGCAAATGCCCTTCTGCTGGTTATTAACTGTAGAGTAAGTACAATTTACAGTAAGTCCAAAAACTTTTTTTTATGCGATTTGGCCCTTAATTTACTTTATTTGTACATGTCATACTTTTGAGTGGCCTATTTATAAAAATATTCACCAAGACGAATGTATTTTGATCCCACTATACATATGTGTAATGAAATATTCAATAATCAGGGCCGGTGGGTAATGCGAGTAGTTAAAAGGTAGCACTATCCACTTTAAAATAATCGAGTTGGTAATTAATAATTATCCACTCGAAACTTTGGAACAAACCTAACATTTGAATTTTGCCACGCATGTGTCTCGGGTGCACGTTTGAAATTTTTGAGGTATGTTCAAGATTCCATTTGCACAAACGCGTCGCAAGTGATTTATGTGAATGTAATGCAAGCGTATGTAGAGGTACATGGGATAAAATACACCCTGTGCAGGGGTAAAATCCACAACAACGGGACATAATACATCATAACAAATATCGAAATAGCTGATTTCAATGCAGAAGATAGCAAAAATTGCAGCATTCGAATTAACAGCTTATGTGTATTCTACTTCACTTCGGTTATGTCTCTGACATTACCTACCCATCTTTTTTTATCAATTTACACCTTAAGCAACTTCCTTAATCGCAAAAATTCGTAGAAAGAACTTTATTTTTTCGATCAAATATAAAAACCTTCGTCTGACGGAGACTGCTGGGTTGGTAACGTATAAAACCAATACTCCTGAAAGCATGGTGGATCGACTGAATTAAATAATTCAATACGATTATCCATAGAATTATATGCGTAACAGAATTACCATCGATTTTATTTTGGATGGAGTAGTGTATAAAATTGAAGTCAATTTACGCAATCGATTAATTCTTCAACAGATTGTATTATGTTACAAAATCATGTGGAAATGTGGTGCAAGTTATTGTTGCATCGATTAACATTTTCCCAACCCATATATCTAACTTTTTTGGCGAATTAACCTGCGAAGGTGACTATAAGAATCATTCAATAAAAGTATGCAACATATAGTGAAAAGTTCTGTTTTCGAAACATATTTCCAATGATACGAAGACATAACGGAGTGTTGGTGGACGTGGGTAAAGTTAATTCATAAAAAATGGTGCATTTAAAAAAATATTTTGGCGATACAGAGAGTGTTAGTATATTCATTCACTTTTCATATATTTACTGCACAATTGAACAGTATTTCTTCAAATATCATAGCAGAATACTAAAAATTGAGCCAGTGACAGAAAATCTCTGGAGGTATCTCGTTTAAAACTTGCTTTGTGGTGTAAATCATAAATCAAGATATATTGGACCAATCGTTTTCAAGGTTTGTACAGTTCTTCTACATATTCCCAGGTATTGATCGAAGCTTTTATTTTTTTCTTAATATTTGAATTTTTTACAGCATTCTGCAGCTAAAAATGCAATTTTCGCTAAAAAATACCATGAAACTTATTTTTGTGAACAAAGTTATGATCTTTAATGATGTTATGATATGAAGGAGAACTGTGCAAAATTTCAAACAATTTGGTTCAGTAGATTTAAAGTTATTCTGTACATCGCATTTATTCGTGGTGTCTTCTGAAGATTTTCAGTATTTTGCGGTGAACATTAAGGAAAATATTGCTTAAATGTTGCATTATTGTCTGAATAGACTAACACTCTCGGTATCGCCAATTTTTTTTAAGCACGATATTTTTTCAACAATAATCCTACCCCCTTAAGCAAGAACTGATTTCATCAGTAGGTGTCGACTAACGGATAAAATTTGACGAAGATCGCGGACCACGCTACCAAATATTCGATTAGTTCCTTTTATGGGTCATCGTGAATTCGTCCTATACAACAGTGTTGCATTCTTTCAGCATTTTGCTTACATCCGAATTTTGATTGATATTGTAAGTAACGTTTTCCGCAAGCGCAGGCAGAGCTGTTCGTCCATAATCCAGCAATGTTGATTTAACTTCAGATGAAGCGATCGCAGGTGCAATTTTCAATTTAATTTTCGACAAATTTATGCAATTCATCAGTATTATATTGTCATTCGCGTAATAGATCTCTATCAAATAAATTCTTGCGATTTTATTTATGTGCTGGTAAACATAGATGCAACAAAATTTTAGATTTTTGAAGTAATTGATAGATATTGCATCAGAAACCCTCCCTCTCCTTCAGATTCCGAAACCAACAATCATGTCCACCGTTTTGGTGCCAAATCATATATAATATATATAGCTAAAAAAAGTTATTTAGTACACCCCTCCCCCTCTCCCTTTCCTCGGATTAGGTACTTCTCACCCTTCCCATCGTTCACAAAAACCACCCCATGACCATCTCCTTAGTGGAAGGAATACTTATGTCAAAATTGAATTCATCGCTAATAATCACATTGAATGAATAGATAAGGATTACTTCAGAACCCTCCCCCCCTTTCTTGGTCCACTCCCATCATCCATCGGCTCAGTGGGAGAAATACATATGTCAAATACTAATGAAGATGGAGATATAAATAATTCTTTGCCTAAAAAACAACCCCCTCCCCCAAAGGTAAGTGTACCCCCCCCCCCAAAAAAATATTCCATGAACATCTTCTTGGGGAAAAGAATACGTATGCCAAATTTCATTAAGATCGGACTTGTAGTTTAGAAGTAGTTAGCGGACATACATACAAACATACATTGATTTATATATATATATATATATATATATATATATGCTGTTATCATTGTCGTCGGTCACCAGTGAGCCCAAATACATGAATTCGTCGACCATCTCGATTTCGTCACCGTCAATCCGAACTCGGGTGGGAGGTTCACATTGTCGTCTCTAGAACCTCTTCCTCTTATGTATTTTGTCTTCGAAACGTTGATGGCAATTCCAATCCTGCTGGCTTCAGCTTTCAGTCTTTGAGCATATATTTCATTCAAAATTCAATAGAGATACGAACAGTTTAAATATCGCACGTGGAATGTCTCTTTTGAAAATTTCCATCGTCAAACTTTCATATTACCCAGTTAAGCCAAATATTTTTCTGATATAGCCATGAATTTCCTTAATTATAGTGTAGATACAGGCTTTGAATACAACTGAATTAAAGTTGAGTTGATGTAGCAGCAGACAAAAAATAGTTTTGTTTTCTCAAACCTTCGCAATTACAATTAATAAATAGTTCAGATTGGCAGAAGATTTTATCACACAACTTAGAAATGCATACAGAAATAGCTAGATAGATGCGATAGAAGAGAGGCAGAGAGAGAAAGAGAAAGAGAGAGAGAGAGAAAGAGAGAGAGAGAGAGAGAGAGAGAGAGAGAGAGAGAGAGAGAGAGAGAGAGAGAGAGATGGGGGGTGCGTGTGAGGAATGGCAAATGATGCTTAATGCAGTGACATTATTTTTATAGGTATATTATTATGATATATTGATTCTTACATTCTTATCATAAATAATGTAAGTAGTAATTTTTGCGCCATAACCAGTATAACCTAAATCTTGCAAAAGAGCTAAATTTTCGCTAGATTTTTGGGCTTCAAACATACAGTTGCTTTCGGTGACGCCACAAGTATAATTATATTAGAAATCTTTTATCTCACTACTAGGTAAATTACTTGTTGATCTGTGTATTGATATACCATCCAACATTTATAGTTAGTTTATAAGTTAGAAATTTCTCTCAAGATTCTTCAAGAGATCAAAGTATTTAGGGCTGATTGAAAATGCTACGCATTTTTGACTACACGTTTACAAGGTGTAGAAGACGCTAAATTGGAATGAGTACAAAAATATCCAAAAACCCGCCTAACGAAACTTTACACGCATTTGCTAAACAGGAGAACGAAACCAACGTCAAGGTTGTCTCCATGGATAGGAATATATCAGTGTGAAATCCAAGTTTATCGTTACAAAGAATGTCCGAACAAAGTGAACTTCAACTCCTATTTTCATGACCAGGCTACTATTACTAGTTCTGTGACTTCATCCGAAGTATGCGTTAACTCAACTTTATGAAATTTTCTGTTTAAATGATACTGATCATGTCATAATTATAACAATCCTGAGAAAAACACTTGTTTTTTCATTTGACTCACGTGGGGGATGGGTTAAACACTGTTTTCGACAATATTATCAGGCAACTGAGAGTAACTATCTATTTATTTATTTAAGTAGATTCTTTTTAGATACTTTTATATCATTGGACTTACGAATTAAAAATATCGTCGACTGATTTTCCTAGATCCCTGAAACTATAGTAAAAGTCAAAATGTAAAGTGAGTGCAAAAAACTACTGATTCCACTACAATGCAAGAATAAGATCATTAGCTCATTGACGTCCGGAATTTTCCAAAACCGTTGGAACTTGAGAAGATTACCTAGATTAAGTAAATATTATATTTGAAGGTATTTTTTCGGATTTCATGGGTTTTTGGACAATGTAATATATATATTTCAATGATTTAATCTACTAATGAAAACTACCCAGAATTTAATCTACTGAGCGAAACTGCTCAGAACTTGTTCACTAATCGAAAGAAAATTACTTAGCACTGATTCTGAATGCTTCTAATTTACGTAAAATTAGGTAAATATATCACCACCAAATAACTAGAAACTATAAACACAGGTGAGCTTAATAATTTCAGCATCACTTGCTTCTGACACATGGAAGAGAACACATCGCACTTACATCTAATTTACAAAACAGGCTTTCTTTTAGAGTTGTCTGTTTTCAAATCACAGCAAATTATCCGTTTCCTGTGAAACTTTTGCAAAACTTTATGTCAATTCGTCAATTTTGCCTTTATGTTTGCGAATATCTGATTTCTTCCTTGCTTCTCGCTCTCAATAATTATCCTTCCGAATGGATTACATTTCTCCCAAATGTGACATTAATCTGCGAGTAAGCGATATCCGATCTTGTAGCGGAACATTGATGTTCTCATCGTCCATATATAGGAGGATCTTAATTATGGCATTGTCACACTCAACCATGTGTTTTAAGTTGTTCGAAATGAATAGTTTCGTCTGGGCTAATTTGTTGAGCGCTAAATGCCTGACATGGTAGAACTCGCTTCCGAAAGTCCAACCTCCATTTACACCTTCAGGAAATGTTCCACATTTTGAATACTCGGTCCTAAGCGAATCATCAATAATTTTATAATCACCGTATTTGACTGGAGCACCACTTCTTGCTTCTCGACAGATTACTACAGCAACAATTATAGTAACAGTTTCTTTTATTCTTTAGGCAAGACACACAATATAAAAGTTACTATTTTTGTCGTTCGCGTCGCACTGGCTCGAGCAAAAGCATAAAGTGACTGAATTTCGCGACCATTGCCTTTGGTGGTTAGAAATAGCCTTCTTCAACTTTTTCTCAAAGATTTGTTCAAACTAAATGAGCAACAAATTTTGTTAAAAGTCGCCGGTTTTTGAAATTCATTTTTGAAAAATTTCGGGAGGGGCTTTAGCCCCCTAGCCCCCCCCCCCCTCTGGCTATGTGCCTGGGCCTAACGTTGCCATTTGACACTATTATTTTTGATTTTCGATATGTTGTTTACTTTCTGAGATATGGGCGATTTTGTCAAAACACAGCAGGTTTTTTACAAATAACTTTCGAACAATACAATATTGTCCCACAAACTGCACATAAATAGAAAGCTAGTAAAATCGCTTTCTAACAAGCTATAGATTGTCTAAATCCGTGCACGAGCGGTGGGGATATTAGACATTTTGTATTTTTAGTCCTCGCTTACCAATTTCCACTAATTAAAAATGAGATTGTTTCATACAGAGTATTGCTTTACTGGTGTTTTAGGGGCAAAACTAAACCAATTTTGAATATCGGGGTATGAAAACACATCTACGTGATTCAAGGAATTCGATGTTGAGAACATTTTGTGAATTACCTTTATAATAAATTAACTATTTCTCAAAAATCAATATATAAGTTCACTTCAAAGGCAAAATAATGTGTTGATAAATAAACAGTGAGTTCTAGTATTTATTCCTTGGATTAGGCATTGCGTTCAATCATGAGGTAAATGTTGGATGGTATATCAATACACAGATCAACAAGTAATTCACCTAGTAGTGAGATAAAAGATTTCTAATATAATTATACTTGTGGCGTCACCGAAAGCAACTGTATGTTTGAAGCCCAAAAATCTAGCGAAAATTTAGCTCTTTTGCAAGATTTAGGTTATACTGGTTATGGCGCAAAAATTACTACTTACATTATTTATGATAAGAATGTAAGAATCAATATATCATAATAATATACCTATAAAAATAATGTCACTGCATTAAGCATCATTTGCCATTCCTCACACGCACCCCCCATCTCTCTCTTTCTCTCTCTCTCTCTTTCTCTCTCTCTCTCTGTCTCTCTTTGCCTTTCTCTCTCTGCCTCTCTTCTATCGCATCTATCTAGCTATTTCTGTATGCATTTCTAAGTTCTGTGATAAAATCTTCTGCCAATCTGAACTATTTATTAATTGTAATTGCGAAGGTTTGAGAAAACAAAACTATTTTTTGTCTGCTGCTACATCAACTCAACTTTAATTCAGTTGTATTCAAAGCCTGTATCTACACTATAATTAAGGAAATTCATGGCTATATCAGAAAAATATTTGGCTTAACTGGGTAATATGAAAGTTTGACGATGGAAATTTTCAAAAGAGACATTCCACGTGCGATATTTAAACTGTTCGTATCTCTATTGAATTTTGAATGAAATATATGCTCAAAGACTGAAAGCTGAAGCCAGCAGGATTGGAATTGCCATCAACGTTTCGAAGACAAAATACATAAGAGGAAGAGGTTCTAGAGACGACAATGTGAACCTCCCACCCGAGTTCGGATTGACGGTGACGAAATCGAGATGGTCGACGAATTCATGTATTTGGGCTCACTGGTGACCGATGACAATGATAACAGCAGGGAAATTCAGAGACGTATCATAGCGGAAAATCGTGCCTGCTGTGGACTCCAGAGGACGCTCCGGTCGAACAAAATTCGGCGCCGCACGAAGTTGATTATCTACAAGACGCTGATTAGATCGGTGGTCCTCTACGGCCACGAGACCTGGCCTATGCTCGTGGAGGACCAACGCGCCCTTGGAGTTTTCGAACGAAAAGTGTTGCGTACCATCTATGGTGGCGTGCAGATGGAAGACGGAACGTTGCGCAGGCGAATGAACCATGAGTTGTATCAGCTGCACATTCGTTGTATTGGTATGAACTTTCATGAAAAATAATGGATCAAAGACCAAAAATATCCACAAATTAGATCCAGGAAAAGAAGTCTCCCAAAGTACCCACTCTCGATGGGGGATGCAACTACAATATGTCTTCTAACTTATCGTCGTCCATATTTGGATATACTGAGTAGTTTGAACTATTTCTTTTTCACAATATTGGTCTATATAGGACTTATTTATCCATATTTCCTGCACGAGAATTCCGAACGAAACAATACAAACACGGCTTTTATGCAATCGACATAGCCTAGACATTTCACACTATTTACTTCAATGCAAATAAAAACTTTGAGATATCTACCTGTCTCATTCACGAATCGCATTCTCCCTCTGTTGTTCTCTGTTCAAGGGGCTTAAAAGAACATGTGACCTTGTCTCACTTTACTATATTCCATTGCGCGTTAAAATACTGGACCAGTAAATTCTGTTCTGCACATAAATCTTTTTTCGGGAATATGTGACCAAAAAGTAAACTTCGAATTCGTCAAGTAAAGAAGCATGAAAACAAAAAGAATAAAACCAAAAAAAGATGGAAGCCCTAGAAAGTCCATTGCATATTTATTAGTATTTTCTCAGAAGATGGGATTTTCAAAAACATTTCAAAACTTTCTGATGCAATGGTTTTCAAATTCGTACAATCCGGTTTATTCATTTTCTTTATTCAAAAATGTTTTTAATTTCAAATATATGACCATTTCATTTTAATTAATTATTTCATTCCGCATCTTTTTATTCGTTTTGTTCATCTGCGTTCATTTTACATATTTTATTCGTTTCATTCTTTGGATTCACTCTGATCAGTTTATTCTTTTTGTGCATTTTACTCATATCATTCATTGTTTTCATTGTATGCATTTTATTAATTTTTCCAGTTTATTCATTTTGTTCAGTTTCTTCATTTTAATAATCTGACTACTTTTTCAGTTTTAATCATTTCATCCAAATAATTTATTTGATTCAATTTATTTATTTATATTAACCTTTTACTGTTGTTCAATTTTTCATTTTTTAGCATTTAATTCTGCTCATTTTCTTCTTTTTATTCATTTTATCACTTCAGCTCATTTTGTTTATTTGATTCGTTTGTTTTATTTATGCATTTCATTTATTTTTTACTTTATTCATTTTGTTCATCCATTCTTTTTATTCATTTGATCCATTTCATTAATTTGATTCATTGTATTCACTGGATGAATTAAATCAATTTGATTCATTTAATTAATTTGATTCATGTGATTCATGTGATTCATATGATTCATTTGATTTATTTGATTCATTTGATTCATTTGATTCATTTGATTCATTTGATTCATTCGATTCATTTGATTCATTTGATTCATTTGATTCATTTGATTGATTTGATTCATTTGATTGATTTGATTCATTTGATTTATTTGATTCATTTGATTTATTTGATTTATTTGATTCTTTTGATTCATTTGATTCATTGGATTCATTTGATTCCTTTGATTCATTTGATTCATTTGATTCATTTGATTCATTTGAATCATTTGATTCATTTGATTTATTTGATTTATTTGATTCATTTGATTCATTTAATTCATTTGATTCATTTGATTCATTTGATTCATTTGATTCATTGGATTCATTTGATTCATTTGATTCATTTGATTCAGTTGATTCATTTGATTCATTTGATTTATTTGATTCATTTGATTCATTTGATTCATTTGAATCATTTGATTCATTTGATTTATCTGATTCATTTTATTCATATCTTTATTTTTATGCATTTCATGTTCAGTCATTCGTTTTATTTCATTCAATTTGTTAGTATGAGTCAATTTATTCTATTAATCTTAGAACTATTTCTAAATATAATCTTAATTTTTATGTCATAACCATAATCTAATTTGATTCGTGTATATTATAATTTTGATTTCCATTAATTTTTCTACTCATTTTATGAATTTAAAAACCTATTGTTTAATTTTTTGCTTTACTTTTTTATTTCGGTCGTTTTGTTGATTTCTATAATTTATTCAGTTTATTCTAGATTTTATTCGTGCAAGACTAGAAACTGTTTTCATCCCACCTCTAGTTGGGTGCCTACTTCTCGTGAGTTCAGCAAACTAATCCAATAGTGAAACGTGTAAGAAATGTCTCATCTCACTGCTAGGTGGATTAAATCGGTTTTACTAGCATCTTTGAAAAGAGTCTCATTTTGATACATATTTTGTCTGCTCCTTGGTCATAAGATACCATGTTACGTATTGCTTTCGTAACGTTCTTATTGTGGTGGTGGGGCCACACTGTACTCACCAGCTATTAGGGTCGTTTCACGGTTGTCTCCTGGAGAAATTCACACTGGGCGGACTTTTCTTCCCACACTATGGTCACTGAGCGAATCGTAATTAATTTTCGGCGGAAACAAGTACCTAAAGGAATGCACTGTAAACAAAATGGACGACACAACTTGTATATACAGACCATACACTTTTTATTTAACACTACTATTCTTTTTTTTTGATTTCTTGACTTGAGCCAGAAGGGCTATTAATAAAAACAAACAAATTTATTACTTGCTTTTTATTCGACGAAAACTTTCTTCTGTCGATACCGTTGCGATCGTGATGACGTTGGTCGACTTGCAGCTGGCTCGATGAGGCGCGGGCTTCGACGGTGGTGCAGTAACGTACGGACGATAGCGACGGGGGACTCCTGAAGAAGCAGCAACTCGGCCTATTTGTAGCGGAGGCCTGCGTTTCACTTTTGGGCCTGGAGAGTGGTACAATGCGCACTTTATCTTCTACACGAGTGTCTAACACTAAGTCGAGTGGGATTTACAGCGTTTTCGGTCTAGTAGAGCCTACCCTCCGGTACTTGGGTACTGGCCTCTACAATGGCGTAAAAATCTTGCCAATCACTGACCGTTCTTGCACTCGCGTCGTACTAGTACACTACACAGAAACCGGTAACCACACTTATCCCACTCGACTGGCCGGACAGAACCTTAACGTTCGTGTGGTGGTTCTGAACGGCGAAAACAAGATCCTACGGATCAGCTTATATCACAAGACTTTTCTTACGATGGAAACGCGCGGTCAAGTATCTAGTGACTCGCTGATGCTAGTCTTCACTCCTCCGGGCCGATTAACTATTAGAGACTGCATTACTTTTTCGCGGTAGATTTTATCCTTGCCCTGTCCGTTTTCCAAAATATACCCACCGCGCCTCCTCGCATCCCACCCCGCATTTGATGACGGTGATGATGAGATGACAGGACGATGACGGTTGACATTTACAAAAATTTTATCGTTTTGGTTGGTGTCACGAAATATTTTTGGTACAAAAGCTATCAAGAATATTTAATGTGCGGTACTTGTTTCCTTGATTTTTTTTTTAAATATTGAACAATTATAACAAAAAAATATAATAACAAAATGAATAATAAACAAGCAAAATAAATAACAAATATAAATAAATAAATAAGCAAATAAATAAACATATGAATAAATAAGTATATAAATAAATAGATATAAAAATAAATAAATAAATAGACAAAAAATAAATAAATCTCTGAACAAAAAAATAACAAAACCTACGTTTGACACCAACCTGGGCTATTAAGCAGAACTTAAACGCGACTCAAACATGCAAGCACGGAGTAGTAACGGTTTGACGTTTAAATTCTACTTAGACATTTACGAACAATAATTTCAAAGTATAAACAAAGAACAGGCGTCGTCAAATACACGAGATAGACCGTACACTGTTATTTATTTATACGACAAAAAAAATAACAATATTTACAAATATATACAAGCTGGGCTCAGTGACCAAAGCGACGATATTGTGACCTAAGAAATCACAGGTCACAATTTTCCCCGACTCGGGTAAAAAAAAACCCAAATGGTTTTTTTTTTGAATGAATGCCGACTTCAAACGCGACTACTTCTTCCCGAGTGCCAGTTTTAATTTCGTGGAATGATTTTTCCAAAGGCCAGAGGAATCTGTCCCACGAAATTACGTGACTCTGAGGAAGTGAGCCTATCCGTTTCTAGTCTCGCGCACTCACCGATGTATCTGTCACAATCAGGAACGATTCAATCCATCCATCAATCCCAAAACAACTGTGAAAGTTTCACTGTCGAAATTGCCTATAATGCGTCAGAATAAAAGCCGTTGCTGCATTTGCTGAGTAGAATTATTGATCGGATACGCTTCAAATGGCGGAAAATTACCAGAAAGAAATCAGACGGAATTTGACATTTCTTTCTGCTACCATTACCGTCACAAGGGCTATCCTTGGACGAAACATCTAACACTACCGCTTACATACCGCACACACTCACTCAGAATTCAATTTGCTAGCCTTTCATTCCTCTTCATTTACACTCACATTCATACCATAAATAACACTAAACACTAACTTTTAATTATGCTAGGGGCCCCTAAATTTAAATTTGTGCTTTACCGGACTCTTTTTCAAGAGTCGGAAAGACTATTACTTTTGTGAAATAGTTAACTCATTGCGAACTTCTTTTACTCTCTCGACACGCGGGAGAAAACTAGATGAAGTTACGCAGAATTAACCCATTCACGCTTAGAGTGTAAAGTCGACTTAAAACTGGCGGCGGGCAAATGTAACCCCGTCGTAACCCAGCACAACCCTGTCGTCAGGTTGTCTATTATCCGATCTGTCACAGCTACTCATACTCAGCTGACTAATGTTGATTGTTTATGTAGTGATGGAAAATAGGATGATTCGTGATGTTGGTAAGTATTTTTGTTGCTAATTATGTTTTTTTGTTGTTTTATTTTAGATATAACGTCGAAGTTTGCACCGTTTTTTGAGATCGGTGGAGGATTCAGGAGGACGGATAGTTGGCTGACACTGTGCTGTGCAGCTGTGTGTTTTTTTCGTGTGTTTATTTTATTTGTTTTGGTTTTGTAAATAAAGTGTAATCGATGGTGCTTTTTTTATAATTCATTCCGCGGTGGAGCGAAGAACTAGCTAACCGGGTTTCAAATGTACAGCTGGCCAAATACCCAAACTTTTGCCGTTCAAATCCTCCAGCTCATAGGAAGACGATCCGATTTTCGCCTTGACACGACATGGAAGGAATTGTTGGCCGTATTTGGCATTATAGTTCTGTGCTGCACTAGACGGTTTCATGTTTCTGCGGTATATCAGCTGTCCCTCTACGAAAGCTTGTGCAAACTTGCGGTGCCGTAAATTATAGCGCTGTTGGGAAGCGTTGTGAGCTTTCGCCAGATTTTTGCGGACAAGGTCGTAGATTCGCTCAAACATTTTCGATCGTCGTTCTTCCATCTCTTCCGAAGTCAGCTGTACATCGAGACGGGTGAGTAAATGATCGGTGCCAACTTCAGAGTACTCGTGCCCGTGAGTAATGAAGTATGGTGTGAATCCAGTCGACGAGTGAACACTGGTATTCAAAACCATCTCGATTTCCGAAACACGAGTGTCCCAAAGGCGTTGGTCCTCCCTCACGTATGTCCTGATAGCAGCATTGATAGTTCGGTTGACTCTTTCGACCGGGTTTGCCTGTGAGTGATATCGTGAGTTGAGCCAGTGGGCCACTTTGAAACGATCCAACAGCTCCTTGAACTCTTTGGAAATGAAACTGCTTCCGTTGTCAGTGATTATCACTTCAGGAACCGAGTTTCTCAGGAACCATTGGTCTTTCAAAATCGCACACATGGGGGCACTACTGACATTCCTCACAGGCTGAACCATTACCCATTTCGAAAAGTAGTCACAAACTACCAAAATGTGCTGACTACCGCGACGAGTGCGGGGGAGGGGACCAATGAAATCTGCTGATACGATCTGCCAAGGGCGGGTGGCAATCTTCATGTTTCCCATGGCAGGTGCAGCAGGGACAGAAGAGGCTTTGACTTCCTTGCACATACCACACTGTTGAACGTATTGTCGTATTTCTACTGCCATCCTTGGCCAGTAAAATCGTTGACGGATCCGTGCCAGGGTTTTGTCATAGCCTGGATGAAAGCAATCGTCGTGGTACTGTCGAAGAATATTTGGAACTTCGGTGGGCGGGGGAATCATTTTCCACTCGAAGCGAGTATCACAGGGATTATCGTTCACGGTGATAAACTTGAAGAGTTTACCATCGTCGATCTTGAAGTCTACAAAATCATCGGGCCGGCTAGCCACTTTGTCGGACATTAACGCGTACCACGACGATTCTTGAACAGCTGCGATGCTTCGCGAGAGGGCGTCCGGAACCACGTTCTCCTTGCCCTTGCGATGCTTGACGGTCATATCGAATTGCTGCAGATTCAGCGCCCATCGGCTGCATCGTGACTCGACCTTCCATTTTGTACTGAGTATATGGGTCAGCGCAGAAGAATCGGTTATTAGGGTGAAATGGTAACCCTCAATATACCCACGGAATGCATCGATGGCGAGAATGGCTGCAAGCGCTTCCTTTTCTGCGGCATGGTAGTTCTTCTGGGGCGTTGTCAGTTTATGAGAGTAGAATGAAATGACCCACTCTACACCATCCTGTTCTTGTGTGAGCACCCCAGCTACCGCCACGTCACTAGCATCCGTTTGGATACAGAACTCCTTGCTGAAATCAGGACTCCCTAAGACTGGTGAAGATATTAGCCGCTCTTTGATTTCGCAAAATGCCTGCTCGGCGTCCTCGTTCCAACGAATGGTTTTTGTTTTGCTTTGCAGAAGGTTTGTGAGTGCAGCGGTCACCCCGCTAAAGTCTAAGATGAAGCGCCGATAGTAATTAGCCATTCCTAGGAATCTCCTTAGTTTTGTTATGGTATTGGGCCGTTCGTATTCTACAATCGGACGAACTTTTTCCGGATTGGCTCGAAGACCGTCTGTATTAAGGAGATATCCCAGGAAGGGAATCTCAGACACTCCAAACTTAGACTTTTCGAGGTTTATGCTTAGGTTTGCTTCCCTTAAGCGACGTGCAATCTCCACTAGAAGGCGTTCATGGTGTTCGAATGTCTCCGTCACCACAACATCGTCGTCGAGATAGACGAAGACGTACGGTTCAAGCATCCCGTGGCCCAGGACATTGTCCATCAGTCGTGCTAACGTAGCAGGACTGTTGATCAACCCAAAAGGCATCCGTGTGTACTGGAATAGCCCTTTGCCCTGTACACAAAAGGCCGTGTACTTCCGCGATTCTTGGTCCAATGGAACCTGGAGAAATGCTTCAGACAGGTCTATCGTGGACAGGTATTTAGCCTTGGGAAGTTGACCTAAAATTCGACCGGGATGAGGCAACGGATAAGCATCCCGAACAGTCCGCTCGTTAATCTTGCGCGCGTCCAAACAGAGCCGAACTTTGTTGGGCTTGATGACCGGCACGCAGTTAAGCGACCAATCCGAGTTGCTCCGTTCCAAAATCCCTAAACCCAACAATCGTTCTAGCTCGACGGCTACCAGATCCTGCGTCTTCGGAGACATCACGTATGGAAACTGGCGGACTGGTGGTTTATTTTTCCATTCCTCTCCCAACACGATACGATGCTGAGCTTGGTTGGTCAGGGTCAATTTCCCTTCTTGAGCAGGAAGGAAAAGTTTTTTGACGTTCTCGATCACCATAATTTCATCATCGGTCAAAATATTTGCAGAACTACGGTGTTCGGTAATAGATGCCGACGCAGTGGACTCAATCCCTCCACAGTTTTGCATCGCGGGCTGAATTTTGAATTTCCTCCAAAAATCCATTCCGCAGATACAATCTATGGACAGATTTGCAACTACCAAAGTAGGAACTATTTTCACACATCCTTGGAAAGCAAATGGAAGATGAGCCTGACCTTGAATTTGCAGTTCATCTCCACTTGCAGACCGTAGAATCACGTTTTTGGAGGGACGATGCAACTTTTTGTACTTCAATTGCGAAAAAAGGGTTTCGCTAATAAGCGTATGATTGCTACCGCTGTCCAGGAGAGCACGTACCGGGTAACCGTAAATCTTTACGTGTGCGTACGGCCGGTTATCGTGGGGGACAGGGTAGGTAATTTGAAGAATTTCCGTAGACTCTGGGTAAATATCTCTGGTGGCCTGCACCCAGTAAGGGGGAGGCGTACGTTGAAGAAAACGGTCTTGACTTACGCGTTGGGTGTCTGCGAACGACGATTTTGGTTCGCGTTTGGTCCGTTTTTTAAACAAAACGGGCAATAGTTAGTCGGAAAACCGCGAAGACCGCACGTACTGCAAAATATGCCCCGGGGCTGTCTACACATCGCTACGTGATGACCAATCCTCCCGCAATTGTAACAGGTATTGGCCGATGGGGGAATGTGTGTGTTTATCAATTCTTCCAACGTGAACTGTGGACGAGAATTGAACCCAGATGGCACCGCGACCGGGTCTGGTCGGGCGGTATTTTGAGACGAATTTTGACTCGTTTGGGTGTTCGGTAAGGATTGGTTGTTTTGGTTGGGAAGTTGATTGGGACGAGACGAATTAGTGGATGTGTGTGAATTGTTTCTATTTTGGTTGACCTGAGACACTGCTGCGGTTCGATCTATCACCTGTTGAGTCTGGGATTGGTTCTTGTTTTTTTTCTTCGAATTGTTTTCAGAGCTTTCGACCACTTGGACATTCCTGTCCGTCCCGAAAACCCTGTTGTATGCCGAGAAATTTAATGCATCTAATTTCTGACCAGCAGCAACAAGTGTTTCAAGGTCGACTATCGGAATAAATGTCATTTGTCGCTTGTAGTCTACTCGCATATTCTGCTGTAGAATCTGTACTTTTTCGTAATCGGGAATCTGAACACTCATGGTTCTGAACAGTTTCTCGATTTCGAAATAGTACTCGTGGAAAGATTCATGTTTTTGTTGACGACGCTGGTAAATTTTCATTTTGATCAACGCGTCCAAATCAGGGTGCATGTAGGTGCGTTTTAATTCAAATACCAAATGCTGCCAATTCATCAATCTACCAGTGGTTCTTTGTGCCATATACCACTTGAGCGCTGAACCAACAAACAAATGCACAGCCGACTCGAAAAGCTCGACCTCCGACATATGCTCAGCTTGGGATAAAGCCTGTACAATTTCCAGAAACTCATTTAGCTTCAGCCCTTGATCGTCACCACTGTATTTAGTGATGTTCCATTTGGACACAGGAAGAGTGTGACGGTTGTGGTACGGTGCGGGGTACGGATTGTGTAGAACACCACTATACATGGGAGGTGAATTTCGTTTAGGGAAAGATGGGATAGCCGAAGCATGGTTGTACATCTCGGGATTTGCTCCAGTAGGATTAGAAATTCTCGTCGGATGATAGGGAATATTGTATGTATTGTTGGGAATTGGTATATTGTTAGAATGTAATGTACGATCTGGGATATTTTGAAAATTATGGTAACTAGATGAAGTATCGAATGAATTGGAAGGCTTTGTTGGCGGAAAATTATAGTTTTGAAATGTTCTGAAATTTGTATCGGGGTGTTGTGAATATGAAGTAAATTGAGCATGATCGGGAAGAGTTTGAGTTACAGCATCTTTTACTTCTCTTCGTCGAGCTAAATCGGCTTCTAGATCCGTAATTCTCGCTTGCAACGAATGGATCCAATCAAGGTCATCCTGACTAAGAACGGAAACTCTCGGTCTAGGATTTTCATCTGCTTTGTCTGCATCCAACGGAGCTAAAATATCATTTCCCTCTTGCTGATCACTCTGCAAAGACGAAGCAGAACCCCGAAAGAAATGTTCAAGAACCTCCGCTAATTCAACCACCGTATTTTGCAATTGACTGTGCAAGTTGGGCGACCCCCGCGAGTCCCTCAACACAGTCACTAAACGCATACCGACGTGTACCATTCTAGTGGAACAAACCTTCTTTTCATCATCCTCCTGTTCCAAACACGATTTCAACTCGATAAACTTATGCGTACAAACCTCGACTTCCACAGTAGGATCACCCACTACTCTTCGTGGGCATTTTCCCGACGGATCATCCCTTTCCACCTTCAACTGGTCTCGCAGCCACTTGCGTTTTCGTGAGCGATCGAGACTGATAGACAAACTGACAGAACGGGCAGTCAGTTCATAATTCAGTTCATCGTCGGCTAAAAACTCCACACTCATATCAAAATACCAACCTTGGATTAGCTCACTAGCTTGATCGAATGTGAGCTGTGCCATTGCCATTGTATAAAAAGGCAAAAATTAACAAAATTATCACAAACCACAAATAGTTTTAACACCCGCTAGAAAAGTAAACAAAAACCCGACAAGAAACAAATGTAATGGTATTAGTAAATGTCAAATTCGATCCGATCAATGCTACCTGTGTATGAAATATGTTCAAAACAAACGATCAATTTTTCTACTCAAGCACTAGCAAACGACGGCGTGCCAGATATACAATTTTTCATCACTCGCAACAATTCGCAATTCCACTAATCATAATTAAGTTTCAGGATCAACTTCAAGTTTGGATATCGACCCAATGACTTCGCGATTAATGAAGTGAACAATGTGAATTGAATTTCTCTGGGAGACACAACGAAAAAGGGATTTGCTTCTGGTCTTGGAAACAAATCACTTTTTCTTTTATTTTGCGTTGGGCGCCAATTGTTACGTATTGCTTTCGTAACGTTCTTATTGTGGTGGTGGGGCCACACTGTACTCACCAGCTATTAGGGTCGTTTCACGGTTGTCTCCTGGAGAAATTCACACTGGGCGGACTTTTCTTCCCACACTATGGTCACTGAGCGAATCGTAATTAATTTTCGGCGGAAACAAGTACCTAAAGGAATGCACTGTAAACAAAATGGACGACACAACTTGTATATACAGACCATACACTTTTTATTTAACACTACTATTCTTTTTTTTTTGATTTCTTGACTTGAGCCAGAAGGGCTTTTAATAAAAACAAACAAATTTATTACTTGCTTTTTATTCGACGAAAACTTTCTTCTGTCGATACCGTTGCGATCGTGATGACGTTGGTCGACTTGCAGCTGGCTCGATGATTTAACGCATCTCAAAATAAACGGAAAAAATGACCTTCGATAATCCGTATAGAAAAGTTTGCCTTTTTGCGCTAACCGAGAGTAGAGTATAGTAATGCGATGCGCACTTCCCATGCGATGCGCATTCTGTGGTTGCGACGTGCGACGTTGACAATATGAACGTTCTCGCGGGTTGCATCAAAGTGGGCCGTGCGTTGAAAGAGCGCATTGTTACAAAATCCTCCATAACTCTCGATAGGAACAAAAATGAAAAAATATCAATACAGATTATTGAAGGTGAAAGATTTCCGCATAATTTGACATACGTTTTAAAAATTTTTAGCGTGAAGAACACAAGAAAAAATACAATTGAAAATTTTAAATAGATGCAAAGTACCGTTATTCACACAATTATAAAGTAAAAACATTTTTATAAGATAGTGCAAATATCATTGCATGAGTGTGCAAAAATTCATTGAATTATCTTCAGTAGTTTTTGAGATATAAAATTTTCAATTTTATCTTGCAATAAAGTTTAAGGGTTAATATCTTGAAGAGAAAAAGGAATTGTAACGAAATATTTATACCAAAAGCTAATCACCATAATCCCTATACAATAAAATATACCTCATGAAGATCGGTGATTTTGCGAAAAATTCGAGGATCACTTGACATGGCTTTACTCAGCGTTGAACATTTCTGACCCCCTTAAAAGTATCTTGATAAGCTTTCTTCCCGCAGTAAAAACATTCTTGATGCAGTTCACTGCGAAATGGCCCCTCCTTTCAGCGATTGTATCCTTCGATGGCTAATTCATCGAACGAGGTCAAGGATTTAATCACTGTTCTACAGTGGAATTGCAGAAGTATTATCCCGAAAATCGATTCGTTTAAAATCTTACTAAATAATTTGAAATGCGATGCATTTGCCCTATGCGAGACATGGCTCACTTCAGAAATAACCCTACACTTCCACGATTTTAATATTATTCGCTTGGATCGAGAAGACTCTTACGGAGGAGTACTGTTGGGGATCAAAAAGTGCTAATCTTTCAATCGGATCGACCTCCCCTCGACACCAGGCATTGAAGTTGTCGCTTGCCAAACCAGAATTAAAGGCAAAGACCTTTGCATTGCTTCCACCTACATCCCCCCTAGAGCCTCAGTTAGCCACCGACGGCTTTGCGATATTGCGGAACTCCTCCCCGCACCGAGGCTAGTTTTAGGTGACTTCAACTCCCACGGCACGGCATGGGGTTGCCTTCATGACGATAATCGATCTACCCTACTCCATGAGCTTTGCGACAACTTCAATATGACCATTTTGAATACGGGTGAAATGACACGGATTCCTTCCCCTCCAGCGCGTCCGAGCGCCTTAGACCTGCCCCTCTGCTCGACATCGCTGCGGTTAGATTGCATGTGGAAGGTAGTCTCTGATCCCCACGGCAGCGGCCATCTGCCAATCGTAATTAATATTGCTAACGGTTCAGGGCCACCGAATACAATCAATGTTTCGTATGACCTCACACGAAATATTGATTGGAAGAGCTACGCGTCCGCGATATCCGAAAAAGTAGAAACGACACAAGAGCTTCCTCCGGAGGAAGAGTACGGGTTCCTGGCTGGCTTGATTCTCGATACCGCGATTCAAGCTCAGACTAAACGCGTACCAGACGCGAATTCACGCGGGCGTCCTCCCAATCCATGGTGGGACAAAGAGTGCTCAGACGTGTACGCGGAGAAGGCCGCTGCGTATAAGACCTTCCGGGACGACGGGCTGCCAGCTAGCTACCGACAGTACGCGATGGCGGAAACGCGCATGAAGAGTTTGATAAAAGCCAAAAAACGTAGCTACTGGCGCCGGTTCGTCGACGGACTAACGAGAGAAACATCGATGAGCACTCTTTGGAGTACGGCCCGGCGCTTACGAAACCGAAACAGTACCAATGAGAGCGTGGAATATTCAAACCGTTGGATATTCGATTTTGCCAAGAAGGTTTGTCCGGATTCCGCCCCGGCACAGAAGATCTACCGCGCCGCGTCCCCTCACAATAACGCGAACGAGACACCGTTTTCGATGGTGGAGTTCTCACTTGCTCTCTTATCATGTAACAATAAAGCCCCAGGGCCAGACAGAATCAAATTTAACTTGTTAAAGAATCTGCCAGACTCTGCCAAGAAGCGCTTGTTGAATTTATTTAATAAGTTTCTTGAGGGTAATATTGTCCCTCATGACTGGAGGCAAGTGAAGGTCATCGCCATTAAAATACCAGGAAAACCAGCCTCCGACCACAACTCGTATCGACCGATTGCAATGCTGTCCTGTATCCGAAAGTTGTTCGAGAAAATGATCTTGTTTCGCCTCGATAATTGGGTTGAAGCAAATGGCTTACTGTCAGACACACAATTTGGTTTCCGCAAAGGCAAAGGGACGAACGATTGTCTTGCGTTGCTCTCAACAGAAATTCAAATGGCTTATGCTAGCAAAGAGCAGATGGCATCAATTGTCCTAGATATAAAGGGGGCTTTTGATTCAGTTTCTATCAAAATTCTCTCTGAGAAGCTGCACCAGCATAGTCTTTCACCGACTCTAAACAACTTTTTGCTAAACTTGCTGTCTGAAAAACATATGCATTTTTCGCATGGTGATTTATCGACATCACGAATTAGCTACATGGGTCTTCCCCAGGGCTCATGTCTAAGCCCCCTTCTCTATAACTTTTACGTGAATGACATTGACGAATGTCTTGTCAATTCCTGCACGCTAAGGCAGCTTGCAGATGACGGTGTGGTCTCTAATACAGGTCCCAAAGCCGTCGATCTTCAAGGACCATTGCAAGATACCTTGGACAATTTGTCTGTTTGGGCCCTCCAGCTAGGTATCGAGTTCTCCACGGAGAAAACTGAGCTAGTCGTATTTTCAAGGAAGCGTGAACCAGCGCAACTACAGCTTCAATTAATGGGTTAAACTATTGCTCAGGGTTCAACTTTCAAATATCTCGGGGTCTGGTTCGACTCTAAAGGAACCTGGGGATGTCACATTAGGTATCTGAAACAGAAGTGCCAGCAAAGGATCAACTTTCTCCGTACAATAACCGGAACATGGTGGGGTGCCCACCCAGGAGACCTGATCAGGCTGTACCAAACAACAATATTGTCGGTGATGGAGTACGGGAGTTTCTGTTTCCGCTCCGCTGCGAACATACATTTCATCAAACTAGAGCGAATCCAATATTGTTGTTTGCGTATTGCTTTGGGTTGCATGCACTCGACACATACGATGAGTTTAGAAGTGCTGGCGGGCGTCCTTCCGCTGAAAAATCGATTTTGGGAACTCTCATATCGATTGCTCATCCGATGCGATATCTTGAACCCGTTAGTAATTGCAAATTTCGAAAGGCTTGTCGAGCTCAATTCTCAAACCCGATTTATGTCCTTGTACTTCGATTACATGGTACAAAATATCAATCCTTCTTCATACTATCCCAACCGTGTCAATCTCTTTCATGCTTCTGATTCAACTGTATTCTTCGACACATCCATGAAAGACGAGATTCGTGGAATCCCGGATCACATACGTCCGCAAGTGATCCCAAGCATCTTTCATAGTAAATTTCGAGAAGTCGACTGCAACAAGATGTTTTACACCGACGGGTCAAGCCTCGACGGCTCCACTGGCTTCGGTATATTCAATCAAAACCTCACCGCCTCATTCAAACTCAATGATCCTGCTTCAGTTTACGTCGCAGAACTTGCTGCTATTCAGTATACCCTTGGGATCATTGATACTTTGCCCACCGATCATTACTTTATTGTCTCGGATAGCCTCAGCTCAATCGAGGCTCTCCGTTCAATGAAACCTAGAAAGCACATTCCATATTTTCTGGGGAAAATCTAGGAGCGCCTGCGTGCTTTGTCTGTAAGATCGTACAAGATTACCTTAATTTGGGTTCCCTCGCATTGCTCCATTCCAGGTAATGAAGAAACGGACTCTTTAGCTAAGGCGGGTGCTTTACAAGGTGACATATATGAAAGACCAATTAGCTTCAGCGAATTTTTCAGTATCACTCATCAGAGAACCCTCGAAAGATGGCAAACTTCATGGAGCAATGGTGAACTGGGAAGGTGGCTACATTCGATAATCCCTAAGGTATCGACGAAACCTTGGTTCAGAGGGATGGATGTGGGTCGGGATTTCATTCGCGTGATGTCTCGGCTCATGTCCAATCACTACACGCTGGACGCACATCTCCGGCGTATTGGGCTCGTGGATAGCGGTATCTGCGCTTGTCGCAACGGTTATCACGAAATCGAACATGTTGTCTGGGCATGCGCCGAATACTGTTCTGCCAGATCTCAACTATTCGATTCCCTTCGGGCCCGAGGAAGATCACCCAATATCCCGGTTCGAGATGTACCAGCAAGCCGCGATATTCTCTACATGTCCCTTATATACACGTTCCTCAAAACCATCAATATCCAAATTTAAATGCCCCTATCTTTGCTCTTATCATTCCCAGAAGTGCCCTCTTCCGCCTACCGCACCCCAACGATGGTTTGATACGACTCCAAGACGAGACACACATCTGTCGAATGAACCAACAACACGAGATCTACAGTACAACATCGCACGCGCAGCGCGGTGTGTTTCCGATCCGTATCTGAGCCGTACTACGAAATCGTCTGGAGGAACCCAGCCCGCTCGAGGAAAACCGCCCGGCATCCCAATACTTGATACATCCGTTCGAATCTGTAATCCTGGTCGTTGATTCCTGATGCCGGAAACTAAAAGTTTATATCCCCCCCGTTCAGCCTTGTCCACCCTCTCTCCCATGTCTCTGATACACAGATGTATGACTTCACCCCTTCTCCCCTTGAATATCTTCCCAAAACTTATGTGCCCCCCTATCTTCTAGTGTTAATTGATCAATCCGTTCGAATCTGTAATCCTGGCCGTTAATTCCTGATGCCGGAAAATGAAAGTTTATATCTCACCCCCCCCCCCCCCCCCCTTCAGCCTTGTCCGCTCTCCACCCATGTCTCTGATACACAGATGTATGACTTCGCCCCCTTCTCCCCTTGAATATATTCCCAAAACTTATGTGCTTAGTTTTAGTTGATCAATATTTAATCTCGTTAAGAAAAGCCCAACAGTACCACTACTTTAAAATAGCCCTAATTAATTCCCCTTAATCTTGAACCACTCTTTCTAGTTATTTCTAGTTAATAAGCTTGTAAAATGTTCCGCTTAGTTAATAATTAATTTCTCCTACAATCTCCCTTCTAAAAATCATAAAGTGAATTACTATACAAAGAACACACAAAATGACCCGTCCCCCAAATCTTACGAATATTATATGTATAAGTTAGCTGTAAAGTTTTTTTTTAGTTTCATTATATAAAACAAAATAATATTGAAATGTGTAACCCCCTAGTTTTAAGAAATTCAAAATGTAAAATAATGAAAAAATGGCACCTTTAAGCTAACGCATACGTGCCTTTGTAACCTCCGAGTCCGGTTACATTAACTGCTTCCAATATATACGTGCACAATTGGATTAAAAACACATGTAAATAAATCTATTGATGAATCTTATCCTCTATTCCTTAGCTAAACATAAAATTATTTATAGTATTAAACTAGCTTAAACACTAATATTAACATTTCGTATTCCAACATGGTGTCAGAATTTGTCCCATTAAATAAACGCAAATGAATTAAAACAAATGAATTAAATTTATATTAAATTACTTAAGACTATGAATATACCCTATTATTGAATTTAAAATCAAATTTGAACTTGCTATAAAATGTTCCCATACCCCTTGACGCCATAATCCTAACTCTTTGACATTTCCCTGAGTCCCACTACGCAACGGATATTCTCCTGTCATTCGGCATCGACTTTCACATTCAGGACATCAATAAAGATAAATACGGATGGAAGCGATGGATCAGGCCTCATTTTCTGACAAAAGTGACACGTGAAAGCAGAAGCCGACCGACCGACAACCCTGCACTGGGAGAGTTCGATTGTGTGCACGGTGGCCCCAGCTTTACATAGTCGACCAGTTGGCCCAATCCGGGTGTGGACCTAGCCCGACCGGTTTCTTTCGTCGACGACGAAACAATCGATCCTGCGACCAACATCGAGGAAAGATTTCTGCTGCTGTAGCTGCTGCCGCTGGAGGGCGGTTTGATTTATGTTGCGCCAAATCGAGCAATCGTCGTGACAAGCAGATGGAGACGCCGTTTGCTACTCCACCGACATTGGAGGAATATTGAGGCCGGAAGTAATGGCACAGAAACCGTAAGCGCGTGTAAATCTTTTCCTTTTATTCTTTTCCTTCCTAAAAAACAAAATTTCTTATTAAAATATTAAATGAATAAAATAGCCTTGTCTTATTATGCATGTATGAACATATTTGTTTAAAATCTTTACTGCCAGAGCCTTTTTCACAAAATATTTTCGGTTGGTTCGGCAGTTAGGGAAGACAGTCCGCAATTCTTCCGGAGCCAATTGCCCCCGCCGGGCAAACGTAAGTGATTAGTTACAAATGGCGCCCAACGTAAAATGAATTTAAAAAAAGGTTTTCAATTTTGGTCAAATTTGAACACCTTTTTAAGTAAGCTCCGGGAGGAATTGCAATTAATTAAATTAATTTCAATTTTTATGAAACAGATTTCTCATTTACTATCATTTTTTATTTATACTTTTTGTGGTTGGAGTGATATAAAGAAGTGTGAATATTTTCTCATTCCGGATGATGAAAATTACTTTAGTGATCAAGATATCGCCTACCCAGTGTTCGAAGGTTTAGAGATGATTCAGTTGTTTAGCCTAGACATGCGGGGAGTGTGGTTTATAGAGGATATCGCAACTCAATAATTTCAAAGCTTAGCGTAATTTTTTTTATTTTTTTTTACACGTGTTATTTGTTACATCAATTGTTTCTTTGACCATTCCAAAATGGCTGATTCGAGTTTG
Source organism: Topomyia yanbarensis (assembly GCF_030247195.1). Taxonomy (NCBI): domain Eukaryota; kingdom Metazoa; phylum Arthropoda; class Insecta; order Diptera; family Culicidae; genus Topomyia; species Topomyia yanbarensis. The sequence goes on from NC_080672.1 coordinate 226,479,234, forward strand.
AGTTATACCCAAGCTGTTGAATTGCTGTCAAGGTGGTACCATGAGATGAGAGTCGACCATCTTACCACTGAAGAACTTTTGTTTGAGCTTTCAATGCGCACAATTGTAATTCGTGATGACCCGAGTTTCACGCGAAGAAAAAGAAGTTTGCGTGAACACCTTAAAATAGAAAAGGAGGATGGTAAAATAATCAATGCTCTGATATCTGTTAATGTGGGGGAAGCAATCGAAGCGTGCAAAAAAACATACGAAGAAATTTGTGGCGGGATTAAGCGGCACGATCAAAATGTGATGAGTAGATGCAAGACCAGATTATTGCACTACGCTCACAAAGTGTACCAGCTTTTACTTCAGGCTTGTGAAAGTTGTGAGCAAGAGGAAACATTGAAAGCAATGTTTGTTGAAATCGTAGGCAAAATTAGGTTAGAATTCTTTGCAACCGAGGACATTATTGAGGAGGAACAAGAACAAGTAGATAACGACGAGCTACTGGATACAGTTGAGGATAATTCGGATACGGAACCAAACGATCAGGCTGGAGTTAACCCACAAATAATTAAATGGATTCGTTCTCTTCAAGTTCGCATTACATATCTTGAGAAGGAATTATCCGATCGAAGTAACCAACGACATATAGCAACTCAGACTGCAGTTAGGTATCTGGACAATGAAGAAGCCCAGCACAATAGTTCTTTGCATAACAATTTTCCCCAATTGAAACCTATCGTTAATTCCACCACACAAAATCGTACATTAATCCCTCCTCACAAAAATCTACTTTTCACTCCGAATCAAGTTTCATTTCCTGAAAGTAAAGTCATTTTGAAACCAGCCGATTTTGGCGGCCATCTTATATCTAACCAAACACAAAACTTATCATTTCATCAGCCAGATGCGGTTTCTGCCAACCCGCGACCAAACTACCCAAACCCCTCCCCAACATATGGACCATATGGATATAATCATATTCTAAATAATCCTACAGTGCCAACATCTGGCACCACATTAAATAATGCCAACATTTGGGCAAACTTTCCAAGCTCTAGCTTTCAACAATTTTCTAATCCAAACCATGCGTCGTACAATCAGGCTGGGCAAGGCACCTCTTTTCGCCATAGCTTACCCGTTTCTAAATGGGCGATGAACAAGTATGATGGGGAAGATCAAGGTTTGAAACTTAACGAGTTTCTTGAAATAGTGCAAGCATTGTCCATGGCCGAACATGTTTCTGAGACTGAGTTGTTTGAGTCGGCGGTTCACCTTTACGCAGGGCCAGCTCTAAAATAGTACATGACAATGCGTACCACCGGCCGTTTACTTAATTGGCAGCATTTAGTACTTGAGCTTCGGCGATCATTTATGCATCCTGATCTAGATGCTCTGATAAAAATGAAAGTTTACCAACGAAGGCAACAAAGAAATGAAACCTTTCTAGAATTCTATCATGAGATGGAACGATTGTTCCGTACCATGAGCACTCAATTACCAGATTATGAAAAAGTACAAATTCTATCACAAAATATGAGAATTGATTATAAAAAACAATTAAATTTCATACCAATAACCGATCTAGCCACACTAGTTGCCGCCGGTCAAAAGGTGGATGCACTAAATTTCTCAGCGTACAATAAGATTTTTGGAACCGACAAACAAGTAGCCATGATAGATCAAAACGTTTCTAAGAAGAAACCCAAAAAGGAATCTTCAAATGATTCACAAAGTTTGCAAATCCTATCGCCGCAACATAATTCGAATCCTCGTTATAACCAAAAACCCTCTACTCCACCCCAGCATAATGCGCCGCAATCTCAAATAGCGGCAACCTTCTCTAATAGCAATAAAACTTCTCAGCCCACATTGGAGGCTTTAATTGACTCTCATCGTCCACCTCCATCTAATCACTGTTTAAATTGTGGAATATTTGGACATCGTATTTCAACTTGCAGACTTCCTAAAGGCGTGCTCTGTGGGAACTGCGGCTTTCGCGGATACCCATCAAATAATTGTCCATATTGTACAAAAAACTACGGTTCAGCGAGCGAAAACCGCCGTCCGCTGAATACTTAAATGCGCGTAATAAACCATCTGTTTCGCCATATTTTGAACAAGCCACTGAAAACATTTATTCAACGAACCCATATCTTTTCTCAATCGTTTACCCATACCACAACGATAACCGACGCAGTCTCTACGCATCGCTCGATCGAGATAGAAGTGTTTTGTTTTCGGTCCGTTGGAAAAAGAACAGTGCAGTAATCCGCGTTCAAGGTTATTTTGCCATTCTCTGCCTCTTCGAGGTTTGGACTTTTATTTTCTTTTGTGCGTGTGTTAACCGTTAGGCCACATTCCTCAACCTTTTGTTCGTAAAGCGAGGATTGAACAATAACCAGCTATTTTAGCTGGACTGGTGCGTCGTGGGAAACGAGTATACAGATAAGTGAAATCTACCTTTTTGATACATTTACGGCTTTTTCCCGTCTGCGCGGGTGCTGACCCCGTGCGTTGACGGTGTCGATGGCTTCCTCCCCGGATGACCAAATGGAGATCGAGTCGACTCCTAAGGCTCTCCCCCGACCCAAACAATATCCAGACCTCTCGACCGGTCCCTTTGTGGTCTTCTTTCGGCCCAAAACAAAATCGCTGAATCTATTACAGATTTCAAAAGACCTGACGGAACGGTTCTCGGCTGTGACCGAAATAAAAAAGGTCCGCTCAGACAGGCTGAGGGTCGTGCTGACTAACTCAAAGCAGGCAAACGATGTTGCTTGCTGCGAGCACTTTACGAAGGACTATCACGTGTATATTCCAGCTGTAAAAGTACAGTCTGAAGGCGTTGTCACCGATGACAGTTTGACATGCGAGGATCTGCTGCAGTACGGGGTTGGCCGTTTTAGAGACCGCATACTTCAGCCAGTGAAAATACTCGAGTGCAAGCGTTTGCACTCAGTAGTAGTTGCGGGGGATGGTTCAAAAACGTACCCCCAATCAAACTCTTATCGGTTGATCTTCGCTGGTACCGCTTTGCCAAATTACGTCCTCTTGCACAAGGTTCGTCTGCCTGTGCGTCTGTTTGTGCCGCGGGTCATGAATTGCACAAAGTGTAAACAATTGGGTCACACAGCCACCCATTGTAGCAATAAGGCCCGCTGTGGAAAATGCGGGGAGAATCATCTAGATGATTCGTGTAGTAAGAATGCTGAGAAGTGTCCTTACTGTGCAGAGAATCTGCATGATATCTCGGCATGTCCCGCGTACAAACTACGCGGGGATAAACTAAAACGTTCCCTTGCGGGACGATCCGAACGTTCTTTTGCAGAAATGCTAAAGAAAGCTACACCACCAACCACAACAAACATCTATGCTCACTTGCCTCCTAACGAGGGCGAGGCTGATGACCCACAAGAGGGAACATCTACTAGGGCGCCTAGAAGTTATAGGAAGAGGAGGAACATTTCCTCTCCTAAAGTTCGTTGTAAAGGCCAGAAGGTATCCCTTGACGGGACTCCGAAAGTCACATCTATTGGAAGTGTTGCAACCAAACCGAAGCAATTAGCTCCTGGTCTCGGAGGATTAAACTCAGAGAAGGAGTTCCCAGCACTTCCCGGAACATCAAAAATCCCAAGTGTTCCTCTGTTTCAGTTCGAGAATAATCGCGGCACTGGAATTATCAAACTCTCGGACATAGTGGACTGGATAATAAAAACTTTCAATATAACTGATCCTATTAAAAGTCTTATGTTAGCTTTTCTCCCTACAGTAAGAACATTTTTGAAGCAGTTGACTGCTAAATGGCCCCTCCTTTCAGCGATTGTATCCTTCGATGGCTAACTCTTCGAACGAGGTCAAGGATTTGATCACTGTTCTACAGTGAAATTGCAGAAGTATCATCCCGAAAATCGATTCCTTCAAAATTTTAATAAATAATTTGAGTTGCGATGCATTTGCATTATGTGAAACTTGGTTAACTTCCGACATAGATCTCAACTTCCACGACTTTAATATTATTCGCCTGGATCGAGACACCCCCTATGGAGGAGTGCTTTTAGGGATCAAAAAGCGCTATTCCTTCTACAGAATTAACCTTCCCTCGATAACAGGTATTGAAGTTGTCGCTTGTCAAGTAACAACCAAAGGCAAAAGCCTTTGCATAGCTTCCATATATATTCCCCCCAACACCGCGGCTGGGCACCGACGGCTACAAGACATCTTAGAATCCCTGCCAGCACCGCGACTAGTTTTAGGAGACTTTAACTCTCACGGTACAGCATGGGGTTGCCTCTATGATGATAACCGGTCTTCCTTAATTCAGGATCTTTGCGATAACTTCAATTTGACAATTTTAAACACGGGTGAAATGACACGGATTCCTGCTCCTCAAGCGCGCCCGAGCGCCTTCGACTTGTCCCTTTGCTCAACATCGCTGCGGTTAAATTGCACGTGGAAGGTAATTCCTGATCCCCACGGCAGCGACCATCTGCCGATCGTAGTCTCATTCAATAACGGTTCAAGGCCATTGGAATCAATCAATATTTCGTATGACCTCACACGAAATATCGATTGGAAGAGCTATGCTGCCGCGATATCCGACAACATCGAATCTACTCAAGAACTTCCTCCGGAGGAAGAGTACAGCTTTTTGGCTGGCTTGATTCTCGACAGCGCGAATCAAGCTCAGACTAAGCCAGTACCCGGCGCGAACATACAAAAACATTCTCCCAATCCCTGGTGGGATAAAGAGTGCTCAGACGTGTACGCAGAGAAGGCCGCCGCGTTTAAGACCTTCCGGAACGACGGGCTACCCGCTAGTTTTCGACAGTACGCGACGTTGGACAAGCGAATGAAGAGTTTGATGAAAGCCAAAAAACGCGGTTATTGGCGCCGGTTCGTCGACGGATTAACGAGAGAAACATCGATGAGCACTCTTTGGGGAACAGCCCGACGTATGCGAAATCGAAACAGTACTAATGAGAGCGTGGAATATTCAAACCGTTGGATATTCGATTTCGCCAAGAAGGTTTGTCCGGATTCCGCCCCGGCACAGAAGATCTACCGCGCCGCGTCCCGTTACGATAACGCGAACGAAACACCTTTTTCGATGGTGGAGTTCTCACTTGCTCTCTTGTCGTGTAACAATAAAGCTCAAGGGCCAGACAGAATCAAATTCAACTTGTTGAAGAATCTGCCAGACTCTGCCAAGAGACGCTTGTTGAACTTATTTAATAAGTTTCTTGAGGCTAACATTGTCCCACACGATTGGAGGCAAGTGAAGGTCATCGCCATCCAAAAACCAGGAAAACCAGCCTCCGACCACAATTCGTATCGACCGATCGCAATGCTATCTTGTATCCGGAAGTTGTTCGAGAAAATGATCCTATCCCGCCTCGACAATTGGGTCGAAGCAAATGGCTTACTGTCAGATACACAATTTGGCTTTCGCAAAGGCAAAGGGACGAACGATTGTCTTGCGTTGCTTTCAACCGAAATTCAAATGGCCTATGCTAGTAAAGAGCAGATGGCATCAGTGTTCCTAGATATAAAGGGGGCTTTTGATTCAGTTTCTATCAACATACTTTCAGAGAAGCTGCACCAGCATGGTCTTTCAGCGACTTTAAACAACTTTTTACTAAACTTGTTGTCGGAAAAGCACATGCATTTTTCGCATGGTGACTTATCGACATCACGATTTAGCTACATGGGCCTTCCCCAGGGCTCATGTCTAAGCCCCCTGTTATACAATTTCTACGTCAACGACATTGATGAATGTCTTGATAATTCCTGCACGTTAAGACAACTTGCAGACGATGGCGTGGTGTCTGTTACGGGTCCCAAAGCTGTCGATCTACAAGGACCATTACAGAATACCTTGGACAATTTGTCTGCATGGGCAATTAAGCTGGGTATCGAATTCTCCACGGAGAAAACTGAGCTAGTTGTATTTTCTAGGAAGCGTGAACCAGCACAACTACAGCTTGTATTAATGGGTCAAACTATAGCTCAGGTCTTCACAGTAAAATATCTAGGGGTCTGGTTCGACTCGAAAGGTACTTGGGGATGCCATATTCGGTATCTGAAACAGAAATGCCAACAAAGGATCAACTTTCTTCGTACAATAACCGGAACGTGGTGGGGTGCCCACCCAGGAGACCTAATTAGGTTGTATCAAACAACGATACTGTCGGTACTGGAATACGGATGCTTCTGCTTTCGATCCGCCGCGAACATACATTTCATCAAACTCGAAAGAATTCAGTATCGTTGTTTGCGTATCGCCTTAGGGTGCATTCAGTCGACCCATACGATGAGTCTCGAAGTCCTGTCGGGCGTTCTCCCGCTGAAGAATCGATTTTGGGAACTCTCATATCGATTGCTCATTCGATGCGATATCTTGAACCCGTTGGTGATTGAAAATTTCGAAAGGCTTGTTGAGCTCAATTCTCAGACCCGTTTTATGTCCCTGTACTTTGACTACATGGCGCAAAATATTAATCCTTCTTCTTACAATCCCAACCGTGTGCATTTCATAAATACTTCTGAATCTACTGTTTTCTTCGACACATCCATGAAAGATGAGATTATTGGAATTCCGGACCACATACGTCCACAAGTGGTTCCAAATATTTTTTATAATAAATTCCGAGAAGTCGACTGTTCTAAGATGTTTTATACTGACGGATCAAACCTCGAAGGGTCCACTGGCTTCGGTATTTTCAATCAAAAGTTCACCGCCTCCTACAAACTCAGTGACCCTGCTTCAGTTTACGCCACAGAACTAGCTGCTATTCAGTATACCCTTGGAGTCATTGACACATTACCCGCAGACCATTACTTCATCGTCTCGGATAGTCTGAGTTCTATTGACGCTATTCGCTCGATGAAACATGGAAAGCATTCCTCGTATTTTTTGGGGAAAATACGGGAGCTACTAAGTGCTTTATCTGACAAATCTTTCCAGATTACCTTGGTGTGGGTCCCTTCTCATTGCTCCATTCCGGGCAATGAGAAGGCGGACTCCTTAGCTAAGGTGGGTGCCATTGAAGGTGACGTTTTTCAAAGACCAATTTGCTTCCACGAATTTTTCAGTATTACTCATCAGAGAACCCTCGAAAGTTGGCAAACCTCGTGGAGCAATGGGGAGCTAGGAAGGTGGCTACATTCGATAATCCCTAAGGTATCGACGAAACCTTGGTTCAAGGGGATGGATGTAGGTTGTGACTTCATTCGTGTGATGTTCCGACTCATGGCGAACCATTACACGCTGGATGCACATCTCCGACGTATTGGGCTCGTGGAGAGTGGTATCTGCGCTTGTGGCGACGGTTATCACGATATAGAGCACATAGTCTGGGCGTGCACCGAGTACAGTTCCGCCAGGTCTCAGCTTATGGACACCCTCCGGGCCCGAGGAAGACCACCCAACGTCCCGGTTCGAGATGTGCTGGCAAGCCGCGATGTCCTCTATATGTCCCTTATATACACCTTCATAAAAACCATCAATATCCAACTTTAACTGCCCCTTTTTCCATATCATTCTCAGAAACGCTCTCTTCCACCTGTACCATACACCCACGATGGTTTGATGCGACTCCAAGGCGACACAAAACATCCCTGTCGAATGAGCCAACAAACACGGGACCTAAAGCACGAACATCACACGCACAACTCGAAATGTAGCCGATCAACATCTGAGCCGCACTACGAAATCGTCTGGAGAAACCCCTGCCATCTTGAGAACGACCACCCGGCGTCCCAGTACATGATTCTTCCTGATGAAGGCCACCCTGATTCTGTAATCCATCCGTTGATCTCCCGAAGCCTGAAACTGAAATAATGTTCTCCCCCTGCCATCTTTGTCCACCCTACTTCCCCTGACTCTTATACACAGAAGTAACACCCCTCCCCCCCAATATCTTCATGAAGCATTTAGCTCTTCTTGCCTTTTCTAGTTTTAACTATTATATTATATGATCTCGTTGAAAATGCCCAACTCTACTACCACATAAAATAACTCTAATTAATGTCCCCGAATCTTTACAAAATTTAATCACACCTTCTAATTATTTCTACTTTAAGATAGTCGTAAAAATTTTCCCCCTTAGTTAAACATTATTTGCTCCAATAATCTCATCGCTAAAAGTGTCAAACCATATTGCCATAAAAACTAAATGACCCCCTAATCTTACGAAAATTATATTACCCCCTTGTGTATATGTATAGCTATAAATGCGCCTTAGTTTAATTTCAAAAATCAATATGTAATCCCCTAGTTTTAAGTAATTTAAAATGTAAAACAAAACAAAATCGGCACCTTTAAGCTAACGCAAACCTGCCTTATCAAATAAACGAATTGAAAAAAAAAAACGATAGCCGACCGTATATTACTATCAGTTTATATGGGCATAATGTTCAGGCGTTATTAGACAGTGGTAGTAACATCACCCTTATCAATAAAACGGTGTATTCAAACTTGAAATCACCCAAATTATCCCCTCTTCAAAACCCAATTCTGTTGCGCACGGCGAGCGGGGAGCAGCTTGTGATCTCAGGACAACTTTACCTTCCATTTTCATTCAACGGTCAAGTAAAAGTCGTAGCCACGATGGTGGTTCCGGACCTTGCTATCAATTGTATATGCGGGATGGATTTCTGGAGAAAATTCAGAATAAAACCCACGATCCAACAATGTTGCCAATTGGAAACTTCCTTGACTGTTAATCATCCTCCTCCAGCCACGGTTCTTAATGCCGAGGAAAGAAAAATTATCTCTCAAGTGAAAACACATTTCCTACCAGCAAAACAGGGGCAACTATCGTTGACACCTCTCACGGTACACCGAATCGAACTGCAAGAAGAATGGAAGAAAAAACCTCCCATTCGACAATTTCCCTATGTAATGTCCCCGAAAACACAACAGTTAGTTTCCGTGGATTTACAAAGGTTATCGAGTTGATGTAGATGTATGTCTTACAAATATCATCACAACCTACAATTCTTTACTTGCGGAAAACACAAGAACGGTCTCCAAAACTTTTAAATGTAAAGGCGTTTTTTGCCCCTGGATCAATTTCGATTTGTGGACACTGATTAGAATCAAAAGTAATTATCTGAAACGAGTAAAAAATAACCCCAATGATGAAAACCTCAAAGCTCTTCTGCAACACATAACTAAAAAAGTTAATGTAATGAAAAAGCGGTGCAAAAAGGCCTACTTTGAAAACCTTCTATCCAACACAACTCATTCAAAACTTTGGAAGAATATTAATACCATTTTTGGTCGTTCAAAGCCTAATTTGCAACGATATCAGAGTCACTGAGACTAAAGAAGTATGTAATGTTTTCAACGAGTATTTCTCTAGCATTGGCAAAAATTTGGCTGACAATATTCCCACGAGTCCCAACTCAAATCCTATTACAAATATACAACACGTCCAAGAAACAATCTTCTTGCGTCCTGCAACCATAAACGAAGTGATCCTTTTGATTAAAGACCTCGAAAAAAATAACAGTTGTGGTCCTGATAAGATCCCCGCTAGCGTTCTTAAGAGTAACTGTACCGCTTTTGCAAACATCCTAACCAAAGCTTTTAATTTAATAATTCAAACCGGCAGGTACCCAGACTGTTTAAAAATAGCCCGAGTAATTCCAATTTTCAAAGCTGGTGATCCAAACCAACCTTGCAACTATAGACCAATTTCAACATTGTGCGTTTTCAATAAAATTCTTGAGAAATTGCTCATCACTCGACTACTCGAGTTTTTGAACAAACACAACATAATTTACAACTACCAGTATGGGTTCAGGCAGGGCTGCAGCACTTTAATTGCAATGACCGAACTAATTGACTCCATCATTAGTCAAATTGCAATTTTGACAAGAATTGTTGGTGCCCTTTTTCTGGACCTAAAAAAAGCATTCGATACTCTGGATCACTCAATCCTGCTTAAGAAGTTAGAATGCTATGGCATCAGGGGAGCAGCAAATCATATTATTCGTAGCTATCTGTCGTATAGGAACCAATTCGTATCTATTGGAGACTCGTGTAGCTCTTATAGACCAATAGAAATAGGAGTGCCCCAAGGCAGTAATATTGGGCCACTGTTATTTTTATTGTATATCAATGACCTAGGTAGACTCGGGTTAAAAGGGACTCCTCGTCTTTTCGCGGATGACACAGCGTTGTTCTACCCGAACAACAACTGCCTGGATATTGTACGCGACATTGAATCGGATTTAAAAACACTAACGACGTATTTCAACGAAAACCTTCTTTCCTTGAACCTATCAAAAACTAAATATATGCTGTTTCGTTCATCTAGAAGAGCTTTAGGCGTGCATCCAGACCTAAGAATGGGACAGTCTGTAATTCAGGAAACTAACTGCTTCAAATATTTAGGACTTCACTTAGACCCCACACTCTCCTGGATTGAGCATATAACATCTATAGAGAGAAAAGTTGCATCGTTATGTGGGGCTATGCGTAAAGTATGCTCTTTTGTTCCCCAGCATGTACTTCTAAAATTTTATTATGCGCACATCCACTCATTGCTGAACTACCTTGTATCTGTGTGGGGCCGTGCCAGTATCTCGAATCTGAAAAAGCTACAAACGCTTCAAAACAGATGTCTTAAAATTATTTATAAAAAACCATTTATGTACCCTACTATTTTGTTATACAATAATAATGCCCATAACATTTTACCTTTGCTTGGGTTGACTAACTACCAAACAATAATATACATCCACAATGCTTTGCATAATACTATTGCTCATAACAATCTAGAATTTACAACAGGCATTCGAGCTCACAGCACTAGACAAGCCAATCATTTATTATACTCCAGAGTATCCACGAACCTTGGTCAAAGACGCATTTCTTTCATCGGACCTAAGTTATTCAACCAGCTTCCTACTGATTTAAAGCAAATAACATGTCGCACTCGTTTCCAAGCAAAATTGAAACTAATTTTAAAAAATAAAATAGGAGAATTTTTAATTTAAACTTCGTTCACCACCAATCGAGCTTATTCCTTTAGCTATAATTGGTTAACATTTTTTGCCTTTCTCATATAGAAAGGTTATGCAATCACTCTGAAAAACGTCAACCTAATCCCGGCCCGGAGGGCCGAGTGTCATATCCCATTCGACTCAGTTCGTCGAGATCGGAAAAAGTCTGTATGTGTGTGTGTATGTGTGTATGTATGTGTGTGTGTATGTGTGTGTGTGTGTGTATGTATGTGCGTATGTGTCAAATAATGTCACTCATTTTTCTCAGAGATGGCTGGACCGATTTGCCCAAACTTAGTCTCAAATGAAAGATGCAACCTTCCCATCGGCTGCTATTGAATTTTGGATCGATCGGAATTCTGGTTCCGGAATTACGGGTTTCAGAGTGCGGCCACACAGAAATTTTGCATAAAAACTATAGGAAAAATTAAAAATAGAATTTTTATTTTTGATGCTAAATGTATTCAAGGTGCATAAAACGTCGAGATTTGATGCAAACACGAAAAAAATTTGACGAAGATTCACGTTTTTGGATTTTGCACATTTTTGCCTTTCTCATATAGAAAGGTTATGCAATCACTCTGAAAAACGTCAACCTAATCCCGGCCCGGAGGGCCGAGTGTCATATCCCATTCGACTCAGTTCGTCGAGATCGGAAAAAGTCTGTATGTGTGTGTATGTGTGTATGTATGTGTGTGTGTGTGTGTGTGTATGTGTGTGTATGTGTGTGTGTATGTATGTGCGTATGTGTCAAATAATGTCACTCATTTTTCTCAGAGATGGCTGGACCGATTTGCCCAAACTTAGTCTCAAATGAAAGGTGCAACCTTCCCATCGGCTGCTATTGAATTTTGGATCGATCGGAATTCTGGTTCCGGAATTACGGGTTTCAGAGTGCGGCCACACAGAAATTTCGCATAAAAACTATAGGAAAAATTAAAAATAGAATTTTTATTTTTGATGCTAAATGTATTCAAGGTTATGCACCGTCGTCGAGATTTGATGCAAACACGAAAAAAATTTGACGAAGATTCACGTTTTTGGATTTTGCACATTTTTGCCTTTCTCATATAGAAAGGTTATGCAATCACTCTGAAAAACGTCAACCTAATCCCTAAATTTTTTTTTCAACTCGCATAAGGTTTCTGGATTTTAACAGGGGCGTAGTTGATGGTTTACGGAGAGGGGTTACACCCCCCCCCCCCCCCTCCACTGTTCACTCCCCTCCTTTAAAAATCTCCTTAAATCACCGCTCAGACCACCACCTCATACCCCTCCCTTTCAACCCCATCATCTTTAAACCACCACTATATTACAAAGCATACCAATTTAAGCTGGGGAGTCGTTCATTCATGGGACTTTCGCCCTCCTCACATACCCATCCCCGCATGAAAAAATGAGTTAGCAAGCAGATAACATTGATCTAATGCTGATTAGGCTAATGGAGTATGATATTTTTTTGTTTCAAGTGTTTCACCGTCGACACGTAGCTCATCAAGTTCGTGGCTGGCATGCCATTGTGTATAAGTGCAAAGTGTACTAAGAATGTAATGGACATTTCCACGATTATGTTGAACATAAAAAGCCTCCGTGCCCTAGTTTAGAGAAATGAGAAAGGCACAATTGCACCGCTAGGTGGATTAAAACAGGTTTTTTAATAAAAACAATTGATAAATGCATTTTTATAGCAATTAGTAATAAATAAATTTAAATTATTATGAGCTTCCTGCAAAGCTACGATGGGACCCTTAAAAGGATTCTTTTCCGCTGGGTACTCGCCGTAGCTTCTTGTCAAATTTTGTGTTTTGTCGGTCTCGTATTGTTTTTTTTTTGTTCTCAGCGTTTCCGCGATTCGTAACTTTGTTTTATAGTGCTGACCTTTTTTTTTGTACGCTGAGAACTGATGTGTCCACTACCAGGGGGCTCCGTTTGTGAGCTTTTTGGTGTGGGGGTAAGAGGCGGGCTATTTAAAAAAAAAAAAAAAAGTCCGGGATTATCGAACCAAGTAATTCGGACTGGTCGTTAAATTGCGTGCCGGTGATCAAACCGAATAAGGTGAGACTGTGCCTTGACGCGCGAAAAATTATCGAGCGCACTGTACGAGATGCGTACCCCTTGCCTCACCCCTGTCGCATTTTAGGACAGCTTCCAAAAGCGAGGTATTTATCTACCATTGACCTTTCAGAAGCTTTCTTGCAAATTTCACTGGATCCTGCCTCTCGCAAATACACCGCATTCAGTGTACAAGGCAAGGGGTTGTATCAGTACACTCGCATGCCCTTTGGTCTGGTGAACAGTCCGGCAACACTAGCCAGACTAATGGATCGTGTCCTCGGTCATGGAGAATTAGAACCATATGTCTTCGTTTACCTCGACGATATAGTCGTGGTAACGGAGACATTCGAGCAGCACGTGCAATTGCTCCGTGAGATCGCACGACGCCTAACACAAGCAAATTTATCTATAAACTTGGAAAAATCCCAATTTGGGGTGTCAGAAATACCATTCTTAGGATATCTCCTAGGTACAGAAGGTCTACGTACGAACCCGGATAAAATCAGGCCGATCGTAGAGTACGCAAGACCAGACACTGTTACCAAACTTAGGAGATTCTTAGGAATGGCAAATTATTATCGGCGTTTTATTCCCCAGTTTAGTGAAGTTACGTCTGCCCTTACCGATTTGTTAAAAACAAAAACCAAGAAAATATGTTGGACCGATGACGCTGAAAACGCTGGCGTTCTGTGCCATTAAAGAGTTATTAATTACAACTCCCATTCTTGGTAGCCCAAATTTCACTAAACAGTTCACAATTCAAACTGATGCCAGTGACGTAGCTGTTGCTGGCATCCTTACTCAAGAACAGGAGGGAGAAGAGAAAGTAATCTCCTATTTCTCTCACAAACTTTCGACTCCGCAGAGAAATTACCATGCTGCTGAGAAGGAGGCTTTGGCCGCCTTATTAGCCATAGATGCATTCAGATGCTACATTGAGGGGTATCACTTTACCTTAGTCACTGATTCATCTGCGCTAACCCACATTTTGAAAACTAAGTGGAAAGTAGGGTCACGCTGCAGTAGATGGAGCTTGGACCTGCAGCAGTATGATATGACGGTGGTGCACAGAAAGGGTAAAGACAATGTTGTCCCAGACGCCCTATCACGTAGTACTGCTGTTGTCCAAGATTCACCTACTCCGTCGTGGCACTCGAAGCTAATAGAGAAGGTATTAAAGCAACCCGATCAGTTCGTCGACTTCAAGATAGATGAAGGCCAATTGTTAAAATTTGTGACTGCGAAAAGCGAGCCATTTGACAGTCGGTTTGAATGGAAACAAGTTCCCAAACCTAACACCATACCCTCTATTCTCATAGAAAACCATGACAATGTTCTTCATATCGGGTTCAAGAAAACGTTGAACCGTATTCAGAAGCGCTACTATTGGCCAAAAATGGCCGCAACTATACGTGCGTATGTTCAAGGTTGCCAAACATGTAAGGAGGTGAAACCCTCTTATGTACCGGTCGTACCAGAAATGGGAAAGATTCGGGAAGCATCCCGTCCATGGCAAATCATTTCAATAGATTTCATTGGTCCGCTTCCCCGTAGTCGCAAAGGTCACCAGCATATGCTAGTGGTGACGGATTATTTTTCTAAATGGGTGATGATTCACCCCATGAGGAAAATTGAAAGCTCGTTGATGTGTAATGTGCTCCGAGACCAGTGGTTCTTTCGGAACTCTGTCCCGGCAATTATCATTACAGACAACGGCAGTACGTTTACCTCCAAAGAGTTTAAGACGATGCTGGATCGCTTCGGAATTACCCATTGGTTGAACTCCAGGTACCATTCCCAAGCGAACCCAGTTGAGCGCGTAAACCGGACTATAAACGCCGCTATACGTACCTACGTTAAAGACGATCAACGCTTGTGGGACACTAAGCTCTCAGAAATTGAGCTTATACTCAACAAAAGTATACACTCGTCCACAGGGTTTACACCGTACTACATAACACACGGTCAAGAATTATCGGAGGATGGTTCAGACCATCGCCTTTTCCGGTATGATCAAATTTTGGCCGACGAAGTGAGAGAAACTAGACGAAAACAAAGGTTCACAAGTATTTACGAAAAGGTCATCCAAAATCTGACCAAAGCCCATGAATCTTCTCGTAAACAATATAATCTTCGGCACCGGCAATTTGCCAAAGCGTTTACGGCCGGCCAATTAGTCTTTAGAAGGAACATGAAACTTTCAAACGCGGGAGAGTACTATAACGCAAAATATGGGCAGCAATATCTCCCATGTAAAATAGTTTCCAAAATAGGAACGAGTTCATATGAACTGGAAGATCTTTCCGGAAAAAAACTGGGTATCTGGCCAGCACAGCACTTAAAACCAGGCTCAATAAAACACAAACTTTGCATTATTTCACTTTATTTAGCTGTGTATTTTGTTTGTTCTGCATCGAAGCTGGAAGGTGACCTGAAAAGATAAACAGAACATGAAAAATTATAAAAAAAATAAAAAAATTAGCATACCTTTCAATGAGCTGATTTGGTAATTGAGATGGCCAGCAGCATACATTGTGCGATGGTTTTTTTGGCTTTACCTGAAAATGTAGATTACAGCATTTAAACATCAATAAATAAACAAAATTTCCTGCATCTTACCTGAAATAAACAAGCACAGTCATCCTCGCCTTTAAATAACATATGTTTGTTGACAGCTCAGCTCGTTGACAGCTCAAGCAGTTGACCTAACGGGTGGCACAAAAGTAATCCCATAAGCACCCAGGTGGTATAATTTCCCAAATTTCAAGAACGCTAAACCCCTCGAATATTTTCGATGTTTTCCTCTAAATGAAATAGGGTAAAGCAGTTAATAGCGGTACCATATGTTTATCAGATGGTGCAACATAAAACCGCAAACTTAATCTGACTTATAAATTAGGGCGCCCTAGAAATTATTAAGATATTTGTGCATAAGTGTGTGAGTGGAAATCATGAATCAGAAGGGAAGCTTGCATGAATGATAGTGTATGAATGAGAGATGCAAATGGTTAGTGGGTAGACTGATCGAGGAAGAATGAGAAAGAGTATGATTGTGAAAGACATGAATGAGAGTATGTAAAGGGAAGGAAAGGAAGAGAAACAATTGTTATTAAATTTGTTTTTGTCTTTGGCGAATGGCTTTAGACAGTATCTGGATAGGAGAAAGACGGTATTAGAGTTTTGTCTTGTCTTCTACGAATTACATAACCTATTTTGTCTGGGCGGCAGCTGTTGACTTTTTATTCTGGAAGAGCATGGGGATGGCAAATGCTTATTTTTTCTGACGGACCCTGAGATAGCTAATTCACATTTCCAAATATGACCAAAATCACAAAAGTAGGCTGAGGCATGGCGAGTTTCACCGTTGGAGATTCACATAAATTGGAAGAAAAGAGCTCCCTAACGGGAAAAATCATTGTTTCAAATTAACTAGTATCTCCGAAGGAAGTAGGCCCATAGTTAAGGTCAATCTCTATATCTGTTTCGAGATTAAAGATTACAAATATTATTACTTATTTTTTTTTGCTTAATCTATAAAACAATTATTGCTTCGGCATGGCGAGTCTCACCGCATAAGAATCCCATAATGATCTGGAAGAAAAGAGCTCCGTGCTACGGAAAAATCATTGTTTCAAATTAATTGGAAACTTTAGGGGAAGTAGGCCCATGCCGATGGGTCATTAAAAAAAAAACCTTGTTTTTTTCCATCCCGACTCCGGGAGGATTGTAACCTCCGAGTCCGGTTACATTAACTGCTTCCAATATATACGTGCACAATTGGATTAAAAACACATGTAAATAAATCTATTGATGAATCTTATCCTCTATTCCTTAGCTAAACATAAAATTATTTATAGTATTAAACTAGCTTAAACACTAATATTAACATTTCCTATTCCAACATGGTGTCTGAATTTGTCCCATTAAATAAACGCAAATGAATTAAAACAAATGAATTAAATTTATATTAAATTACTTAAGACTATGAATATACCCTATTATTGAATTTAAAATCAAATTTGAACTTGCTATAAAATGTTCCCATACCCCTTGACGCCATAATCCTAACTCTTTGACATTTCCCTGAGTCCCACTACGCAACGGATATTCTCCTGTCATTCGGCATCGACTTTCACATTCAGGACATCAATAAAGATAAATACGGATGGAAGCGATGGATCAGGCCTCATTTTCTGACAAAAGTGACACGTGAAAGCAGAAGCCGACCGACCGACAACCCTGCACTGGGAGAGTTCGATTGTGTGCACGGTGGCCCTAGCTTTACATAGTCGACCAGTTGGCCCAATCCGGGTGTGGACCTAGCCCGACCGGTTTCTTTCGTCGACGACGAAACAATCGATCCTGAGACCAACATCGAGGAAAGATTTCTGCTGCTGTAGCTGCTGCCGCTGGAGGGCGGTTTGATTTATGTTGCGCCAAATCGAGCAATCGTCGTGACAAGCAGATGGAGACGCCGTTTGCTACTCCACCGACATTGGAGGAATATTGAGGCCGGAAGTAATGGCACAGAAACCGTAAGCGCGTGTAAATCTTTTCCTTTTATTCTTTTCCTTCCTAAAAAACAAAATTTCTTATTAAAATATTAAATGAATAACATGGCCTTGTCTTATTATGCATGTATGAACATATTTGTTTAAAATCTTTACTGCCAGAGCCTTTTTCACAAAATATTTTCGGTTGGTTCGGCAGTTATGGAAGACAGTCCGCAATTCTTCCGGAGCCAATTGCCCCCGCCGGGCAAACGTAAGTGATTAGTTACACCTTATCAAATAAACAAATTGAAAAAAAAATAGTTGTAGATAATGAAATTTCCCATGCGATTTTCACTTTTAGTAATATTTGAATGTCTATAGCAATACCTAGTGGTAAAAATGTTAAACAATTTCATTGCAAAACCTACTTTTTCAAACAAAAAGTCTTTAAAATAAAAAGTTGTTCTGGAGCCCCCGACAGAATATTTTACTTTTGATTACTACAGTGCGACGCGTTCGTTTAGCCGCACTCGTCTTTCGAATTTATTTCAAACAGAAACAAGTAGAATGTCATAGAATATAATTTAGTTTTATTTCTCATTACTAAACAAAAGCAAAAGATCCAATTTCTTCAAAAATAGTTCACGCAGAAAAATTATAATGAAAAAATTCGTAAATTCCCAGCTGCATTAGTTTAGCCGCACATCGGATCGGATCGGAATTAGAAAATTTGTTATATTTCCACCGGAAATTTAATATTTGGTAGCTCCTCCTTTATTCTTAATGACTTCGAAAATTCTGTTGGGCATTGAGTTAACGAGGTTTCGGATAGTTAGTGGATCGATTTATTTATTTATTTATTCTTATTTTTCATCTGACCTATGTTGGTCTACATGAAATGTAGTTGAATGGGAAAAGCCCATTTCAGGATATACTTCAGAAGCAATCCTCAAATGGGCGTAAAAACCCATTATCTTTTCATATATTCACACCTAATTACAATGGATTCACACTACAATAAAATATAATAACATAGTACACAGCATTACATAAATAAAAAATACAAATATTACAAAAAATGAATCTTAAAATCTAAGTCAACCTTCTTAGTCTATTTTTGAAAACATCACAAGATACAGAAAAGTCAAAATGGCCATAAACACTATTGAAAACATTACACATCGCCCTAATGGGTTCCTTTTGACCGTACTCGGTGCGTTGAAACTCGAGTCTTAAAAAGTTATGCGATCTGAGACTTCTCGGGGGCACATTGACATTTATTTGTGAGAGAATATCTGGAGCATCTATTTGGCCAGTTAATATCTTCCCAACAAATACTGCTCTAAATGTGTTCCGCCTTTTGGCTAGGGTTTCCATATCGAGCAGACGACAGCGATCGATGTACGGTGGTAGCTCTGTTGGGTTACGCCACGGCAGAGTTCTAAGAGCAAAACGGAGGAATCTTGCTTGCACTGCTTCTATTCGGTTGATCCAAATGCTTGTGTAAGGACACCAAATGGGTGCTGAAGCTTCCAAGACAGATCGCACAAGTGAAAAATAGAGTGCCCGCAAACAATATGGATCAGTGAACTCTTTGGCGATTCTTATAATGAAACCGAGATTTCTATTTGCCTGTGCTGTAACATGAGAGTAATGATTTCTGAATGTCAGTTGTGAGTCCAGAAGTACACCGAGGTCTCTGACAACTGTCATTCTCTCTAGCGATTCCCCGGAAATGGTGTAGTTCCACAGTATTGGATTTTTTCTACGTGTAAAAGATATTATGGAGCATTTGGACACGCTGAGAGCCAGCAAGTTGCGATTACACCAACAAGAAAAAGCATCTAAGTGTTTCTGTAGTTCCTTGCAATCTTCTATTGACCGCACAATAAGAAATAGTTTGAGATCATCGGCATATATAAGTCTACACCCAGGAGGTATAACAAAACAAACGTCATTGAAAAACAACGAGAAAAGCAACGGTCCTAGATTGCTCCCTTGAGGCACTCCCGACAAGTTGATAAAACTGTATGACTCGTTATTTCCTAATTTTACACACAGAGAACGATTTACGAGATATGATTTAAGCCACCCTATAAAATAATCCGAAGCGCCCAGCCGCTTCATCTTTGCCAGTAGAAGAGAGTGATCTACACGATCGAATGCAGCCTTGAGATCCGTGTATACAGTATCGACCTGAGATCCAAGTTCAATATTTTTAATACAGAGCGAAGTGAATTGGGCTAGATTAGTAGTTGTCGATCTACCAGGAAAAAAGCCATGTTGGTCCTTCGATATATATGCTCTGGTCTCGCGAAACAGCACATTTCCTACTAATATTTCAAATAACTTTGAGCCAGCGCAGAGTGAAGTTATGCCACGATAGTTCGCAACATTTTGCTTATCACCTTTTTTAAAAACCGGAAACAATACTGATTTTTTCCAACAGACAGGGAACGTTGATTGCGACAGCGATTGGTTAAAAATTAATCTTAAAGGCGTACATAAAGCGTTTGCGCATCTTTTGATTATAATGGAAGGAATACCATCTGGTCCTGCCGATGTTGAAGACTTTAGCTTTCTCATAGCAGTTAGAATATCTTCGTCAGTAAATTGAATAATGCCTAAGTTAATTACATCATGAGGGACATCCTGAAGACTATATTCTATCTGAGTAGAGTTGGCCGAGACTTTTTTAAACACACTTGAGAAATGCTGCGCAAATAGGTCACAGATGCCGCTTGGGGTACTTGATGTTTCATTTGCAAGGAACATACTGGAAGGAAGCCCATTTTCTTTACGTTTCCCGTTAACGAAAGACCAAAACTGCTTTGGATTTTGTTTCAGGTTCGATTGGGTTTGTGCGACGTGTCTTGAATAGAGAAAGCGATTATATGCCTTGTAACTGTTGCTGGCTTCAATAAACTCTCGTTTTGTGAGGGGGTTTCGTCGGCTGGTGTAATGCCGAAGTGCAGCTGCTCGCAGTCTTTTCAGTTTACGTAATTGACGATTGGACCACGCTGGTTTTGGTCGGGGACTTGGTGCGGGAACATGTAATTTGAAAAGTTGTTTTAGGACCAGAGAAAGTTTTTCTACGGCAACATCCACATTGATCGCAGAATTTAGCAAAGTCTCCCAATCGATTGCCTGCAGTGAGTTGTGGAGCCTATTGAAATCAGTTTTTGAAAAATTGAACTCCCTGACATCTAGCATTTCGTCATAAACAACTAACTGGGGACAGATCTGCGTTACTAGAAGAGGAGGATGGTGTGCGTCACAAGCAACTAACGGCTCAAGGGCTTCTGAAACGGTGCAGTTAATAGAAGCTTCTTCATTTACGAAAAGGAGGTCCAGGGTTCGATTTCGTCTGTTATTTACTGTACACATTTGCAGCATGTTCAATACAGACATTCCGTCCAGTAAGGCAATACTCGCTCTAGAGAAGGTTGATTCAGAAGGGTCTGGGAAGGCATAGCCGGAGGAGGTACTTTTCCATAGAAGTCCAGATTGATTATAATCACCAAACAGTAGATGAGCCGTGTTGGGTTGAATGGAAGTTGCGATGTCAAGTGCTGAGTCTATGTGCTTCTGAATAATATCACTATCACATGCGGAGTCGGGGGGAATATACACTACGCCAACACAAATATTAGTATCGCGACCGCGAATATCTACCCATAGTTGTTCGAGATCGGTTCTAGCATTTTTTTGTTTAGACGAGAGCCGGTTGGACACTGCGATAAGCACACCGCCACCGCGTTTTTTCCCTGTACTGTCTGGATCGCGATCGTTACGGTGAGCCGTGTACTTTGAGCCGAATAACTGGAGTGAATTGATTTGATCATTCAGCCACGTTTCGGTTAAAACAATAACATCATATTCGGCGTCTGAAACAGCTATGAACAACTCGTCAATTTTGGTGCGTAGTCCTCTCACGTTCTGATAGTAGATACTAAGATGTTCCTGCAAGTAATGTCCTGGCGGTTGAGCGGTAGAAAGATGAGCGGCGATGACGTCCACCTGTAATAGGGGTGGGTTTTCAGCGGGAGCAGCATCTGTATGTCCTGCTTCGGAAGAACATATACATTCATTTATTTACCTGACAGGGAAAGTTGGCTACCATAATATAAAAGTTCCGTGGAGAGCAGAACGTCGATGATAGAATCTGGCTGATTGCACCCGTCGGAATGCTGCAATTGTGGATCTAGTTTAAGGTGCGCAGTATCTTGAGTAGCTTCGGGAGGACATATACCCTCCTTAGCTTTACCTGACCGGGAAAGGTCGCTGCCATAACATACAAGTTCCGTAGAAACCAAAAGAACGTCGTTGATGGAATCTGGCTGATTGTACCCGTCGGAATGCTGCAATTGTGGATCTAGTTTAAGGTGCGCAGTATCTTGAGTAGCTTCGGGAGGACATATACCCTCCTTAGCTTTACCTGACCGGGAAAGGTCGCTGCCATAACATTCAAGTTCCGTAGAAACCAAAAGAACGTCGTTGATGGAATCTGGCTGATTGCATCCGTCGGAATGCTGCAATTGTGGATCTGACCGGGAAAGGTCGCTGCCATAACATTCAAGTTCCGTAGAAACCAAAAGAACGTCGTTGATGGAATCTGGCTGATTGCATCCGTCGGAATGCTGCAATTGTGGATCTAGTTTAAGGTGCGCAGTATCTTGAGTATCTTCGGGAGGACATATACCCTCCTTAGCTTTACCTGACCGGGAATGGTCGCTGCCATAACATACAAGTTCCGTAGAAACCAAAAGAACGTCGTTAATGGAATCTGGCTGATTGCACCCATCGGCATGCTGCAATTGTGGATCTAGTTTAAGGTGCGCAGTATCTTGAGTAGCTTCGGGAGGACATATACCCTCCTTAGCTTTACCTGACCGGGAAAGGTCGCTGCCATAACATACAAGTTCCGTAGAAACCAAAAGAACGTCGTTGATGGAATCTGGCTGATTGTACCCGTCGGAATGCTGCAATTGTGGATCTAGTTTAAGGTGCGCAGTATCTTGAGTAGCTTCGGGAGGACATATACCCTCCTTAGCTTTACCTGACCGGGAAAGGTCGCTGCCATAACATTCAAGTTCCGTAGAAACCAAAAGAACGTCGTTGATGGAATCTGGCTGATTGCATCCGTCGGAATGCTGCAATTGTGGATCTAGTTTAAGGTGCGCAGTATCTTGAGTAGCTTCGGGAGGACATATACCCTCCTTAGCTTTACCTGACCGGGAAAGGTCGCTGCCATAACATACAAGTTCCGTAGAAACCAAAAGAACGTCGTTGATGGAATCTGGCTGATTGTACCCGTCGGAATGCTGCAATTGTGGATCTAGTTTAAGGTGCGCAGTATCTTGAGTAGCTTCGGGAGGACATATACCCTCCTTAGCTTTACCTGACCGGCAAAGGTCGCTGTCATAACATTCAAGTTCCGTAGAAACCAAAAGTACGTCGTTGATGGAATCGGGCTGAATGCACCCATCGGCATGCTGCAATTGTGGATCTGACCGGAGAAGGCCGCTGCCATGACGGGCAAGTTCCGTGGGAAGCAGATGAACGTTGTTTATGGTACGATCTTTTGAACTGTACAATGATTGCTACTTTGAATAATCGATCATGTTTTTCCGCTTTTCTAAGTGTTTAGTGTAAACCGGGCAAAGGACACTCCAAGCATCGTGATTTGTGTCAATGGTAAGCTTTCTCTTAATGTTGAGATTTTCACAGTTTGCACATTTCTGTGTCTTGGATTTGCATTCTTTCACGGGGTGGTTTTCACTGCAGATTGGGCACTTTGAAGTTTCTGCTTTGCATTCATTGCTCTTGTGGTTGTATCCGCAACATTTAAAGCATCTTGTCACCTGCAGTCCATCAAGCACTCTGCATCGGTCCCACCCGCAATTAAGTTTTTCTTTCTGCATGACCGCTGTGAACGTTTTAGCATCGAGTTCAATGATAGCGCTGCAGTTGTTGAACTGAAATTTCTCATTGCGGTATGCTTTTCGAAGCTTGAAGTGCGTCAGGTTTTCAAAGACGTCGTTTTGGCTCACTAATGTGTCTCTCAGCTCATTTTCATCCAGTACATCACTCATGCCGACTAGTTTGATAGTAGGTCGTAAATTCTCCCTGACACTGACATCGTATTTGCCGTCCATGTTTTGCTCTACGTGTTTCTTCAACAGCTCAACACTTTCATCATCTTTCAGCGCAATTACAACCTCACCATTCTTGCCGTTAGTCGCTCGTTTTACATTCACACTTCGAGCATCCACTTTCCTTCGCAGCTCAGCACGCGCATCGTCAACCTGTATGCCTTCTTTTGGTCTTATGATGACTACTGGGTCGGGCTTTTGAATGGAATCCTTTCTCTTGATTTGTTCTAGAGTTTTGTTGTCGGTTCGACCTTTCACCGCATCCGCAAAGCTTGTTTTTGGCGTTTCGTCGTTGTGGTTTTCACACTCATCCACTTTCCTCCGCTTGGCAGATGATCGCGTAAGTATACGTCGAGGCAGCTCATCCTTATCTCCACCAGCGTCAGTAGACCGTTTATTAATTCGCACTATTTCTTCACATACTATCTTTTTCACTGTTTGTTTAAAATTTTTTGCCATTTCCATAACACCCGCGAGATCATCTAATTTTTTGGCAATTTCATCTAGTCGTTTTTCACTGTGCCTATCCTCGAACTCATTCAACGCTAGACACGCATCGCACACGAACACGGCATTGTGGATCTTCTGCAATAGCACTATTTCTTCTTCCGTCGCCCCGGGTAGACAACGTACATGGATCGATAATTTACATCGACCGAAGCATTCAACACTTGCATGACCATCTATAATAGGCGTAGCGCACTGAGCACACGGCTGGCTAGAGCTGCCGGGCTCTTTTTCTTCTGCGTTCGTATCCACGGGCATCTGGCCCGGGCAAAAAATGATAACAAAACAGACACTTAGCAGCGATTATGGAGTCTGAAATTTTACAAATATCTCCTTTTCCGAACCACAGATTAACAGCACTTGTTATTTATTGTTGTGGACCCACTTTCTCACTCTACATAAATTAAAAATATTTTTGCACAACCAGATATTACACATAAAAATATGTCGATTTGTGATCAGACATAAAAACTAATTGATTACACCGTCAACACAGTAAAAATTGAGAATGATTATGATTTGTTCCCAGTGTTCCCGTATACAATTTTTGAAGTCCTTTGTAGAGTTGAACTGGCGCCCGTTTTGATAAACTTTTGAAGCTAATATGCCCCAAAGGTTCTCAATTGGATTGCAATCCGGACTGCATGCTGGCCAATCAAGGACGGTGATTTCCTTCTCATTAAGGTTGCACAGAGATTCCTTACACGACGAGAATTGGTATGTGTGAAACCAATAGTCTGCTGCACTAATACTAATTCAACCTTATATTCAGACGAAGAAGTATTGTTATCGTATGGAATCAATTTTAACTTTTTTAATTAAACAAAATATTTTTTAATATGTAATTGTTTTAAAGATCAATTTGGAATAGGGTGATGCGCATATTTTCGCATTTTTATGAAGAGTTACGATTCATTTCGTTAATTTGTCGAAATGTGATTTATGTGTTTGAACAAAACCAAAAATGAGCGCTTCAATTTCCACCCGACAATTGGGTCATTAAATGAAGAATAAAACTCTTCGTTTATTACATAAATCGAGAGAGCTCGAGAGGTTAGTATCTTTGACAGTTAACCCGCCAAAAGGATAGGGGCAAGGTGATTGAATGGAAGGTAAGGTCGTAATTAATTAAATTCTTTAAAATAAAAAAAGCTTAATGACACAATTTAGACTAATGACAGACACAAACATGGTAGAAACTGTTGGTTGAGACATGGATATGTTAATAAAAGAAAATTTATTATATGCTCTGTCGATTATTAGAAGTTTAGTTTTTTATAAGTAGGTTAGCTTCAATAACTTTCTGTATAAATTTTTTTTCGAAGAAATATTTAATTTTTGGCTCCACCCTTTCAGTGAAATAAGATGAATCGTATTCGATTTCCTTTGCAATGTAATCATTCAAGTTGCTTGTATTAACAAACAATACTATCGATCTGCTTTTCTTCGAAATGTGCATCGCAGCTTGAACTTCACACGTGATTTTCCGATCCAGGACTATTTCGTTGTTTAAACTTCTACAACCAAAACCACTTTTTCCTTGTGCAATCCAGTCGGTTATCGTTCCTTGGATGGCTTTCTTTTTAACGATCAGCAGTTTTTCTCCATCTTCAGATACAGCTGCAACAAATAAATATAATGATGTATCTGTAAATTAATCATTATATTGAACGACCGAAACTAAAAGTTGAAAGGGCAAAATATGCTTCGTTAAACCCGCTATAAATATATCAACATTAATATATGTAAAGCTTGTTCTGTTCTTCCGACTTTTATTTTCGACTTTTATATGTAAGTCGATTACCATCCGGAATACAGCATAAATAATTGTGGCAACCGTCAACAAAAATTTTACTACCACTCAAAATTGTAATTTTTGGCATTCTTTAGTTCCACGTTGTTGTTGTCAACAGAATAGTGTCAGATTTCTGGTTTAATGTTCTTATTGTGGATCCAATTATATCAGCTACCCAACACGATAGTATTCTTCTACCTTTAGCAAACTATTCTAATTCTGGTATGGACAAGTTACGCGTAATATATTGCTCCGACTCGGTGGTTAGCTAATAGAATATTATATATTAGAACTTTTTAGATTCTGTATATTGTAATTAGTTGTTTCTGGGTGAGGGGGGGTTAAGGGTTTCAGGGTGAACAAAACATGTTTTTCGCGATGTTTTTCAGAAATTTGGGTGAAGCTAATTGATCAAAACTTTTGTATATTATAATGTATCATTTCAATAACATTCTGTAATGTTTCCATGCAAAAACATCGACAAGCGACTCGGTGACGAAGCTTTTAGTAGAACGTCTCTGAAAAAAAACGATTTGCGGTGTTAACTGCCATTCAAAAACTACATAACCGATTTATTTCAAACTAAGCATACACATTCTATGTAAAAAATACTTAGCCCCTACGTTGAGTTTTCGAGAAAATTTTGCAATTAATGGAGTATTTTGCTCATAAAATGTCGAAACTGCTATTTTTCATGAAAAATTTCTACAAACATTGGCAAAAAAGTGTTTTTTCACCATGAAACCCTAACCCCCCTCCCCCTTAAATGTACCGTATAGTTCTGAAGTAGTACTGATTTCCTTTGCTCTATGTCTACGATTTCTTCAGCAGCGGACACTGCTTTGGCGCCATAGTCCCGCTCTTTCATATGGCTCTTGTTGGATTTTCTGCTGTAACCGGGGCGCTTTCTTGTTTTTTCTCCGGCGAACTTCAGTCGCTGTTTTTCTGCAATCAGGCTAGAAAGAAACTTGGTTGGTCTACATCCCGTAAACCGTTCCATGTATTTAAAATGCCAGTCGAATCCCTCATTGTGCTGGAGACAAGTAATC
This sequence comes from Topomyia yanbarensis, assembly GCF_030247195.1. Taxonomy (NCBI): domain Eukaryota; kingdom Metazoa; phylum Arthropoda; class Insecta; order Diptera; family Culicidae; genus Topomyia; species Topomyia yanbarensis. The sequence goes on from NC_080672.1 coordinate 226,506,289, forward strand.
CACACTCTGCGTTGGTATGAACCGCGGCTCATGAGATTAAGTCACTTTCCAACGTTATATTTACTCAATCGGGTAAACACGTTCTCAGCGCTGAAATTGTGATATTAAATATACAGTACATAATGAATGAAAGTAGAAACAGGTTCATGAATATGTTCTGCTATAACTCCAGACGATTCAAAAGGTTTATCATCTATATCTATATATCTATGAATGTGGATTGGAATTCAGAATGTCACATACATCAACGCTTTCTAAAAGTAAAAGTCGTGAAATACAGATCAAAGTGTGTTCTAACTAAGAAATCCTCAAAATTTATTAGAACATAAGTGTATTTCGCCGAAAATTCTAGACTATTTTATAAAGAAGAGGTGATTGAATCTGGAGGTTTACAGCTAAACGCTAATATTCACACTTACAGATTGCTGGTTTTATTGTGACTTATGAATTCCGCCTTTGCGGCGACCATATCCACAGCCGCTTGAATTTTTGGCCAAACGCCGCTATTTTCAAGCTGTGGTACAAAACATTCGCGCTCAATATTTTTTTTAGTGCAAAAATAATCTCTACATTCCTCATGGTTTCCAAACACATGTGCTGGAACATTTCGAATATCCACATCAGTTCCTGAAGACTGGGCAGCGCAGTGCTTTATGGCGCTTCGTACTCCAAACGTGATCCGCTCTATGTTTTTTGAAGCAACATTTGCAATTTGCTTCGGGAATTTGATCTGGGAGAAATGTATAATATATCATTACGAGGATTAAAAAGCTCTAGATTTTTCATATATGATACCTGACGTATTCGATTCCCGCAATTTTTAGTTATATGATTGCAGCATAACTGGTGCTCTATTAGATGACCGTATTTGATGGCATTTTTTAACTTCGCAACCGTCGTTGAGTCTCCGTCAGTTGTTATTGTCGTTAGCCACAAGCCTTGTTCGCCAAGTTTTGACGTAGGACTTACGTCTTTCTTTACTATACTGGGTGTCATTTCAATACTTTCAAAACGGAAGCGTTACGTACACTTTGAAACTTAATAACTTTCCTCCTACTAAACAAATTGCTATTCTTGTTTCATAAATCGAAAGGAAAACGTTCAACGCTTGCTACTAATACCTTATTTACTGTGCAAAACTTGTTTAAATAGTTCAAAAACTACTTTTAATGCGAATCAACATAAATGCTGAAACCTATAAATATGAGTGTCACAACTTTTCTCAAAGCCAGACGTGTGTAAGACACAGACCAGAACACACGTACGTGTGTCGCCCATAGAGAAGCTGCATTCAAATCACAGCTACTGCTCTATCGTTACCGACCAGGAACTGCCGTCGCCCTGTGTGAAATTCATCGCTTTCGGAAGTTGACTGAGCTACTAATCCACAAGCTGCTCTTCCAGCGTCTGGTCCATGAGATTGCGCAGGGTTTCAAAACCGATCGACGCTACCATAGCTCAGCCGTAATGGCCCTCCAAGAAGCCAGCGGGGCCTATCTGGTTGGTTTGTTCGAGAATACTAATCTGTGCGCTATCCACACCAAGCTAGCGATCATATGCCGAAAGACATCCAACTGGCTCGCCGCATCCGGACCTAAATTCGGTGCATCCCCCAGAACAAAACAAGCGGTCCTTTTCAGTACCAACCAATCATATTTTAGTAAGAATTTTAGCAGAAATTTTCCCCCAAAAGTGTATTTTCTTGGAAAGCGAGGGGGTATTTTTTCCAGCAACAACTTATCGACCTTGTATCGATCAACAGTAGAATGTGAAAAACTCGCATTGAAAAGTATTGAAGAAAAGCTTACGACTGATTTCAAATATTTAAGATGGGCTTGAAGTCGTCGTATGCATGCAATAAAGGCGATCACAGCACCAAATCGAAGAGTGAACTTTTGTTCTGCAGAGTGGTGGAGCATGGTTTAAATTAAATCGTCAATAAAAATTGTCATTCAATCAAAACAGGGATTTTTGGGCCTCGTATTACAAATAGAAAAATAGCAAGCAAGGGGGCAGGATACATATAAGAGAAACTTTTCACATTCCAGCTATAAGGACTGTACGTTAATTTAGACTAGCGGAGAACATCAAAGTAATTCTATATATGACGAAAATAGTTGCCCTGATAAGGGAGGATTTTTCATAGTTTCGACCAGAAATGCAATTTTGGTTGCGAATACCTTCCATTCGCAAAACACAGTACATCGTCCACTAAAAGGGCGGGCCAACGAACGAACGAAACGCGATAAATATAAAAAGGATGGACTTTCGTTTCGCTACGGTCGAGTATAAAAGATAGGTACAGCCGATTTTTTCATCAGTTTCAGTTCGCACCTAGCGGCAGCAGCGTCACGTCGTCATCGCCACTATGACACCGAAAGCTAGCGGTAAGGCAAGGCGCAGAAGAACATCGTGAAAGGAGGAGGCTTCATGAAAAGGATATCTTCGAGTGTATTGCGAACGAGGTCTCTCGTCTGGCGCAAAGTACAGACTAGACTGCCGTTCGTTTGAAGTTGCCGGATGAGCTGGCCAAACATGTCGTATCGGAAGGTACCAATACCCTTAACAAGTGTGCCAGCTCGGAATAAGTCGTCGCCGAATGATACCCACACCCCACCACCGGCCCTTTTCAGGGCCACCAAAATAAATCCTGGTAAAGAATTGAATTGAAAGATATATATGCTGTTTGTTTGCTTCATTAGAGCTAAAAAGATAGGTGACTAATATCTATGACAACCGGGGTTCCGCGACTACACTTCGGAGTTATTTCAGTTTTGACGTAGGACTTACGTCTTTCTTTACTATACTGGGTGTCATTTCAAAATTTTCAAAACGGATGCGTTACGTACACTTTGAACCTTAATAACTTTTCTCCTACTAAAGGAATTACTAATATTGTTTCATAAATCGAAAGGAAAACGTTCAATGCTTGCTATTGATACCTTGTTTGCTATGTAAAACTTGTTTAAAAAGTTCAAAAACTACTTTTAATGCGAATCAACATTAATGCTAGAACCTATAAATATGGGTGTCACAGTTTTACTTAAAGCCAGACGTGTGTAAGCCACAGAGCAGAACGCACGTACGTGTGCTGCTCAACGAGAAGCTGCATTTTGACCACCAACCAAATCATAGCTACTGCCTTATCGCTGCCAACCAAGAACTGTCGTCGCCCTGCGTGAAATTCATCGCTCTCAGAAGTGGACAGAGTTACTAATTCGCAAGCTGCTCTTCCAGTGCCTGGTCTGTGAGATTGCACAGCATTTCAAAACCGATCTACTCTTCCGGAGCTCAGCCGTAATGGCCCTCTAAGAAGCCAGCGAGGCCTGCCTGGTTAGTTTGTTGGAAGATACCAATCTGTGCGCTATCCATACCAAGCGAATAATCATCATGCCGAGCGGGAAACGGCGAAATAATATTCACAACAAACGGTTCTTATTAGGACCACAAAATCGTTCTCAGAAAAATTACAATTGAAATTTCCATTTCGTGCTTTGGAAAAAAACTTCCCTCTTATCGGGTTAGTTATTTTCTATAATAATATCCGAAAAATGTACGATAAAACTAATAAACTGACCAATTGGACGGAAGCAAGATAATACCTACAAAAATTTGAGTCAGAAAAGTGACATTGACGGAAAAATGCTTCGATCGTGTCTAAGTGTTTGGCAGCTGAAGTTGCCGATTTGTTTTCCAACGTCAATTATTTGCGCTGTGCTGTACGGAACAAACAGATATTTGCGCGATTCGTTGGGAAATAATCAAAACAATTGTGTAGTAGATTCCGTAGATTTTACCGTAAATTTTGATAGATTTTGTAAAAGCATTAATTAGCCTGCTTTGATTGGCGTTTTTTGCAAATTTTTCAAGAACATTAGTGAATGTGGCAACCCTGCTACTAAGCGAAAGCCACACCAAAAAGAATGATGAAAATATTTCCATTTGTCGCACAAAAGGATGGACTTCCATTTGCACTAAGAAGTTTATAAAAGAGATCGCATTGCGATATACAATGCTCATTCGATGTGAGCTGCGAAAAGGGAATGTTCGTGTATGTACGCAGCAGAAACGAATTCGGGCAAGGTTCGAATCGTTAGAAAGGATTCTCGTCTGGTATCACCAAAAATAGTTATTTGCAAACCGTTCTTTTTAGGATGAAAACATATTGGAGAAAGAATTGAATTAGAAAGTTCCATTTAATAACTTGGATTGAGTTTGCCCCTGTTAATTCTTCTGTACATGTACCAGTGATTCATATAAGCAAATGTTTATCAAATTAATCTACAAACCCGAAGGTTTTTGCAAGTCCTAGAAAATCAGTGAATGTAGCAATCTCATTCGACATGAAATTTCCAGTAAACATTCATTCAAAATTGGCATTGGCTCAAATTATCCATGAATGTCATATGATATGCCCAAGTTTAGTCCTACGTCAACGCCGCGGTTATGTCCCGGACATTACCCACTCCTAGTTTTTCGAATCCTTCGATCATTATTTCGGGTTCCATCCCACCTGACGACCCACCTTAGTTTTTAAAACAAATGTGAGGTTTACCTTGTTCTTTTTCCAGCGGCGTCATTCGACTACAAATCGAGCATCGTTTGTTTCGTACTCCTATATATATGATTTTTTTCGTTATTTCTCCTACAATTGCACCACATCCCGACGCTGAGTTTTAACGAGAACCATAACTTCTGCACGCCCAACTTCCATCTAAGGATACTTTACATTTAATGGGTTCAGACGGACCGGCCCTTTCGCCTCATTTCATCGATAGTACCTTCTTTCTCAGCGCATGCTGCCCGGTGCAAAGAATCGTTATTGGCCTCCTCGAGAATCACATCCATCGCCATTTCATCAGAAAAGAATGTTTTGAATGGCATGAACGGAATATTACAGAAAGCCAGCAGTTCCTTCGTTTGGTTATATGTACCACCTGAACATAATGTTGCCCAAACCATGGCCTTTCGCAATTTTGGCGTTGATGATGGTTTTTCTGTTTTAACTTTGAAAAACATGGCGCAAAAATCACATTTGAACATCAGAGTCTAAATCATTGACCGATAGCACTCCTGGTGCATGCACAAGATGCCGGGGCAACATTTAGAATGGGAAGCTTGGGCTTCTAATAAACATTTGCACACATAATCCCATTCAACAATCCTTCTACCCTCAACAAAATTCCATGCTTCGTTTCTATTTTCATAATACATATCAGTATCGATGACAATAGGTTTATCGTTCGAATTAGACTGAACAGTGTGTTTCATTTCAGGATTTAAAATATCGTATTGTAGCACTTCAATGCAAGCAGCACAATTGCATTCGATATGCATAAATTATGTATTGTTTGACGGAAGAATCTGATAGTAAATAAATTATACAAAATAAGTCATATTTGTTGTTGTGTTTAATAAAACTAACCGGAAGCAAAAACATGCGTTGATTACTTGTAGAATCAATGGCGTAATTTTCTGAGACACTTTGAGAAGTACTTTGTTCTGAGTGATGTACTAGCGTTGAACTCAACTCCGACGGAGCAGGTCCTGCTGGTGGCAAGTGCATCTCATCGCTATCCTGGAAGCTAACGGTTTGAGCCTGCTTATATGAGCCCTGCTCATAATTAATTTCACTGGTGGTGTCGCCAAGAAACAAATTATTGTCAATGGTCACTTCATGAAAATAAGTTTTAAGAGAGAAATTAAATTGAATTAAAATTTACGTTTATTCACAAAAAATATATGATCTTTTGATTATAAAAATAATGGGTGCTTTGTGACCCATCAAAAAATGAGTAAAAGTGATTTCCTATTATTTTTAATATTGAATTCTTAAAATATTAGATATATTGTGAGAGGCCAATAAATTGAACACTAGATGGCGCATATTCTCACGTCGATCTGAGCACTATAACAGAAATTGCAGCTCTTGAACCATTATTACTAACCATAATGCGAAAAAATACTCAACAATCTATACTTTTGGGTAACCCTTTCATGATTTTTTTTACGAAACCGTTTACTGAAGTTGGTAGTTACAAAGTTGTTTTCTGTCTTGGTTAGAGAAAACGATGAACACGCTGTCGATCCTCAACAGATATAACTTCTTACAAACAGTAATTTAGTAAATCATGGATTTAGAGTGAACCTCAATTGATCGGTGTTGAATCAAACCGAACTAAGTGACATTTAATTTATTTTGAAAAAAAAACGAATTTAAAATTTGAATCGCAGCATCATTTACGTTATAATCCGAAATAAAGTTTTACCATGATTTCTTCTTACTATAACATATTTAAAATCTGCCAAAAATAGAATGTATCTGAAGAAATTCATTACCCACTACTATCATTATCTCATTTTTCAAGATGTTGCGACTTAGTCTGGTCTGACTTAACATCGATCAATAAACAATCGGATCTGCAAAAAGCTCATTTAATCCACCTAGTGTTGAAATAACCTTTATATATGAGAAAGGGAAAAAGGTATGAGTAATCAAAGCCATTCCAGTTTACGATGGTTAATTATGGCTGCATATTTGGATGAATTAGAACGTTCCGTCGCCGCTTTGGACTTTTTTTCATATTTAAATGACGTCAATAAAAGTTAGAGTAGAAATTAAATGAATCTATAACTTACCATCACACTGTGTATCCATTAGCATGCCACAAGAAAAATCTGTTTCTTCCAAGGGCACGGACATATCTCTCAGATGCGAACTAGTTGATGGGTCAAATGTTTGCCATACATCCTCTTTAAAACTAATTTCCGGGTTAGAACACACATCCCAAAAATCATCAGGTTCTCCAAACGGCACTGGCGATGCAGAATTGATGGAGTCGAAATCACTATTTTCACTATTCGTCAAAAAATCAATCAACTCTTCGTAATCTGATTCATCTACTGAATCGGAACAAAAATATATTTCACCCGCACTCGTTGGATTCACGCGTTTCGCAGCTTCGCGTTTCTGCGCGGCTGCCTGTGCTTTCCTTTTTCTAGGCATTTTTATCGCGATACCGAATTCAAAACCGTTCGTATCAATTCACTTTTTCAATGAGTCATGTACAAATTGAACGAATAGCATTCGAATGAATGCCTTTGTTTTCGCTGGTAACAGTGCTGCCGATATCGCAGTCATTCTTGAGTGTGCATATTGTCGGAAGTGAATATTATAAAACTTTGTACAAAACAAGGGTGTTATATTAATCACCATCAAAAGTTAGTGATAATAAAAGTCAAAATTTGCTTTGATTTAAAATTTTACACTACACCACACCACATTTTTAAAATTGGTGCGATAATATAACGAAAAAGCATTCTGGCAGTTTTGCACCAAGCATAGCTAGTGCTAGTGTGTGCGACTCTCTGTGAAAAGGCTTCCAAATTTCGATAATGATAAATAAAAAAGCAGTTTATTCTTTTTCTCGCGCATATTTGTTGTGTATTTTATTTTATAAAAAAGTAGCATATCAGATTGTGTTAGTGATTTGTTTTTCGTGCTACATTTTGCGGTCCGAAGCTTTGCTAAAATGAAAAGGATTTTTCGCACGCCAATCGTCGCTGCATCTTTATAAGTGTTAGTGCATGCAAAAAAATGTGCTTGAATTAGAAAAGCAGTTTTCGTGAAGAATCTTTGGTATAGAAAGGAATTTATTTGATAATTAGAAACTTGCAATATCCAGAAATATAGTGATTTAGTTTTTGTGATCCAGCTGTGAGTGCAGTGCGAGCAATCATTCATAATGTATCAAAGGTAAGATTCACTAACACTACTAAATAAAACGCCATTTTCTTGGAAACTCTGTCCAACCTTAAACCATGCTTTTGTTTGACGTCATACGTGAATAGATGCGTTGTCCTGCTGGAAAATAATCTTTTTATCAGAGTAATTATCTAAGTGGGGCACCAAAACATCTTCCAGTAGCTCACAATAGCTGCTGGAATTCATTCTTGTAGTAATCCAGCAGATGGGTAGCTTATGGTCAAAAGAAAATCCTCCCCATACCATGACCGTGTCACCTCCAAAATTTCGCCTAGAACGAGTGATTGATTTATCCTTTAAATCATGCCAATAATGGCTGCAGCAGTCAAGATTGAATTTTTTCTCGTTTGAAAAAATTACTTGGCGCCACTCATCGGTCCAGTGCATATGCTCCTGTGCAAACCGCAGACGATTTACCTTATATTGGGATGTCAGCCTGGGTTTCGCCTTGGGTTTCATCCATTTGATGCTCGGTGTACTATTGAGAACCCGACTAATAGTGGATTTATGCACTGGAAGATCAAGTTTGTTTATAATTTGACGGCAGTTTAAACGATTTTGCGTAGCTTCGTGACGAATTTGACCTTTTTGCCTGGCCGACAATTTAGCGTTTCCCTTAGTACGTGGCTTAACCCCGTACTTTTGGGGATTTTTGAGAACATTTCGTACAACTTTCTCGGATCTGTCGATTTTCCGAGCAATTTCGCGATTGGACTCTTCAGAACGCGAATTTGACCTATTTCCACTTCGTCCAACTGTTTTGCTTTAGCCATATCTGAAACAATATAATTGTTCAATGTTCCACGTTAACTATTTACAAGACTAACTGCCAAGTGAATAATCCTCCAGGAGTGGATACAAACGACTTTATGTTGTAAAATCACTTGAAATTAAACCTGCGCCTAAACGTTTGCAACGATCCAAATTGACAAAATTAGCTTAAAAGCCAAATTACCACCGTCAACAATAAAAACAGTAAAATGTAGAACTTATATACGCAATACGAGATGTCACTAATACACCCACACTATCCATATCTAGGTTTGAACTGAACCAAAAAAGTTGGGATATTTTTCATAGGTGCGGCTAAACGAATGCATCGCACTGTATGCTATATTTCACCCTAAGGAGGAAAACTTGGTTAAAACCAAAATTTCTCACTAGGGTGAAAATTTGTTGGTAAAACCAGTCTTTGTACTTGAGGGCACAAATCCTTATTTCATACACAGTTGCGTTTCGGCTTCGCCTTATCAGAAACCGACACTAACTTATTGTCGGTATAGATTAGCGCCGGCTTGACGCAAATCCCTTAAAACTAAAATACACTTTGTGTTTCAATCGAACGGCTGATAAAACGTTATGTCCCGTTCGAGCAGAAGTTCTGTTTATGCCGATGAGACACCGTGAAGCCGAAACTTGTCTTGGCTTAGCAGGCCTATGCGAAAGCACTATGCTATATTTCACCCTAAGGAGGAAAATTTGGTAAAAACCAAAATTTCTCACTAGGGTGAAAATTTGTTGGTAAAACCAGTCTTTGTACTTGAGGGCACAAATCCTTATTTGATACACAGTTGCGTTTCGGCTTCGCCTCATCAGAAACCGACACTAACTTATTGTCGGAATAGATTAGCGCCGGCTTGACGCAAATCCCTTAAAACTAAAACACACTTTGTGTTTCAATCGAACGACTGATCAAACGTGATGTCCCGTCCGAGCAGAAGTTCTGTTTATGCCGATGAGACTCAGTGGAGCCGAAACTTGTCTTGGCTTAGCAGGTCTATGCGAAAGTACTATGCTATAATACACTAATAATGATATTTACTTGTCGTTGTTCTATTTCGTGGAATTAGAAGCTAGCGATAATATTGGACGACTGAAGCCCTATTGGTGTGCATATTTCCTGTTGTTTCCTCGTTCTAGTTGCAGTTCTATGATGCACATTGCTATAATTTAATTTAATTTAATGAAAATTAAAATGAATATCAATATTGCTGATTTAAAGTTAAAACGAGATTGAATTTTCGTATTGTCATAGGAAAACGAAAGTCGCTGCTTCTGCTACTCGCTTTCATAGAATCGAAAGAAGAAGCCAGCTGTTTTTTTGTTTTGCTTTGTATGTATTTAGTAATGAAGGAGGCAGCAAAAAGACGAAAGTGAATCCAGTGGGTTTCATCTTTCAATGAAAGGATATGAGAATTTTAGGCCCTGCCCACGAGTGAATGAACAAGCGGGCTTTGGACATTTGGCAGGGGCTTGCAAAGGCCCGGATTGATCCGGGATGTGCTGGAAATGCGGGGAGACAGGCCATCTTGCGAGAGACTGCATGCAGAGGCCGAAGTGCTTGTTTTGCACCCCAGCGGACCATCAGACGGGTGGCCTTAAATGCCCTGACTATAAGAAAACGATTGCAGGCCAACGGTAATGGAGATAACCCATATAAATCTGAATCACTGTGATACCGCACAGCAACTGTTGTAGCAGTCTACGAAAGAAATAATGTGTGATGTCGCTTTGATTGCAGAGCCGTATCAAGTTCTCTCTGATAACAATAACTAGGTGGCGGATAGATCAGGAACAGCTGCGATACAGGTTATGGGCAGATGCACCATTCAAAAAGTGATAGAACGCTCATACGATGGCTTCGTGATCACCAAAATTAACGGCGTCTTCGTGTGTAGCTGCTACGCTCCTCCAAGATAGACAGTAGAGTAGTTTAGCCTAATGTTGGAGCAGTTAACCGAGCAGCTGATCTGCCGGAAGCCGGCAGTCATTGGTGGTGACTTCAACGCCTGGGCTGTGGAGTGGGACAGTAGAGTAACCAACACAACAGGGTGTATCCTGCAGGAAACTCTAGTAGTTAGACCTCCGATTGAGCAATAAAGGTTCTGTTAGCACATTTCGCAGAGACCAGATTTCGGAGGGAGTCCATCATCGACGTCACATTCTGTAGTCCTTCACTGACGGCAAACAGGGATTGACAGTATGCGAAACGTATACGCATAGTAACCACCGGGCGATTCGCTACCGTATCAGTCAACAGAACCCAGCGCATACGTTTCCGAGCTTTACATCAAAGCAGATCGTTTTCTCTCGCTATGAGTGGTGTTATAACAAGTGCTAAATTATAGTGAAGGTCAGCATTTGTCTGAGACAGCCTTTGTTTGTCGGTGGCCCAGCTAGTGCAGTGAATTGACCTGGTGCTGACGAGCTGACGCCGCTGGAGAAGCTGAGTATTCTGTTTTATATTTATTTTCATGTTTACCCTTCGTTACTGCGACTTAATAGATCCCATTCCCTATATAATCTCGCTTCGGGTGACTTTCTTTGCGGCTTTTCTTTCCAACTATGTCCTCCTGCGGGTAATGAGCTGCAAACGTGGTGCGAAAAGCTGAGATCCTGGCCTATCCGGACATGTTGGGGATGGTGCTGCAGAAGTGCGTAAATGAAGGCAACTTCCTCGAAATGTGGAAGGTCTAGAAGCTGGTGATGCTGCCAAAGCCAATGATACCATCTGACGATCCGGCCTCGTACAGGCCCATATGTCTGCATATGTCTACACTCGGAAAACTCCTGGAAAGGATCATCCAGGTTGACGAAATTCACGGAAGGTGAGCGCGGACTGTCCAAGATGCAGTTCGGATTCCGCAAAGGAGCATCCACAATAGATGCAAATCGGATAGTGCTCGAAAGTGCTGAGAAGGCATCTAAACAGTAGCGAAGAGGAAATCGATACTGCGCTGTAGTCACGATAGATGTGAAGAACGCATTCAACAATGCCAGCTGGGAAGCAATTGCTGTAGCGCTGCACGGAATGAGGGTTCCTGACTATCTATGCCAGGTCTTGAAGAGCTACTTCCAGAGCAGAGTGCTGCTGTACTCGACGAGCGAAGGACAGAAATCAATGCGAGTCAGCGGGCGTTCCTCAGGGCTCCATTCTCGTTTCAACTCTTTGGAACGGGATGTACGATGGAGTCTTAATGCTGTAGCTGCCCAGGAAAGTGAAAATCGTGGGTTTCGCGAACGACGTACCACTAATGGTGATGGGTTAAACACTTGAAGAAGTGGAGGTATCGGTGACGGAGACAATAGACGCGATCGAGAGCTGGTTGAACGATGTCAAGCTGCAAATAGCTCACCACAAGACGGAGGTGTTGTTCGTCAGAAACTACTAAGCGGTTTAACGGATACAGATCAACGTCATGACCACGACCGATTGAGCTTCAACAACTACGTTGACCACGCCTTTGAAAAGTCGGTGAAGACAACGAACGCAATAGCGAGAATCATGTCAAACGTCGGCGGCCCGAGAAGCGGCACGAGACGTCTGCTATCTACTGTTTTGTTATCGATACTCCGATATGGGATTCCTGCCTGGGGTACTGCGCTGAAAACCAAGCGGAACCGTGAAAAACTGAACAGGACATTCCGGCTGATGGCCGTACGAGTCGCGAGTGCTTACAGAACAATATCGTCGGAGGCAGTATGCGTTATCACCGGGATGATCCCCATCTGCATCACTCTGGCTGCGGACGTGGAATGCCACCAGCGGAGAAATACACGTAATGCAAGGAGACTGGTCCGAGCGGACTCGAGCAGGAGTATGACAACGCGGAGAAAGGAAGGTGGACCCACCGACTCATCTCAAACGTGTCGGCTTGGGTGCATAGGGAGCATGGAGAGGTGAACTTCCATTTGACGCAGTTTTTGTCCGGGCACGGATGCTTCCGGAAGTACCTACATCGGTTTGGATATGCTTCGTCATCCCTTTACCCGGAGTGAGGTGACGTGCAAGAGACACCGGAACACGTGGTATTTGAATGCCCTAGGTTCGAAGAAGAAAGGGTATACCTGGTGCGACAGTGGACAATGTCATTGAAAAGATGTGCCACGACGAGCATACCTGGGACGCTGCCAACAGAGTGGTCACGAGTATACTCTCCCCCGCCGGGGACCAGATGAGTAGCATGCGACGTAGCACCGGATTTGGGTCGTCGGGGCGCCAGTGAACCGGGCGTCAAGCTTCACCGGAATGACCGGGCTGACCCCTACCGCCTAGTGCGTGAGTAGGCTAGATCCACCGCCGACGATTAGACCGAGTAGACAGGATCGAATAGCTAGCAGCAAGTCGCTGGGGCGCCAGTGAACCGGAAGCTACTCTCCATTCGGAATCGCTGGATGGACATTAGCACCTACTGGCTGGCCCGTTGAGTAGGATAGATCCACCGCCGGGGACTAGATCGAGTAAATCGGGACGTAGCGGGGAGCTAAACGGCTCACGGTGTCGGGAGAAATCTACCGCTCGGCTTCGGGAGAGCCTTTCTCGCCGTGGAATTCTTCGTTGGAGTAGGCTAGATCCATCGTCGGGAACTAGACCGAGTAGTTCGCAAACAAGTCAGCGCGGGAGCTGAATGGCTCATCGGGGGAGTTGAGCGAAATGGAACGAGAGAGAGCCAAAGGGCTCAAGAAAATGTGGTGCTAACTTTCTTCGCCGGGGAACTCTCCGTCGGCATAAGCTAAATTTACCGCCGGGGATTAGACTGAGTAGACCGCGACTAGACACCACCAGTCGTGGGTCGTCGGGGCACCAGCTAGCCGGACGCCCTGCTCCACCGGAATTGCCGAACTGACCTCGACACCTGGCTGGTTGGCTGGATTTAGGGTGAACTTCTCTCGCCGGGGAATGCTTCGTCGGAGTAGGCTAGAACCACCATCGGGGACTAGACTGAGTAGTTCGCGAACAAGTCGGGAACTCAACGAGTAAACACGAGCAAACGAAAAGCCCATAATGACCCCTTGATCATGGTCCAAATTCACCCCCACTGTATGGTGTTTTGATAGTGTTTGGAATGGGTTCAACACATGAAAACATCATCGCCATGATCCGGAAGATCCCATTTAGAAACCATATTATGGTGCATTTATGGGTTTTTGAGACCATTTCATGGTGTTTTGATGGTTGTAAAATTTTGTGCGGACCATGTTAATGGTATCGTTATGGGGTTGTATGGTGTTTGAATCCATGCGCATTTGCTCGGGAATGGCGCTGGATGGTACGAGAAGGGGTTGTGGTGCTAACTGGCACAAGTGAGCCGAGTCGTGGTGCTGACTGGCATGCGGGAACCCAAGGGCTCGGTGAATTAGACAATCTGAAATTTGCCGCCCAGATTGTCTTCGCAGGGGTCTCGACTCACAGCCAGCTTTCCGACTGCCAAGCAGAAATTGCCAGTCTGTGTGGATGGTGGAGAACTGGTGGTGTGTCGAGGAATCGAGCTGTTACCCTACTGAAGGAACTAACTACTAAATAGTTGAATTAGAGTGGATGCTATGAACATAAAAACTCCCCGAAGTAATGCCGTAAGGTAGTGCCGGGGAGGGATTAAGTTCTGGGCAAGAGTAGCGGTTTTTAGCGGGTCGGACGATGGCAGCCCAAACCCGTTCCCTGAGACAATTGGGGTTTTTGTACATTTTTTCTCGTCTCAGGGCTTACTTATTATCCAAGATATAGTTTCGAAAAGCTGAAAAATTTCAATTATGAATCATTTGCTTTTTGAAATGTTCAAAACAATTGATTACAGATAGCGTCACTTATTATTTATCCGAGATTGCACGGTATTTATACGACTAAGCATAACATACAGGTAAAGCTAACTGAACTTTGTTCAGATTCGAAAACATGAAATATTTACACAGATCCCAGCTATATTTTAAAGATACAATTTGTTTTGAATGAAGCTTGGAATCACATACCCAGTCAAACCCATCCAGAATATTCGAGTTTCTAGCGGACTTTTTGCTCAAAAGCAACAACTGCTTTCGAATCCATAGAGAAAAATTATTGAACATTAGAAAAATATATCTTGTATATCTAATCCGTACATCTAAACAACGTACAAGAATCATCCAGATAAATCTGAAACATTGGCATCCCTTCATTCAACGGCGTTAAACATATAGTTCCACTACTGTCCAATAAGGAGTCCGTGTGGGAAGATTTTGATTTTTCTCAGTGATATTAGTGATATTAGATGAACGAGCGTGATTGCGAGATAAATACAATGCATGGTTATCAAGTTGATGTATATGAAGAGAGCGAAGATTTCTATGATATATCATACGATGCTGATGATCCAATTTTACGATATTGTAAGTATCTATAGCTATGTATTATTTATCGCTGAATATCAAAATTAATTAATGTTTTGAAAGATAACGAATCAAGATCCTATGCAATAATCCGAAGCAAGAATTTTAGTATTGTATATTTCAAAAGGCTGGAACAAAAACTATTTTCATCCTTTTTCCATGTTCGTTTTATTCGATTTCATATCCACATCAAATGTACGTATTTTCCTCTTAACATTGTTTAATAAGTCTTGTACACCTTTTCGTCGCTGTTGTGCTATTTTATGACAAGTGCTATTTACCACATTTCGAGAAAAACGATTTTTAAAGTTAGAGATTGAATATTAGACTGGTTCAATTTTTGACTTTTAGCTCCACCCGGCTTTTCTGATTCCTTTTATGGTCCTTAGTAATTGTGCAAATTTTGGTACCGATTGGTTGTGTCTACAGACCCTCCAAAAATTTTAAAGTTTATATGGAAGTTTGTATGGAAAATCGGTTAACATTAAAAATAAATTCTTAAAAAATCACCTCATCATTCGATTAATCAGAACACTATACATTTCTAAAGGTATTCTTCTACTGAACACATTCGGGAAACATTGCAAGTTTATGAAAATTCGTTGAGAAAAGTTATTAACAAAAGAAGCAGTATGACTTCAAAACAAGTAGATTTTATTAGTAACCATAGCAACCGTGTTTGAATAGCTACATCGATATGTAAACAAGACTTGCCACCCACCGCTCGCGTATGCCCAGTTAAGCTCAGTCGGAAATTAATTGGAAATCTGGCTGGTTCCAGCTAGTATTCCGGCTCCAGTGACACAACCGATTCTAGTTAGAATCGGTTGTGTCACTGGAGCCGGAATACTAGCTGGAACCAGCCAGAATTCCAGTTCATTTTCGGCTGAGCTTAACTGGGTGGCAGATACAGCTATTCAAACAGGGTTGCTAAGATTAATAATAAAATCCACTTGTTTTGAAGTTATGCTGCTTCTTTAGTTAATAACTTTTCTCAGCGAATTTTCATAAACTTTTAATGTTCCACGAATGTGTTCAGTAGAAGCTTACCTTTAGAAATATATAGTGTTCTGATTAATTGATTGATAAGTGATTTTGTAAGAATTTATTTTCAATGTTACCCGATTTCCCATACAAACTTCCATATAAACTTTAAAATTTTTGGAGGGTCCATAGACACAACCGATCGGTACCAAAATTTGCACAATTACTAAGGGCCATAAAAGAAATCAGTAGAGCCTGGTGGAACTAAAAGTCAAAAATTGAACCAGTCTATTGAATATCTTGAAACTTATAGATGGTAGAAACAATTCAGAGAAGACAATTGAATCTTCTATCTATTCTGTATTAATCTCTCATATATTACAAAGATCGGTTGACTATATTGAGAGTTTTTGCTAAAAATGTAGGGGAAAGAGGGTAACAGTGGAACTATGAAAACATATTGTTTTCATAGTTCCACTGTTACCTTCTTTCCCCTAAACAAAAGTCGTGTCTTAGGTGTGTATTGATGATAAAATTTCTGTTTTATAATTGTACATGGAAAATTTTCTACATAAATATTTTAAATATAAATTTAAATATAAAATTTTCAACTTTAATTCATATCTTCGGCTTTATTTAGTCTATAAAGAATTGGTGAGATGCATTTTCAAGAATATTGGTCAAGGAATCTAGAAAAATAATAATTTATGGTTACAGTGTTGCCAAACATGCAATATTTGAAGTAAACTGCATTTTTCTCGCAACGCATGTATTTTTTTTGTGAAATTATTATGCCTGTATTTCTAAGACATTGTTACACATAAAACCATCTAAAACTTCATTATAACCTGAGCCAATATCAAGATATAGTGATTTGAAGCAAAAAACTCACGATTTATCATCTCGTTTCTCGCTATATTTCAGTAAACAAGCAGAATTTCAAACTTCTGTAAACGCCACTTTGTAGAGATTTTTAAGGCGAGTATTGTTGCGCACCCCTCGGGGGATTCATTTATTCTATATTTTCTTTTATTTTTATTTAGTTTTCATCAAACACATGTAGACTACATAGAATGGTATTACAATATTTAAATATACTCTATACATTATTTCTACTCTTAAGTTCAGATTCAATTTGTTTTCTAGATATGAAAAGGACTATTATTACACAACTTTCATTATAATGACGGGGCTTTTTTTAGCAAAGTTTGTTCTAAAATAAATTACACGTTCTAAGTTGAGGGCTAGGTACATACAATTTTATTTGCGAAAGTAATGATGCGGATTGTTCACGTTGAGGAACGTCGTTGATAATGCAAAGCATGGCAAATTCGCGGCGTTCTTCGAGTGTTTGTATATTAATGAGCATGCAATGTGGTTTATACGATGGAAGAGGAAATGTCGTCCAGTTTAGTTTATGAAGTACGTACAAAAGAAATTATTTTTGGACTGATTCGATGCGTTCTTCGCACAGGACAGTGTATAGCATCCTTACTACGCAGCAATATTCCAAAATTGGCCTGACATCTGAACTTTTTCTGCTGCAGGTTATTGAGTTGCATTTCTTTACATTAAGTTGGGGTAGACGTTTGCTACACTACGTGTGGAATAGATTGATTTCGTTTTGGAATATTTCAGTGTCTTTGACATTTCTTACTTCCATGAAAAGTTTCATGTCGTATGCATATATAAGCACTTTTAGATGTTTGAGTGTAAAGGTAATGTGGTAATGTAAAGGCCTAAGTGGGAACCCTGGGGTACGCCAGAGGTGACAGGAATTGGTTCCGAGAGTATATTCTAAAAGCGAACTGTTTGTTCACGTTTCGTAAAATATGATTCGAGCCATTTCAAGAGTTTATTTTCTATGCCATATTTTTGCAGTTTGAAGAGTATTAAAGGTATGTCAATACGTCTAATGCTTTACTAAAGTCTGAGAGAGTTTCCACATGGTTGCCGTTATCTATTGCATTTCCAGTAAATGTTACAAATTCTAAAAGGTTTGATGTTGAGCGGCCTTTATAAAAGCCATGCTCCTTGCATTGTTATTTGATTTTAGATTTGCTGAAATATTTTGTCATTTACTAGTTTTTCGAATAATTTTGGAATGCATGAGATAATGGCAATCACACGGTGATTTCAGATGTCCGATTTAGCGCCTGATTTAAAAATTGTCACTAAAAAGGATGATTGCCATATTTCTGGGAATGTTCCATTTTTCAGTGACATGTTGAAAATAACCACTCCAGAACATTATTCGAGGCACACAAGTTTTAGATGTTTTTAGCAAATGGACGAAGCTATTTCCGGTGAAAAAAAAGATTGGTGGGTAATGTCTGCGACATAACCGGAGAGATGTAGAATGCATGAGGAACACGTTCTTCAAATATGTTGATACTCATTGGAATTTTCGGACAAAAAGTTGGGCGAGGAATATTTCAAATTATTCTTTGCAAAAATGATGGTGGTCCTGAAAAGGACCGTTTTTTGTTGGCGTTGTTGGCCTTGGTGAGGGAGATGGCAGAACAGATAATAATTATACATACTTACAAATCTAATAGAAGATTCCTGGTCATATTTCTGAATCATTAGTGCGAACATTGTGTAATTTGGTTAAGTACAATGAAAGTTACAAACTTTCCAAACTCGACCTTCTGTTCCTTCCGAAATATTGAAATGGGGTGTCTATATTAAACCGTTAGTCGTGGTCACAATAAAAAAGATGGGTGGGTAATGTCTGTGGCATAACCGGAGCGTCGTGACTTCAATTCGAGACGTTAATTTAAATCTAATAATATTCAACAGAATCACGTTTGAATGGGAAATTTTCAAATAATTGTTTATGGTAATAATGGTGGTTCTGGAAAGAACCTTTGGTTTCGGCGTTGGTGTTGATGGTGATGCGCTGGATCGTTGGATATATTTGGCATGATAGTTACGTGCCTGGCGAACTGTTTTGTAGCCTCGAACAAAACGTCAAGACTGGCTTCTTCGGGTACTATTACGGCTGAACTTTATAAGCTTAGCTCGACTTTGAAATCCTGCACAATCTCACGAATCAGACGGTAGTAGGGCCATTTTGTTTGCTACTAGCACGGAGCTGCACAAAAAAAATCATTTAATGCAGTTAGTTCACGGAGGCTGCCAAAAAGCTCGAATAGAAGCATACCCGGATAAATAAAAACCATAACAGTTACACTCGGCACCATACATTAACCATTCATGTAATAGTCACCATAAAGGTTACCGTTCGTTTATAAAATAAGTATAAAAGAATTGGGGTACTTTAACTGGCACAAGTGAGCCGAGTCGTGGTGCTGACTGGCATGCGGGAACCCAAGGGCTCGGTGAATTAGACAATCTGAAATTTGCCGCCCAGATTGTCTTCGCAGGGGTCTCGACTCACAGCCAGCTTTCCGACCGCCAAGCTGAAATTGCCAGTCTGTGTGGATGGTGGAGAACTGGTGGTGTGTCGAGGAATCGAGCTGTTACCCTACTGAAGGAACTAACTACTAAATAGTTGAATTAGAGTGGATGCTATGAACATAAAAACTCCCCGAAGTAATGCCGTAAGGTAGTGCCGGGGAGGGATTAAGTTCTGGGCAAGAGTAGCGGTTTTTAGCGGGTCGGACGATGGCAGCCCAAGCCCGTTCCCTGAGACAATTGGGGTTTTTGTACATTTTTTCTCGTCTCAGGGCTTACTTATTATCCAAGATATAGTTTCGAAAAGCTGAAAAATTTCAATTATGAATCATCTGCTTTTTGAAATGTTCAAAACAATTGATTACAGATAGCGTCACTTATTATTTATCCGAGATTGCACGGTATTTATACGACTAAGCATAACATACAGGTAAAGCTAACTGAACTTTGTTCAGATTCGAAAACATGAAATATTTACACAGATCCCAGCTATATTTTAAAGACACAATTTGTTTTGAATGAACCTTGGAATCACATACCCAGTCAAACCCATCCAGAATATTCGAGTTTCTAGCGGACTTCTTGCTCAAAAGCAACAACTGCTTTCGAATCCATAGAGAAAAATTATTGAACATTAGAAAAATATATCTTGTATATCTAATCCGTATATCTAAACAACGTACAAGAATCATCCAGATAAATCTGAAACATTGGCATCCCTTCATTCAACGGCGTTAAACATATAGTTCCACTACTGTCCAATAAGGAGTCCGTGTGGGAAGATTTTGATTTTTCTCAGTGATATTAGTGATATTAGATGAACGAGCGTGATTGCGAGATAAATACAATGCATGGTTATCAAGTTGATGTATATGAAGAGAGCGAAGATTTCTATGATATATCATACGATGCTGATGATCCAATTTTACGATATTGTAAGTATCTATAGCTATGTATTATTTATCGCTGAATATCGAAATTAATTAATGTTTTGAAAGATAACGAATCAAGATCCTATGCAATAATCCGAAGCAAGAATTTTAGTATTGTATATTTCAAAAGGCTGGAACAAAAACTATTTTCATCCTTTTTCCATGTTCGTTTTATTCGATTTCATATCCACATCAAATGTACGTATTTTCCTCTTAACATTGTTTAATAAGTCTTGTACACCTTTTCGTCGCTGTTGTGCTATTTTATGACAAGTGCTATTTACCACATTTCGAGAAAAACGATTTTTAAAGTTAGAGATTGAATATTAGACTGGTTCAATTTTTGACTTTTAGCTCCACCCGGCTTTTCTGATTCCTTTTATGGTCCTTAGTAATTGTGCAAATTTTGGTACCGATTGGTTGTGTCTACAGACCCTCCAAAAATTTTAAAGTTTATATGGAAGTTTGTATGGAAAATCGGTTAACATTAAAAATAAATTCTTAAAAAATCACCTCATCATTCGATTAATCAGAACACTATACATTTCTAAAGGTATTCTTCTACTGAACACATTCGGGGAACATTGCAAGTTTATGAAAATTCGTTGAGAAAAGTTATTAACAAAAGAAGCAGTATGACTTCAAAACAAGTAGATTTTATTAGTAACCATAGCAACCGTGTTTGAATAGCTACATCGATATACCAGTGTAAACAAGACTTGCCACCCACCGCTCGCGTATGCCCAGTTAAGCTCAGTCGTAAATTAATTGGAAATCTGGCTGGTTCCAGCTAGTATTCCGGCTCCAGTGACACAACCGATTCTAGTTAGAATCGGTTGTGTCACTGGAGCCGGAATACTAGCTGGAACCAGCCAGAATTCCAGTTCATTTTCGGCTGAGCTTAACTGGGTGGCAGATACAGCTATTCAAACAGGGTTGCTAAGATTAATAATAAAATCCACTTGTTTTGAAGTTATGCTGCTTCTTTAGTTAATAACTTTTCTCAGCGAATTTTCATAAACATTTAATGTTCCACGAATGTGTTCAGTAGAAGCTTACCTTTAGAAATATATAGTGTTCTGATTAATTGATTGATAAGTGATTTTGTAAGAATTTATTTTCAATGTTACCCGATTTCCCATACAAACTTCCATATAAACTTTAAAATTTTTGGAGGGTCCATAGACACAACCGATCGGTACCAAAATTTGCACAATTACTAAGGGCCATAAAAGAAATCAGTAGAGCCTGGTGGAACTAAAAGTCAAAAATTGAACCAGTCTATTGAATATCTTGAAACTTATAGATGGTAGAAACAATTCAGAGAAGACAATTGAATCTTCTATCTATTCTGTATTAATCTCTCATATATTACAAAGATCGGTTGACTATATTGAGAGTTTTTGCTAAAAATGTAGGGGAAAGAGGGTAACAGTGGAACTATGAAAACATATTGTTTTCATAGTTCCACTGTTATCTTCTTTCCCCTAAACAAAAGTCGTGTCTTAGGTGTGTATTGATGATAAAATTTGTGTTTTATAATTGTACATGGAAAATTTTCTACATAAATAAAGCACCAATTTTCAACTTTAATTCATATCTTCGGCTTTATTTAGTCTATAAAGAATTGGTGAGATGCATTTTCAAGAATATTGGTCAAGGAATCTAGAAAAATAATAATTTATGGTTACAGTGTTGCCAAACATGCAATATTTCAAGTAAACTGCATTTTTCTCGCAACGCATGTATTTTTTTTGTGAAATTATTATGCCTGTATTTCTAAGACATTGTTACACATAAAACCATCTAAAACTTCATTATAACCTGAGCCAATATCAAGATATAGTGATTTGAAGCAAAAAACTCACGATTTATCATCTCGTTTCTCGCTATATTTCAGTAAACAAGCAGAATTTCAAACTTCTGTAAACGCCACTTTGTAGAGATTTTTAAGGCGAGTATTGTTGCGCACCCCTCGGGGGATTCATTTATTCTATATTTTCTTTTATTTTTATTTAGTTTTCATAAAACACATGTAGACTACATAGAATGGTATTACAATATTTAAATATACTCTATACATTATTTCTACTCTTAAGTTCAGATTCAATTTGTTTTCTAGATATGAAAAGGACTATTATTACACAACTTTCATTATAATGACGGGGCTTTTTTTTAGCAAAGTTTGTTCTAAAATAAATTACACGTTCTAAGTTGAGGGCTAGGTACATACAATTTTATTTGCGAAAGTAATGATGCGGATTGTTCACGTTGAGGAACGTCGTTGATAATGCAAAGCATGGCAAATTCGCGGCGTTCTTCGAGTGTTTGTATATTAATGAGCATGCAATGTGGTTTATACGATGGAAGAGGAAATGTCGTCCAGTTTAGTTTATGAAGTACGTACAAAAGAAATTATTTTTGGACTGATTCGATGCGTTCTTCGCACAGGACAGTGTATAGCATCCTTACTACGCAGCAATATTCCAAAATTGGCCTGACATCTGAACTTTTTCTGCTGCAGGTTATTGAGTTGCATTTCTTTACATTAAGTTGGGGTAGACGTTTGCTACACTACGTGTGGAATAGATTGATTTCGTTTTGGAATATTTCAGTGTCTTTGACATTTCTTACTTCCATGAAAAGTTTCATGTCGTATGCATATATAAGCACTTTTAGATGTTTGAGTGTAAAGGTAATGTGGTAATGTAAAGGCCTAAGTGGGAACCCTGGGGTACGCCAGAGGTGACAGGAATTGGTTCCGAGAGTATATTCTAAAAGCGAACTGTTTGTTCACGTTTCGTAAAATATGATTCGAGCCATTTCAAGAGTTTATTTTCTATGCCATATTTTTGCAGTTTGAAGAGTATTAAAGGTATGTCAATACGTCTAATGCTTTACTAAAGTCTGAGAGAGTTTCCACATGGTTGCCGTTATCTATTGCATTTCCAGTAAATGTTACAAATTCTAAAAGGTTTGATGTTGAGCGGCCTTTATAAAAGCCATGCTCCTTGCATTGTTATTTGATTTTAGATTTGCTGAAATATTTTGTCATTTACTAGTTTTTCGAATAATTTTGGAATGCATGAGATAATGGCAATCACACGGTGATTTCAGATGTCCGATTTAGCGCCTGATTTAAAAATTGTCACTAAAAAGGATGATTGCCATATTTCTGGGAATGTTCCATTTTTCAGTGACATGTTGAAAATAACCACTCCAGAACATTATTCGAGGCACACAAGTTTTAGATGTTTTTAGCAAATGGACGAAGCTATTTCCGGTGAAAAAAAAGATTGGTGGGTAATGTCTGCGACATAACCGGAGAGATGTAGAATGCATGAGGAACACGTTCTTCAAATATGTTGATACTCATTGGAATTTTCGGACAAAAAGTTGGGCGAGGAATATTTCAAATTATTCTTTGCAAAAATGATGGTGGTCCTGAAAAGGACCGTTTTTTGTTGGCGTTGTTGGCCTTGGTGAGGGAGATGGCAGAACAGATAATAATTATACATACTTACAAATCTAATAGAAGATTCCTGGTCATATTTCTGAATCATTAGTGCGAACATTGTGTAATTTGGTTAAGTACAATGAAAGTTACAAACTTTCCAAACTCGACCTTCTGTTCCTTCCGAAATATTGAAATGGGGTGTCTATATTAAACCGTTAGTCGTGGTCACAATAAAAAAGATGGGTGGGTAATGTCTGTGGCATAACCGGAGCGTCGTGACTTCAATTCGAGACGTTAATTTAAATCTAATAATATTCAACAGAATCACGTTTGAATGGGAAATTTTCAAATAATTGTTTATGGTAATAATGGTGGTTCTGGAAAGAACCTTTGGTTTCGGCGTTGGTGTTGATGGTGATGCGCTGGATCGTTGGATATATTTGGCATGATAGTTACGTGCCTGGCGAACTGTTTTGTAGCCTCGAACAAAACGTCAAGACTGGCTTCTTCGGGTACTATTACGGCTGAACTTTATAAGCTTAGCTCGACTTTGAAATCCTGCACAATCTCACGAATCAGACGGTAGTAGGGCCATTTTGTTTGCTACTAGCACGGAGCTGCACAAAAAAAATCATTTAATGCAGTTAGTTCACGGAGGCTGCCAAAAAGCTCGAATAGAAGCATACCCGGATAAATAAAAACCATAACAGTTACACTCGGCACCATACATTAACCATTCATGTAATAGTCACCATAAAGGTTACCGTTCGTTTATAAAATAAGTATAAAAGAATTGGGGTACTTTAACTGGCACAAGTGAGCCGAGTCGTGGTGCTGACTGGCATGCGGGAACCCAAGGGCTCGGTGAATTAGACAATCTGAAATTTGCCGCCCAGATTGTCTTCGCAGGGGTCTCGACTCACAGCCAGCTTTCCGACCGCCAAGCTGAAATTGCCAGTCTGTGTGGATGGTGGAGAACTGGTGGTGTGTCGAGGAATCGAGCTGTTACCCTACTGAAGGAACTAACTACTAAATAGTTGAATTAGAGTGGATGCTATGAACATAAAAACTCCCCGAAGTAATGCCGTAAGGTAGTGCCGGGGAGGGATTAAGTTCTGGGCAAGAGTAGCGGTTTTTAGCGGGTCGGACGATGGCAGCGCAAGCCCGTTCCCTGAGACAATTGGGGTTTTTGTACATTTTTTCTCGTCTCAGGGCTTACTTATTATCCAAGATATAGTTTCGAAAAGCTGAAAAATTTCAATTATGAATCATCTGCTTTTTGAAATGTTCAAAACAATTGATTACAGATAGCGTCACTTATTATTTATCCGAGATTGCACGGTATTTATACGACTAAGCATAACATACAGGTAAAGCTAACTGAACTTTGTTCAGATTCGAAAACATGAAATATTTACACAGATCCCAGCTATATTTTAAAGACACAATTTGTTTTGAATGAACCTTGGAATCACATACCCAGTCAAACCCATCCAGAATATTCGAGTTTCTAGCGGACTTCTTGCTCAAAAGCAACAACTGCTTTCGAATCCATAGAGAAAAATTATTGAACATTAGAAAAATATATCTTGTATATCTAATCCGTATATCTAAACAACGTACAAGAATCATCCAGATAAATCTGAAACATTGGCATCCCTTCATTCAACGGCGTTAAACATATAGTTCCACTACTGTCCAATAAGGAGTCCGTGTGGGAAGATTTTGATTTTTCTCAGTGATATTAGTGATATTAGATGAACGAGCGTGATTGCGAGATAAATACAATGCATGGTTATCAAGTTGATGTATATGAAGAGAGCGAAGATTTCTATGATATATCATACGATGCTGATGATCCAATTTTACGATATTGTAAGTATCTATAGCTATGTATTATTTATCGCTGAATATCGAAATTAATTAATGTTTTGAAAGATAACGAATCAAGATCCTATGCAATAATCCGAAGCAAGAATTTTAGTATTGTATATTTCAAAAGGCTGGAACAAAAACTATTTTCATCCTTTTTCCATGTTCGTTTTATTCGATTTCATATCCACATCAAATGTACGTATTTTCCTCTTAACATTGTTTAATAAGTCTTGTACACCTTTTCGTCGCTGTTGTGCTATTTTATGACAAGTGCTATTTACCACATTTCGAGAAAAACGATTTTTAAAGTTAGAGATTGAATATTAGACTGGTTCAATTTTTGACTTTTAGCTCCACCCGGCTTTTCTGATTCCTTTTATGGTCCTTAGTAATTGTGCAAATTTTGGTACCGATTGGTTGTGTCTACAGACCCTCCAAAAATTTTAAAGTTTATATGGAAGTTTGTATGGAAAATCGGTTAACATTAAAAATAAATTCTTAAAAAATCACCTCATCATTCGATTAATCAGAACACTATACATTTCTAAAGGTATTCTTCTACTGAACACATTCGGGGAACATTGCAAGTTTATGAAAATTCGTTGAGAAAAGTTATTAACAAAAGAAGCAGTATGACTTCAAAACAAGTAGATTTTATTAGTAACCATAGCAACCGTGTTTGAATAGCTACATCGATATACCAGTGTAAACAAGACTTGCCACCCACCGCTCGCGTATGCCCAGTTAAGCTCAGTCGTAAATTAATTGGAAATCTGGCTGGTTCCAGCTAGTATTCCGGCTCCAGTGACACAACCGATTCTAGTTAGAATCGGTTGTGTCACTGGAGCCGGAATACTAGCTGGAACCAGCCAGAATTCCAGTTCATTTTCGGCTGAGCTTAACTGGGTGGCAGATACAGCTATTCAAACAGGGTTGCTAAGATTAATAATAAAATCCACTTGTTTTGAAGTTATGCTGCTTCTTTAGTTAATAACTTTTCTCAGCGAATTTTCATAAACATTTAATGTTCCACGAATGTGTTCAGTAGAAGCTTACCTTTAGAAATATATAGTGTTCTGATTAATTGATTGATAAGTGATTTTGTAAGAATTTATTTTCAATGTTACCCGATTTCCCATACAAACTTCCATATAAACTTTAAAATTTTTGGAGGGTCCATAGACACAACCGATCGGTACCAAAATTTGCACAATTACTAAGGGCCATAAAAGAAATCAGTAGAGCCTGGTGGAACTAAAAGTCAAAAATTGAACCAGTCTATTGAATATCTTGAAACTTATAGATGGTAGAAACAATTCAGAGAAGACAATTGAATCTTCTATCTATTCTGTATTAATCTCTCATATATTACAAAGATCGGTTGACTATATTGAGAGTTTTTGCTAAAAATGTAGGGGAAAGAGGGTAACAGTGGAACTATGAAAACATATTGTTTTCATAGTTCCACTGTTACCTTCTTTCCCCTAAACAAAAGTCGTGTCTTAGGTGTGTATTGATGATAAAATTTGTGTTTTATAATTGTACATGGAAAATTTTCTACATAAATAAAGCACCAATTTTCAACTTTAATTCATATCTTCGGCTTTATTTAGTCTATAAAGAATTGGTGAGATGCATTTTCAAGAATATTGGTCAAGGAATCTAGAAAAATAATAATTTATGGTTACAGTGTTGCCAAACATGCAATATTTCAAGTAAACTGCATTTTTCTCGCAACGCATGTATTTTTTTTGTGAAATTATTATGCCTGTATTTCTAAGACATTGTTACACATAAAACCATCTAAAACTTCATTATAACCTGAGCCAATATCAAGATATAGTGATTTGAAGCAAAAAACTCACGATTTATCATCTCGTTTCTCGCTATATTTCAGTAAACAAGCAGAATTTCAAACTTCTGTAAACGCCACTTTGTAGAGATTTTTAAGGCGAGTATTGTTGCGCACCCCTCGGGGGATTCATTTATTCTATATTTTCTTTTATTTTTATTTAGTTTTCATAAAACACATGTAGACTACATAGAATGGTATTACAATATTTAAATATACTCTATACATTATTTCTACTCTTAAGTTCAGATTCAATTTGTTTTCTAGATATGAAAAGGACTATTATTACACAACTTTCATTATAATGACGGGGCTTTTTTTTAGCAAAGTTTGTTCTAAAATAAATTACACGTTCTAAGTTGAGGGCTAGGTACATACAATTTTATTTGCGAAAGTAATGATGCGGATTGTTCACGTTGAGGAACGTCGTTGATAATGCAAAGCATGGCAAATTCGCGGCGTTCTTCGAGTGTTTGTATATTAATGAGCATGCAATGTGGTTTATACGATGGAAGAGGAAATGTCGTCCAGTTTA
This sequence comes from Topomyia yanbarensis, assembly GCF_030247195.1. NCBI lineage: Eukaryota > Metazoa > Arthropoda > Insecta > Diptera > Culicidae > Topomyia > Topomyia yanbarensis. The sequence continues at coordinate 226,534,252 of NC_080672.1, forward strand.
GTTTATGAAGTACGTACAAAAGAAATTATTTTTGGACTGATTCGATGCGTTCTTCGCACAGGACAGTGTATAGCATCCTTACTACGCAGCAATATTCCAAAATTGGCCTGACATCTGAACTTTTTCTGCTGCAGGTTATTGAGTTGCATTTCTTTACATTAAGTTGGGGTAGACGTTTGCTACACTACGTGTGGAATAGATTGATTTCGTTTTGGAATATTTCAGTGTCTTTGACATTTCTTACTTCCATGAAAAGTTTCATGTCGTATGCATATATAAGCACTTTTAGATGTTTGAGTGTAAAGGTAATGTGGTAATGTAAAGGCCTAAGTGGGAACCCTGGGGTACGCCAGAGGTGACAGGAATTGGTTCCGAGAGTATATTCTAAAAGCGAACTGTTTGTTCACGTTTCGTAAAATATGATTCGAGCCATTTCAAGAGTTTATTTTCTATGCCATATTTTTGCAGTTTGAAGAGTATTAAAGGTATGTCAATACGTCTAATGCTTTACTAAAGTCTGAGAGAGTTTCCACATGGTTGCCGTTATCTATTGCATTTCCAGTAAATGTTACAAATTCTAAAAGGTTTGATGTTGAGCGGCCTTTATAAAAGCCATGCTCCTTGCATTGTTATTTGATTTTAGATTTGCTGAAATATTTTGTCATTTACTAGTTTTTCGAATAATTTTGGAATGCATGAGATAATGGCAATCACACGGTGATTTCAGATGTCCGATTTAGCGCCTGATTTAAAAATTGTCACTAAAAAGGATGATTGCCATATTTCTGGGAATGTTCCATTTTTCAGTGACATGTTGAAAATAACCACTCCAGAACATTATTCGAGGCACACAAGTTTTAGATGTTTTTAGCAAATGGACGAAGCTATTTCCGGTGAAAAAAAAGATTGGTGGGTAATGTCTGCGACATAACCGGAGAGATGTAGAATGCATGAGGAACACGTTCTTCAAATATGTTGATACTCATTGGAATTTTCGGACAAAAAGTTGGGCGAGGAATATTTCAAATTATTCTTTGCAAAAATGATGGTGGTCCTGAAAAGGACCGTTTTTTGTTGGCGTTGTTGGCCTTGGTGAGGGAGATGGCAGAACAGATAATAATTATACATACTTACAAATCTAATAGAAGATTCCTGGTCATATTTCTGAATCATTAGTGCGAACATTGTGTAATTTGGTTAAGTACAATGAAAGTTACAAACTTTCCAAACTCGACCTTCTGTTCCTTCCGAAATATTGAAATGGGGTGTCTATATTAAACCGTTAGTCGTGGTCACAATAAAAAAGATGGGTGGGTAATGTCTGTGGCATAACCGGAGCGTCGTGACTTCAATTCGAGACGTTAATTTAAATCTAATAATATTCAACAGAATCACGTTTGAATGGGAAATTTTCAAATAATTCTTTATGGTAATAATGGTGGTTCTGGAAAGAACCTTTGGTTTCGGCGTTGGTGTTGATGGTGATGCGCTGGATCGTTGGATATATTTGGCATGATAGTTACGTGCCTGGCGAACTGTTTTGTAGCCTCGAACAAAACGTCAAGACTGGCTTCTTCGGGTACTATTACGGCTGAACTTTATAAGCTTAGCTCGACTTTGAAATCCTGCACAATCTCACGAATCAGACGCTGGTAGGGCCATTTTGTTTGCTACTAGCACGGAGCTGCACAAAAAAAAATCATTTAATGCAGTTAGTTCACGGAGGCTGCCAAAAAGCTCGAATAGAAGCATACCCGGATAAATAAAAACCATAACAGTTACACTCGGCACCATACATTAACCATTCATGTAATAGTCACCATAAAGGTTACCGTTCGTTTATAAAATAAGTATAAAAGAATTGGGGTACTTCAACATTTGAAACCTTACAAATACTATAAACAGTATGATAACGATATGGGGTATATTGAAGATTACATATAATAAAATTCAATCCTAATACAGACCTTCCGATGGTGTATTATTGTTATTGTATGATAAGGTTTATAATAGCAATATGGGATACAATGGACATATCTTTGTGGATAGTTCTATTTTAGCTTACCTAAAGGTTATAATTCGGTTGGATTATAACTAATCTACATGAAGCTTGTAACGTAATTTGCTCAAATAGACATCCTCACCATAAATGATCTTTATATATTTTGATACCGAACAGTTTACTTTAACCATACGAATACATTCATCAAATTTTAGTGTTTTACAAACGTAATCATCGATATAATTCACATCGATTTGTTTAAATATAAAATATATGCCTAAGCTATCCGAAAGTATATATTGAATTTCTCCGTGAATTGTATCGCCTTCATCAGTTATTGAAAAAAAACAATCGTTATGCGGCTTTCGTGCGTGTTTTAGATCGCCGGTTTTAAAGCAAATCGACCTATACAAATATTCAATAAAATGAAATCGATGTAATCTCTTAAACATTTTGTTGTTACTATACCTGTTAATAACATTCTCAGTTAAATGAACAAGTTCTGTTTCTACCTTCTCTGAGTGGAATTTGGTCGTATTAATCTTTTGGCAAAACTCGGATACTTTTGGTCCTATATAGTCTGGTTTTAAGTTATATCTAATGTTGGACATAACGCAACGATTGGCAATTTGAATAATTGGTTCTTTTGGGCCCTTTACATATTTTTTCAGGACCCCGTTTACATCCTCATATACAAACAATGAAAAGGTCCACAGTGGGCCGTAATCGCGAGCACAATCAACTCAATGAAGAAGAAGGTGAACATTGTATGTCATGTTTTCGATACCATAAAGTTTTTCGAATTGTTCTACAAATAATCGAAGGCGTCTTTCACACAAGACAAATGTTTTTTCTGATATTTCGTTTTGAAACATATCAGAAATTGAAGCTACCAATAACATGTAGTGATCGTAATAATCTCTTCTTAAACATGATTTTAGGCAAATTGCACTATAATGAATTAACCAATGCAACCATTCATTTGCTTTCCACGAGGCTCTGGCACTTATCTTTCTAGCGCTTCTAGATGCCTCTGCGTAGAATTTTATAGAAAGTAACATATCATCGATATTAGGGATTTTATTCTTAATGTAACACTTATCGTTCGGTGTTTCGAACCACGTTCTGCAAAGTAAACGGCAGATACCTAATAGAACTTCATGCATAAAATCAATTGGGCAGTTGCGCACCACATCGAAATCAGGAATTCTGATTAAGGGAGAAATACCTTTAATTCCATTCACAGCAACACCTCGGCAGCTGCTTACAGCCATTGCTCGCAATGTATCTCGTATATTTCTTTTTTGAACGTCTGACTTATAACCATATCTGATCTGCTTTCCTATAATATCTCCAGGATGAAGACAAAAGCTGCAGGCTTCGTACCCGTTGAACTGTTTGAAGTTCTGAATTTTACATCTTGCAATAGTATCTACACAACATGCAACAGCTTGAACGGTGTCAATAACAGCCGTGCCAACTTTCATACCCTTGTTGTATAGTTTAGTTAGTACGTTACCGAATGGCTTCAGAAAAATATTTAAATCGGGTTCACTGTCAGCCAACCACAGACCAGCTATTAAGATGTTTTTCCTCAGAAATCTTAGATTTGGAGGGAGCTCGTTTATGCACAAAATAAGTGGCCATAAAGATTTTTTAACACTGGAATTAAAACCCTTCACTCCATCTGTATTGAAGCTAAGTGTAATAGAATTTTTAAAATTCCTTTCCTTCATCACTGCAGCATTCCCAATATCTGTGACATTAATTGAGTCTAGAATCTTTGCTTGGTATTCTAAAATTGAACACCAGTTGTTCTGAAGATTTTTTCGAAGATTCGAAACGAAGTCGAAGGCAACAAAAAATGAAACATTATGGCTGGCACAGTTCACACACGGTACGTTAATTTCTCCGACATAATAACCGCAACGTATACACACATAATGTCGAGTGAATCTATTTCGAGTAAAAAAAAACACTGAATTTCGTATACGTTTCAGGAAGTGACTTTTGACCAATTATCAAATTTATCATTTGAAGTAGATCAGAAAGTGCGACGTTCATCAAATTATGCCGCATAAATATGTTCATGAGTATGAACATAACTTCATGCTTTGTTATGTGCAAATACGGGTGAATTAGTTCATCACTTTCGGAATGTTCCTGAAAACAAATCAAAATGTTAATATTATTGATCATAGCGATAGCCATGTAGCATGCCGTTTTATTATCATCATTGCATTCTGGAGAACTGTCGGGGTCTTCTTCACTTTCATTAGAAGATAAACTATCCTCCTCAGTGCTACTGTTGTTATCTGGAACATGAATGTATTTTTCAGAATACTGCTGCGGCGTGCTCGATAAGTTGAGCCCACGAAGACCAAAATTATTCAAACTATCACATGATTGATCTGTGTCCGTATCATCATTGGTACAGTTGGAAGTCTTTAATATAAAGAACATTGTAGAAAATGTTCTATTCTATGAAAATAATGGCAGATTACCTGATCTATCATGTCATGATCCAATTCCACATGTATAGGATCCCCGCTGACTTGTGTCTAAAAAAAGATGGGTAGGTAATGTCAGAGACATAATCGAAGTGAAGTAGAATACACATAGGCTGTTAATTCGAATGCTGCAATTTTCGCTACCTTCTGCATTAAAATCAGCTATTTCGATATTTGTTATGTGCCCCGTTGTTGTGGTGCATTTTGCCCCTGCACAGGTGTGTTTGGCCTGCCCATTTTTCAAAGAGGAATTTATAATAATTTTGAAGAATGGAATATTTTTTATGTTCCTGAAAATTTTGCAAAGCGATTGTGATTTCAGAGTAACATGTTGGCTACATGATATCATTAATTAAATTATCAAAATTGATGGTCATTAGCTAAGTTATGATTATATTTTCTTAGGGGTGTATTTTACCCCATCTACCTCTACATACGCTTGCATTACATTCACATAAATCACTTGCGACGCGTTTGTGCAAATGGAATCTTGATCATACCTTGAAAATTTCAAACGTGCACCCAAGATGTTGGTTTGTTCCAAAGTTTCGAGTGGGTCAAGTAAATAGTCCCAAGGAGCTTTTATTCTCAGGTGATACGATTCTCGAAATCACCGATCAGCCATGTTGGTTCTAGAAACGACAGCTAACAACATTGTTTACTACATCCCTATGCATGTTTGCTTGGATTTCAGTATGTAAACAAAGTTGTTCGCCGTCATTTTTCTACTCCGCAGCGTGCTGCACGCTTACTTCACTCCTCACCTAGTTACTGCCAAAGACGAATCACCTTATAACTCTAAGCACCTTGATTTACCTTTACTACTAGTACTAGTACTACTCATATTACCCACCGGCCCTTATTGAATATTTCATTACACATATGTATAGTGGGATCAAAATGCATTCACTTGCTGAATATTTTTAGAAATAGACCACTTTAAAGTACGGCATGTACAAATAAAGTAAATGAAGGGACAAATCGGATAACAAATAGTTTTTGGACTTACTGTAAATTGTACTTACTTTACAGATAAGAGCCAACAGAAGGGCATTTGCGCGTGGAATGTCATCATTAGAGAGTTAAGACGAATACCCTATACATAATATGTTCAAACCTTCACCAAGCAGGTTTCTTAGCGTGCAGTTTTTGCAATAACCCTGCAATTGCCACGTATGATAATAACCCACAACGAATGTGGTGCCAGGCAGCGATGCCACATGTTTTTTTATGAAATGTCTGCAGAAGAATAATTTATCAAAAGTCATCAAAAGTCTGTAAATCCCGTCATACATGCAGCAGTTCTACGATTAAACTGTGTTTATAACAGCATATACATAGATGATATGTAAAATTTATCCCAGTTTGCCCCGAGTATCAAATCAACGGCAGAAACATATATCAGTATCCAATAAGCCAACATCATCTCCTTCACACAACACAACAACCAGTGCTATTAAAATCGTCATCGTCAATCATACTACCGCTTGCCAAAAGAAAATTAACCAAAATTTAATGATGAATTTATCTGAGCCCGCCACGCATAATTTAAAGAGCAAGAGAGCGGGGTCTTTTGCACTCAACCACCCCTTCGCGCGCGCCCACTTGCAATCCGCATATTGAACTCCGAAAAAAGAGCGTTCTGCTTTTTCTGTGATGTGCGCTGATCATTGTATGCACGCCATGCCTGTGCATCATTGGGTGGAATGATGCCTGGCGGCAGTCATTGAATATATTCCAACCGAAGAGTTTGAGCTGACACAAACGTAGCAGCTACTTCGAGGTCAGAAAGCAAACTGACGAATTTTCTCTTATGTGCCGTTTTTATATCTGGCGAAGTTCATTTGATTAAAAAGAGGCAGTCCTAACAACGCTCGCTGCTTGGTTGAATTGTACGGACCAATCAGCGCAGATAATTACCACCTTTACAAATTACATTATTTTCGTTATCTATAATAGACGTACATTTTACAGGATGAAATACAATATACGTGCACATATTTCCGATCAGATAGTGCAAAAATATAGCGATTTCGATCAGTACAACGGAAGTTAATCGCATTTGAAAACTGGGAAAATATCTCAGCAGAAATTTTTGAAAGGGGACCCCCATATTGAAACGTTAGAAGTATTCTACTTCAATAGAGACTATTGAGTCACAGTTGCTTCAAATGCTTGAGCACTATTAACAGAGTATACCACATAACATATACCACAATTCAGCAAATGCTTTAGACGATAACCCAGATATGGAAAAGGAAACTTACTTGAATTGGATATTGAACGAGTGCAATTTGTGGATTGCCTCCAATTAAAAGATCTGTAGATATTGATGTTGGACAATTATGAGATGCGGGTTTGACTTTCCCTCGTTTCTAAAATAGTTAATTTATCATTTAAATATTTTCATTGATGGAAATACCACGCACTGTACACGTATACCTTTCTTAATTTACGAATATAATCAGATTGTTGATTTTGGTGGAAAATGTAACTCATCCGTGATTTTCGCATAATGATAAACAGTTGCAAATAATAATGCACTTGAATTTGTTGTAGAAAAGAATGAATGATAGTTGAGTATTTTGATAAATTTGAGATATTAAAAATCAAACTTGGCTATATGAACACAACACATACGACTGTGATTGTTATATTCGATACTGTAGGTTGATGATACTGAGAACAGTTTTCCCATAAGTGTGCGTGATCAAATTAACCCCACAATATATTCGGGATATATGAGAAATGAATAGGTGAATACATTTTTCTTTGTGGGATTTTTCGATTACACTTAAATGAGCACGATGTATAATTAGAAAGTAATTATAGGTATATTGCATTGGAATCCCGTCATTGCTTGCTTCACGCCATTATTAAGAGGCATTATTGCTCAGTAAGGACATCCATAATAAACAACGTATGATTTAAAAGCCTAACGACCTGTTCAGAGTATCATCCAAACAATATGTGGAATCGTTGCATTATATGGGTTAAAGTTCGTGTATACTTTTTATTAGTTAAAGTTAAAGTTCGTGTATATTTTTTATTAGGGATTGCTAGTCACAGTCAATTCAGTTCGGTATTTTCCGCATAGCTGCAGTTATGCAAAAAATACCGAGCTTCATGAAATCAGTAAAATTTTTCAAAGTGGCTTTATTTGCTGATTTTCAGCGATATATTGTCCGAGTTTCAGCAAAACGTCAATTCTATTGAGATCTCGGTAAAAGCTTTGTTAACTGAGTGCTCGACTGTGTAAAACTCGTGAAATGTTGTGAAAAAAGCTGGGATTTGGTAGAACAAAATTAAGTGTGTAACGTCTTGTGAAAGGGTACTATCGATGTATCTGATGTTTAAAATGCGCGCTTTGAGATGTCACATTTTTACACTACCCTTAAACCCAGATTTTTGTTTACCTACAAAATCCATATGTAAATCGTTTTCTTCCAAACTCAAACGTCAAAACAAGCCAATACCAACACTCCAGTCAAAAAGGACAAGTTGTTGGCTAACGGGGGGCTATTTTCAAATTCGAATGCACTACTTACCCTTCAATTTGCCGGAAAATTGAGGGTAAATAGGGGGCTATCTCAAATGAAACATTTGGGCGATTTGCAACCGTAATTTTTTGGCCCTTAAATCGCCACCAAATCGCCCTTAGTTGCCTAATATGAAAATTATAAATGGAACTTATTTTTGGATTCATTATCGACTCACATAAACTTATGAACCACCAAACAATAGGAAACATCAATGGTGAAATTGGTATTGCACACAAAAAACTCACCACAATCTGACGTCCGTTAAGACTTTAGGTCAGGGATTTGTTCTACTGTACTTACACAGAATTCCACAATTTCCCACATTTGTTGGCTAAATGAAATGCTTAGTGCAAACAAAATATTATTGAGGCCATTTGACGAGTAAGGGTTTTTATTTTGTTACACAAAATGTCAATTCGCACTGAAAAGACAAATGTGCACACCTTACTTTTAACGCATAAGATTCCAGTAAACGAAATGGCGACTATGCGGGTTTAAATACATACTGGCGAGCGGTAGGCTGTTAAAACTTTGTTCTAGGCTATCCACCGTGACTCGCCAACAACCCGTTCTAATAGTGTGGGATATATCTCAATTCTCGGTGGGGTTTTCAAAAGGACGTAAGTATATTAAGAGACTCTTTGTTTGCTTTCTCTTTCGATTATTACTGCCTCACTATAACATTAGGCACGTTCTTAAATCCACCAGCAACTCATCGGTATTTTGATGACTTTTTGTTGCGGGAGAGTAAAGCGACGCGCTGTGACACCAGTGTGCAACATAAACAAAGCTTGATTATGTTGCGCGAGAGAGAGATCATCACATCAGACAGCTCAACAATCCATCGTACGGTGAGGGCCGATGATTTGATCAAAAAAACGGCATCGATAAGAAAGAGACTTTTAACGTACACATACCAATACACCAGTTATTTGGCATGCGCTAGTATTGAATTGCTGGTGAATAAGTTTTACTTAAGCTACCAGTACACTGTTTGTCATAAGTGAAATATTTGATGAAGCAAAATTTGATCAAATAAACGTGTTTGACAAACAAATTTGACAAGGCCAGTACACGAGATCAACTGTTTAACAAACTTTTTTCCTCAAATATTTGCATTGATGCGTTACCGGACGTTACGCCTAATATTGTTTGACAAACATAATAAAACAAGTTTGATGGATCAGTACACTGTTTGTCAAATATAGTCAAACCGGCGTATACGTCAAACAAATCGCCATGCGAAAAAAATTATGTGCTGTTTGAACTTCACGAATTTTCAGGAGTGCAAACACATGAAATATTTGTGTTAGCGCAGGGATGCCAAATGATTTTCCAGAAAATTTGTTTTATTTTTATGAATGGTCGAAGCCAAGGAGCTTTTATTCTCAGGTGATACGATTCTCGAAATCACCGATCAGCCATGTTGGTTCTAGAAACGACAGCTAACAACATTGTTTACTACATCCCTATGCATGTTTGCTTGGATTTCAGTATGTAAACAAAGTTGTTCGCCGTCATTTTTCTACTCCGCAGCGTGCTGCACGCTTACTTCACTCCTCACCTAGTTACTGCCAAAGACGAATCACCTTATAACTCTAAGCACCTTGGTCGAAGCAACTATATCGCACTCCTTTGTTCGTGATTATGCACAGTGTGATCAAATACAAACTAATACGCCAAGGTCCCATACAAAAGGGTAATCATTTTATGACTCACCACGAATTCAAATTTGTCTACCATTCGTGTTGAAGGTCGAATTGTAGAAGAAAAAATAATTTGGAAGCGCTGTTCGATCAAAGCGTGCTGTTCATACCCGGTCGGCGTGGCAAGCAGAAAGTTAGTAAAAGTTAAGCAAAGCGAAATTGATGCTGGCAGAGTTTCTGCGAGCATTTTGCGCGATTTGTGCGAGAATTCTGGCAACGAATTCGCTCAAATGCAACAACCGTTTCTGACAGAAGCGGTTAAACCAACCGATGCTGCTCACTTTTATCCAGAATCGAGCCAAAAATGTACGGCCAAGATCTCTGCACGCTTCCTGCCACATCTTTGTCAGATGTTTTGTTCGATTCGTGCTAAATTCTACCAGGTAAATTAAACATCCCTATTGCATAGAACTCTACAGCGACAAGGTCTACCTCAAAAAAGTTTAGGCAGACTTCAATTGGACAAAAAATGATTAGAACGGGAATTTGAAAAATATTTAATCCTCTTGTATTGTTGGACATACAAAACGGCGATGAACACGGTATGGATTTTAGTTGCATTTCTCGCTCACTTGTTTATGTACTTTCTCACATTTACAGTTAAGTGGTAACATTCCTCCCACAGCTCCGACAGGTTGGTTTCTGCGCTGGCCTATGTAGAGCACACTTTCGGCGCGTGCTTGCCGTTACGGAAGAACGAAAGGAACAAATCAGGTGCACCCTGACTAGAGATGGGCGGGTATGGGATTTTTCGTACCCGGACCCGACCCGAACCCGAATATTATTTTTGTAAGCTTACCCGAACCCGACCCGTACCCGGATTTTATAAAAATGCAAAACCCGACCCCGTACCGTACCCGGGCATGAAAAAGAATCCGAACCCGAACCCGACCCGTACCCGACCCGAACCCGACCCGAACCTGACCCGCACCCGCATTAAAAAAATTAAAAACCGTGCCCGACCCGATCCCGATTTTCAATCAATAAATTTAATCTACTTGATTCGAAGGAGTAGGCGAGCCCAAGGCTACATAGCGGTATTTTAATTAAGAAATTTCGCTTATTACGTTCGAAAACTGTTATCCGTTAATTTTACAGAACAAAATGAAATGCAATATATGAAAACATATTTTATATAATTTGAGGTAAAAAATAAGAGACTGTGTCATGTGCTAATATCAAACAAAGAAAAAGAAACTCCGCCAACTTTCGCCTTCCGCGAACTAAGCCAAGGATCTCCTATTACTACACTAGTAAACAAAATAATAATAAAATTCTGAACTTCAATATATAACCTCCATTTTCGATGTAGATTTGTGTGCTGAATCCGATCAAGAAGTTCAAAAATTTTTTAGTAGAACAGTTTTAATAAAACGGCTAGAAGTTTGTAATTTGAAATTATACTGGATTCACATAGGCTTTTACGACGTATCGATTTCACTGCACTGATCCACAAAACTTCTATATTAAAATACATTGCAGAAGTGTTACGTGCGTGAGTAAGTTACAAAATATTTTAAGTTTTTCAAATTATTTTGAACTTCACATTTCAGGTGTTAAAACTAAAATGAGTCTTGTACAAACAACTAGATGTTCTAGGAAAGAAAAAAATATTAGTTTTACAAATAATTAGTTTTACAATACTTGACGTATGTAGTTTGTATTATCATTGCATAGTCCTACAGCTTGACTTTCAAGATATGAACATTATGACGGACCTCACAGGGTTGAGTTTACAACGAATTTTGTTTCATAAAAGTGTTATTTTCTGTATAACACGTATAAATATTACACGCAGTATTGTATACCAATCATTCACGAATTTTTTTATGCATCGATAGCATACTTTTCTATCTGCCTCTCGTTTGTTCTGTTGTAAATTTTATGCATTGGACATATTCGGTCTATCCACTCATTGAATGCTTACTAGAAGTGTATGCATGAAAATGTATAAAAATCACAGCAGAAGAAAATAAACGGGAGAAGAAAGTATGCTAACTATGCATATTTTTGTTTCTCAGTGTTCACTTATCACTTCAATGAGCCCAAAATTATTGTTATTGTTGAATATTACCACAGCTCAAAATCTCTCAAAATTCATTTTTTGACATTAAAAATGTCTTACTCCACTATCTGGGGCTAGGTGTCATTCTAAAATCTAAACTATCTCCCATGTAACGAAACTATGTAAGGTTTGCACGCTTATAACTCCGATATTACTAGATGGATTTTAATCATTCATACACCAACCGATTCAGAAACACCTAACTTAAATATTGGTAATAATTTAATATCTCCCCAATAAAAGTAGACTTTTGGAAATTGGTAAAATTAAAAAGTTCACAAAAAACGGGAAAAATACCATTCGTGAGGCAGATTTCTCAGACACAGCCGTCAAAAGAGGGCAGCTTAGTTGCTCAATGAAACACGAAAAGTCATAAATAGAAGCAACGCATGTCCGTTTAAATCAGTTGTTGCTCTTATCCCACACGAGCAACGTCGTCTCCGGGCGATGCAATAAGCGCTATCGATTTTCGGTAACGTTGGCATTTGCACACACTCGCACCTAAGTGACTAAACCATATACGGTTAGTTTATAAATAGAGGTGACGCGTACCCGTTTGAATCAGTTTTTGTTCTTATGTCGAACGGGTAAGATCATGGCTGCAGCGTCTGGGCACTACAATAAGCGGTAGACGCTATGCATTTTCGGCAGCGGTGGCCGTGTGCGGATTTGTCGGGTACCAGCATGGTGTCACAGAATGATTTGCAAAGTGGGTGGGCGGGGTGGTTTGGATTTAATTCAATACGGTGTGTGCTGCTTAAGAGTGTTGCGTTTGAAAAAAATATATTTATTTTTATGCATGCGTGTGCGTTGTAACTTGTTAATCCATGTTTACGGCGCTTTGTAGCTGCGTAGGGTAAAGAGCCAATTGGTTTTCATGTTTCGGTTATATGTTTTTTATCAGTAAGGCATGTGACAACGTGCTTCTGTAGTTATTGCACTGTTCTGCAGCGTAGTATTTTATATAGGAGAGTACACTCAGGTTTTTTACGCGGATTTTGAAATTTACGCGGTTTTCATTAACGCGTTTTTTTTAAATTTACGCGGTTTTCATTTACACGGCCTGTATCCCCTGCGTGAAAAATCTGAGTGTAATTGCATCGGAAACAATCACATTCCCAGCAGAACTTTTTGTTTTCTAATTTCAAACACTTTTGTTTCGTACTGCACACAACGGAAAATTTTAAAACAGAACTTACCGTCCCAGCAGCAGTTGAAGCGGGTGTTCTTTTTCGATTCAAATTCAAGCCATGTCTTAAGCGTTACTGGACTTAAAATTGTTTTCTCAGTTTAACCAGTCAGAATATCTGTCCTACCCTATGTATTTAAAACACAGTTCTAATTGCGTTTTAAGGTATACAACAAATACGGTTGGGTATACTAATTTAAATTTTAAAATAAATCTGTTTTAAATTATGAAACAAACCGCTGTACTGAAGATATAATTATGTCAGTCCTATTACCACATAAAACACCTATATAACATAAAACGCTGCAGAATTGGTTTAATAATACAATGTTTACACTACAGAGTTATAACACGTTTTAATAATTAGCAACAAGAAAAATGTCACCAAGATAGCATAAAAACCCGTTTTAACTGGTAGTGCGAACGTTGCATAACAATGTAATTTATCAAATAATTTCATTTTTCCACCACTAATCGATCAAGAAATACTTACACTTAAGATTGTTTACTTAAGTTCATTAGTACATTATTGAAAATTTAAATGGAAAATTAAATTTCATATTTTATGGAGAATCTGTATATTTCCGTTGGTGGGCGTGGGTTTCCTCATCACAGCTCTCAATATGGAACTTTTCTTTTGAATATATTTTCTGGACAGACCAGCCTATTTTTACTAGATGGATCAGCCAAATAATGCCAATCACCTAGTGAGATACTTGATTAATTAATAGATTACCGTTAAAAGACCTTTAATAAAGTATGTTTTAATGGGGAGGGTATATAGCAAATTGTAACATATGAAAACAGGCGAGTGAACAAGAACGTGTGTGGATATGTGTGATAGATAAAAAAGCTATATTTTTAATGTCACCGTGGTCGTGTCCTGTACACAACCCTTTAATTTTTTAACAGAGTTTTGAGCGCTTCATATTTTATGAGCCCTAGAAAAGTTCGAGACTGTTCAATAAATTGAGAAACTCAAAAAATTTCTATTTTACAAAAAAAGAATAACTTTCGCAATTTTCATCTGATTCAAACAAACAAGTGTTTATTTTCATTGGATGTTAGCACGCTTTCAGTTTCCCTCAAAAACAATTTTTGAAATTGCTTTATCTTGCTCAAAATTTTGACCAAGTACTCAACAAGGAAAAAATAAGAAAAAGTTCAACAAACTCGTAAAAACGGTCAGAGCTATTAGTCGCATTAAACAGAATGCTCGGACAACCAAAAATACATGCAATTACCCTAACTTTAACATAATAATATTCCATGTCGATGCACTTTAACCTAGGGGCAGATCACTTGTGATGCATTTTTAAAAATCAGCGAAATTAAATGCATTTATTTCCATCAAAATAGAAATTCATAATGTATTTTGCGTTGTGTGCAATTTTGTTTGCGTTGCGTGTAAGACGTCAAAACCCTACAGAAAAACTAGCCCTACATTTCACAAAACGTCGAACAAAGTGGATCAGCGTAGGACGTTTGTTAAACAAACTTTTCTGCGAGGGAGTGCAAAGCTGATGCAAAAATGGAAATTAAAAGCATCTTTTATAATTTGATGCAAATTTGTTATACATTCTTAGAATGATCTGCCCCTAGACTTTAACCGTAGATATTTGTACTTTACCAAACTTACATTTTATTTTAAAGATGAAATTCATTTCTTCAATCTAAGTCGAAAACTGTTCTACGGTAAAATTTTTGGATTCTGGATTCAGTATACGATTTTATATTGAAAATTACTATCAATTTATTGAGTTCAGAAATGCTTATCTTTCGGCATAAATCTTTACATGTGAACGAAACCAGAAATTCCACAGTTCCAGATTCCTCTCGGCAACAACATTTGACATAGAAGCTGTCACAAATCACGGTGTAGTTAGTGAGATGCGAGGACATTTTTTACGAAACTATTTTACCTTAAAATCAAGGTATATTTCAGTTTATATGGGCTTCATTCAGTAAATTTTCGATAAGATAAATTCTTCCAAAAAACATCTAAACAAAAATCAATTTCATTCTAAACACTCTCAACTTCTATCCATGATTGTTTTGTAATTTATTAAGTGATCTTACAATTGAAAAGGGTACAATTTATCTGCTTATTTTTGATTAATCGGAATAATCTTGTGTATCAATAAATTTTGTAGTAACGCTAAACTTTTTTTTTCGAGAGTTGTTATACTGGAGCTGTAGAGCTAGGTTCTCGGAAGGGCTCCCCGTCAGAATCACATACTACAATTTGCGGACGAAACAGGCAATGTCACCCATTAAACCCTGCTTTAGGCCAATTGTAGCGGGCCGTGATTCTGAATGTGATATTCATTGTACGGTTCAGGTATGTGCGGGCGCAGGGACTCGCGATCGCGTGTATCATCGCGAAGGGCTCAAACATTTGTACGTTAACGTGCTCGATCGCGTGTGCGTGTATAAATTCTATTTCATTTCGCATATTCGCATGTGTTCTAGAATGATCGCGCGCGGACCGTGAATCTGATACTTAATTTTTTGTGTACGGTTCAGATTCCAGAAGAAAGTGGGTTCTTACATATCATAAGAGTTCCCAATCATGCCGCCGTAGAACGCGTGGTCTAGTGGATATGAGCTTTATTTTTTTTTATTGGTCCAACTGAATGTATGGACCTAAATTACTAGAATGAAGGCTAAAGATTTCCGGACGTGACCGATTCATGATCGCGCGCGTTAGCGGGTTCGCGTTTGAGACCGCGTTTGTTACTTCGTAAGTACTAAAACGTTCACACAATTGCCGGAGTGTTATCAAGTTTACGCGATCGCGGACATAGGTGTACGTAGATGATCGCGAAGGACTTATGCGTTGGTATGTTGACGTGTTTGTCGCGTGTGCTCGCGTGTATGTGACTTCGCGTGTATAAATTCGATTTTGAAACCCTAAGGCCATTCATATATTCGCGGACCGTCATTCTGATCTTTAGTTTTCGGTGTACGGATCACATTCTGACAGGGAGAGAGTTACCTCATATCACTAGAGTTTCCGGTCATGTCACCATGGAACGTTTTGTCTAGTGGATATGGAAGTTATTTTTCAATTTTATTATTTTTTTATTAATTAACAAGGACCTAGATTGTTGGTACCGAGGATATAGACTTCCGGACGATCCCGATTCATGATGGCGCGAGCGCGGGAGTTTGTAGGTTGACGCTTGAGATCGCGTTGGTAAGTTTGAGTGCTGAGATTTTCACCTTATCACCGGGGTGTAATCATGTTTGCAAGTTCGTGGGCGTAGGTTGCTTGGAAAATCGCGAGGGGCTCTAACGTTTGTGCGCTAACGTGATTTTATAACGTGTGTTCTTGAATGGTTGCACGAACCGTGAGTCTGATATTAAATTTTCGGTGCGCGGTTAGAATTCTGGCAGAGTGGGATCCCTTATATCGATAGGGTTCCCGGTCATGTCGCCATGAGACGTGTTGTCTAATAGGTATGAGCGTATTTTCTTAATTGGTCCAGCTGAAGGCATGGACCTAGGCTTCTAGGATGAAGGATAGACTTCCGGAAGTGATTGATTCGTAATCGCGTGCGCGAGGGCATTTTTATAGGTTCCCGCTTGAGACCGCGTTTGAGAATGTGAGAGTGTTAAGACGTTCACTATCACCATCTTTGCTAACCCAGCTGAAGGCGGGTGTAGAATGGCAGTATAAGACTCGAAAAGAAGAAATAAAGGACAACATATGAGAGACGTAATAGATTAGATAGGTACAAGACACAGCTGAATTCATGATCATCACATGAAAGACATACATTAGTACTTCAAACTCTACCAATACTTGAATAGCCAACCACCACACATAGCACATCCTTTCTCAATTATCTATTTGTTACTGGTTGATTGTCGGCTATGAGAGGGTAAATAGAGTTCACAGTTCTTAGTCGACCGTTACCGGTAGTAGACGTAGTTGAACGGCGCTACGCTACAAGTATTTATTTGATTAATTTAATTCAAGCCGCGCGCGATTTTCGAAAAAAAAATAGTCAGCATTATGTCGTGCAGTGTTCGATCGTGTTCAATTAGTGATGATCGTTTTTTATGGAAGTGCGAGTTTTGCAACAAATCGTATCACGCGGCCTGTGTAGGAGTGCAACGGCACCAAGAGCATCACATCACGTCTTTTATGATTCCTCTATGCTCGGATTGTCAGCATAATCTTAAAACGGGGATTGACACTCGTAAAGTGCTTTTCCAACAGGAGCAGCTCTTTAATTTAATCAAGACGCAAACGGATTCCAATCTTCGAATGGCTGCTGACATCAAAAAGTTGAACGCATTTGGTGAACTGTTCGATAACATTGATCACCAGCCAAAAGAAGCGGTGACTAATGTAAATAATATCACCTGCGCGAAAGTTGATTATGCGGTGTCAACATTATCGCGCACTATGGAAAACAACGCGGTCAATAAGGCCGATGAGCTCGTTGTTTTAAAAAATCATATAACGTCATTATTCAACATATCTATGGAATCCACAAGGAAGCGCATTGAGGAGTACGTGGTGGAGCTCACAACTGACCTGACTCGTGAGCTAAAAAAAATATGCTGCGAAGTTCAAAATTTAAGCGTAATAACCATTGACATGGCGTCTCAATGCAACGAACATACCGGTAACCAGTCGTTTTCTGCTCGTGATGCTCTTGACGAAATAAAATCACAAGCCAGCGCTGTTGGCGACGATATTATAGACGAAGTAAGGGCAATTGCCGCGACAATTAGTACCCTGGAAACCAGTGTTAATAATGCTCGTTTGACACCTGCGGTGTCTCCCCCCAGTCTGATGGACGAATTGGCCGTCGTTTCCAACAAAACTGCTATCTCAGGTTCGCAGCATAATCAAGTGGCAAAAGATGGATGGCGCACACTTGGTTCGAAAAGAGTGTGGCGCTCCGACTGGTCAGAATATGACTTACGTAAACAGCGTCGCATTAAACAACAAAAAGAGAAAGATAAAGCAGCAAAGAGTAAAAAATCGAGAAGAAAACAGGGTACAAGATACAGCAATACCAACAGTAATAACAATAACAACTACAACAACAAAGATAGCAAGTGCAATAAGAACAGGAACCGCAATAAGTACAACAATAACAATAATCACAACTACAACCAAAATAGAAACAACAACAATAGCAACAAAAACAACAGCTACAAGTCCAATAATACCACCAACAATTTCAATAGAAACAGGCACAACATAAACAATAACGACCACAACGGAAACAGAAACAACAACATTAACAGCAGTAACAACAACAACAACAATAATAATCACAGAATAAGCAACTACAACAAAAACAGCAACTACAACAGAAATAACAACAACCACAACGAAAATAGAAACAGCAGTTACAGCAACAACAACAGAAACAGCATTTGCAATAGGAACAACAATGGTCTTAACAACAATCACCATAACAATAAACATCATTGTTCATCTTGCTCCTGTGAACGTTCGTGTTTTCGCCAATTTTAACGCACTTCTCAGAGGCAGACCAGGACAAGCATGACGCAGCTGGTAACAGTACAATAGTTTTAAACAATATTTTTACGAATAACGAATCACAACCAACTTCTTCGAAAGCCACTGAAATTTTGGTTTACTGTCAAAATTTTAATAGAATGAGGAGCGCCGTAAAGATGAACGAAATCCATAAGAATATATTAGGCTCCTCATTTTCGATAATTCTAGGTACCGAAACAAGTTGGAATGAGGATATAAAAAGTGAAGAGGTTTTCGGTAGTGACTATAATGTTTTTAGAGATGATCGTGATTTACGACTAACCCAAAGAATGTCAGGCGGAGGAGTTCTCATCGCAGTTTCATCTATATTTAATTCCGATCTTATTGTCTCACCAAAATTCAAAGAATTTGAACATGTATGGGTTAAAGCACATATCGCTGATGAAATCCACATTTTTGTCTCAGTGTACTTTCCTCCGGACCTAGCTTGCAAATCAACATATGAGATTTTCTTTCAAGCAGCTGAAGAAATAATCTCTAATTTTCCTCCAGAATTCAAAGTTCATATTTATGGTGATTTTAATCAGCGCAACTTAGATTTTATTCCTGACTCTGAAAATGAGAGCATTCTACTTCCTGTCGTTGGTGATAACGAAACATTACAATATATGTTTGAGAAAATTGCATTGCTAGGACTCAATCAAATAAACCATATAAAAAATCAACACAATCGTTATTTAGATCTGCTATTAACAAACATTAATGAAGATTTCTGTGTTGATGAATCTCATTCTCCCTTATGGAAAAATGAAACGTTTCACACAGCAATAGAATTCTCTATTTTTGTGCACAAGAATCATAATTTCATTGATTGTGACTTCGAGGACGTTTTCGATTATAGAAAAGCAAATTATGAAAATATTAAATATAAATTAAGCAGTGCTAATTGGCAGTCCCTTTTAAAGAATCAAGTGAACGTTGAATGTGGAGTGGAGATCTTTTATAATATTTTATGGCAAACAATACAGGAGGAAGTTCCACTCACTAAAAAACGACGAAATCATGCATCCAAAAATCCAGTTTGGTTCAACAAGGAAATTATTAATTTAAAAAATCGGAAGCAAAAAGCTCACAAAATTTACAGAAAACACAATAATCAGGATAATTTGGAAAAATACCTTAACATTCGTGACCAACTAACTTTGGCTATTTCTTCGGCACTAACTGTATATAATGCAAAAACTGAAAATGAGATCAAGTCATGCCCAAAAAACTTTTTTAATTACATCAAAACTAAGTTGAATTCATGCAACTTCCCATCAAAAATGTCTTTAGATGGGAAAGAGGGTGAAACTTCAAAAGATATTTGTAATCTCTTCGCAACATTTTTTCAAGAAACTTATTCTAACTATTCAGACAATGATCGTGACTTTGAATATTTTTCTTATTTTCCTGATTATTCAAGGGATGTTGGTGTCAGTCACATTAATGTTCAAGATATCTTGTCTGGTCTCAATGATCTAGATGCCACTAAAGGCTCCGGACCTGATGGAATTCCACCTGCTTTCATAAAGAATTTAGCAACTGAGCTTACGTCACCTTTATTCTGGCTGTTCAATAAGTCACTAGAATCTGGTATTTTCCCAAAAGATTGGAAAAAATCTTTTTTAATACCTATTTATAAATCGGGTACAAAATCTGATATTCGCAATTATCGTGGAATTGCCATTCTGTCTTGCTTTCCCAAACTTTTCGAATCCATCATAAATAAAACCATTTTCAACCAAGTCAAACATAAAATAACAAATTCACAACATGGGTTTTTTAAAGGCCGTTCAACTAGTACAAACCTTTTAGAATTTGTTGATTACTCGTTAAATGCCATGGATAAAGGAAATCATATAGAAGCTCTTTACACTGACTTCAGCAAAGCTTTCGATAAGCTGGACATTCCCATGTTAATATTCAAACTTGAAAAATTGGGAATCGAGATGAGACTCCTCAATTGGATTAAGTCGTATTTAACAGATCGTCAGCAAATAGTAAAATTCTATGAGATGAAATCTGATATAATTAAAGCTACTTCTTCTTTTTATTTTATATGTCAACGACATCTCTCTTATTTTAAAAAACATTAAT
Organism: Topomyia yanbarensis; assembly: GCF_030247195.1. Classification (NCBI taxonomy): domain Eukaryota; kingdom Metazoa; phylum Arthropoda; class Insecta; order Diptera; family Culicidae; genus Topomyia; species Topomyia yanbarensis. The sequence continues at coordinate 226,554,896 of NC_080672.1, forward strand.
ATTCTCATATATGCGGATGATATGAAGCTATTTTTAGAAATTAGAAATAATAATGACTATAATGTTTTTCACGATGAAACACAAATCTTTTATACATGGTGTTGTAAATGTTTACTGGAGTTAAATGTTAAAAAATGTAATCTCATGACTTTTAGCAGAAAACAAATCACGGCTTCCGTGTCAATTACATTAGGTAATCAAACCGTTCAGAAATGCGATAAAATAAGAGATTTAGGAGTTATCTTAGATAAAAAATTAAAATTTGTGGAACATTACAACACAATTGTTCATAGAGCTAGTAATATGCTTAATTTTATAAAACGCTTCGGATATCACTTTCAAGATCCTTACACAATTAAAATTCTTTACGTAGCATATGTTCGGTCTATTTTAGAATATTGTAGTATTGTTTGGTCACCATTCATAAAAAAACACGAAGTGAGAATTGAATCAATCCAAAAACAGTTTCTATTATATGCACTACGCAAGTTAAGATGGACAGTATTCCCTCTTCCATGTTATGAAGCACGTTGTATGTTAATAGATATTCAAACATTGAAAGAACGTCGGGACTATGCTATGATCTCGTTTCTAAACGATATCGTCATGCAGCGTATTGACTCATCTTACATATTGTCAAAATTAAATTTATATGCTCCTACTCGTCAATTACGCAATAGAAATTTGTTCGCGATAGGTCATCACCGTACAGACTATGCTAAATTCGGACCACTAAACCAGATGATGGCTGTGTATAACGAGCATTGTGAAAGTATTGACCTTACCATGCCCCGAACAAGTTTAAAACAGTTTTTCAACTCTTTACGGCATCATAGTACATAGAAATAGTTTACAGGATAGTATATAAGCAATTAATATTTATATAATGTAGTCTACATTTGATTGACGAAATAAATAAATAAAGAGGAAAGGTATAGAACAGAAAAAAGACTCATATCAGCCCTCCCGGCCCCCTCGATACACCACTATCGAGGCGTATTGTAATCATGTTATGTTTGGTGGTTAATTTAGACTATTTTCCTTAAACAGGTCGATAGAAATATACATCCCATACACTTGTTTTTCTTTCTGAATGTTGGTAAGATGAAGGAAATTTACAACATTAATACAAAAAAAGCTCGAACTTCACAAAAAGCATTGTTTCCCCGTTTAAGGGTACAGCAAAAATTAGATTATGAACTTCCAGTTCAAAATTTATGGATAGTCTCGTTCATTCAATACACGCTGACCTATAGGACGACTGTATGTCAAAATGGGAATTTAACGCTTGTTTTAATATTTTTCTACGAGGATAAGTTATAACTTTTTGATGTTGACGGGAAAAGGTCACCCAAACATTCAACAATATTTATACAAGTAAATGCGAAATATTTCGTAAAAACCCGACCCGACCCGTACCCGGAATAAATATTTGTTGAGTGTACCCGACCCGACCCGTACCCGGTGATAACAAAACCCGAACCCGTCCCGATTCCTACGGGTACGGGTTCGGGTCGGGTATCGGGTAAAAATACCCGTACCCGCCCATCTCTAACCCTGACGATGTCAAATTTCTCCATTGCCTCGCTAGTGCAATCCAACTACATTACATGTTACAAACGCCGCCGAACCCTCATACAGCAGCTAATTATTTCCGAAAGCTGCTTTCAGATTCGGCCTAGCGCGGGAGAAGTTGACATCAAAGTGGATCCAGAGTTAGTACACGAGGACGCGGACGATGAGCGATCAGATATCGAAAACGCAGTGGAAGATGCTGATGAATTAAACATTTTCCTTTGGAACCAAAAACCGAAATGCACATCAAGGGAGAGAATGGGAAGATTTACGTTATTAGGGGGTTGGGAGAGGAAAAAGTTGAAATGGGCGATTTGCAGAGCGTTTTTGTCGATTTATGGATCCGGATCGCAAGATGAAACAAAGTAGTTCGAAGGGAGAAAAGGGATCCGATGGTTTGCCGCTAAAGAAGGATCGTTCATTACCCATTCGGAACCGATGTCCATTTTGTAATAAAGAGTTTGCGGACAAGTACCTGATGACGACGCACATTCGATGGCACACGAGTAGGTTAAGGTTTTACTTATTTTCTTTTCTGTAAATTTCAATACTGTTTACTGTTACAGGTGAAAAGCCCTTCAAATGTGTCCCCACTGTTCGAAAACATTCACTCAATCGATAACGCTGAAGATACTAATGGGCAACCGGATGTTTCGGATAAAGACGAGTAACTCGCAAGTGTAATACACACGTCTTTATTGCTTGGAGTTCGAATACAGAGTAACTGCCGAGAATAGTATTGGAGAGATGTAAAAAGATACACACTACACTGTTAAAAGGTATTGCATAGATTATACCTCAATACTCCTCTTTAATTTATGGAATCTCGCAACCCTATAGCAGCTCGAAGTCGCCGGAATTGCCCAACTGGCAAACCCTTGGTTAGGATATCAGCTTGCTGCTTTTCCGTCGGTATATACATCAGCTCAATGCTCCCTTGCTGAACTAGATTTCTTATACAGCAATCCTTTATATCAATGTGTTTGAGTCTGCTACGATCACGGGGTTCTTGAATAATTTTTATCGCTGACTGATTGTCCTCATGATACGGTATCGGTGATTCGCATTTGTAGCCAATATCTTGTAGTAAACGCATCAACCATACTCCTTCACAGCTTGCCTCGCAAAGAGCACACAACTCGGCTTCGGTTGAAGATAAAGAAACCGTACGCTGTTTACGCGTCGTCCAAATCACTGTGCAGTTAAATACCTTGAATAGATATCCGGTAATTGATCGTCTGTCATTAATGTCGTTCGCCCAATCAGCATCACAGAAGGCTGCCACTAACTGAGTATCATGTTGTCCCGTATATTGGAGCCCTAGTGTTCCCTTTATGTACCGCAAAATACGCTTTAGGTGTGTCCAATGCATGTCTGTCGGACAGGATTGGAACTGGCTATAATAATTCACTGCCGCTGCCAGGTCCGGACGGGTAGTCAGAGTCACATGCATGAGACAACCAATTAATTCTCTGTATGGCTTATCCGTACGGGTTTCTTCAGTGCCCTTCTCCAGACGAAGGCGACACTCCATGGGTACAGAGCTTGGCTTGCAATCCGTCATGTTGAAACGATCGAGTAAAGCTTCCAAATATCTTCGTTGACTAATTCTCATCATTCGACTTTGCATGTTTCGCTCAACCTTCATCCCAAGAAAAATAGCAATTTCTCCTCCATCTGTCATGTCAAAGCCTTTGGCAAGGCAAATTTTAACTGCTTCGATCTCATTTGAATCATGCCCCATTACAAGAATGTCATCCACATACAGTACCAAAAAAAATCGTTTCCTTGCCAGTGCCGCGTACATATAAGCACTGATCGCTCTTCGATCGTCGAAATCCCATTTTCGTCACAAAGCCATGAAACTTGTCATTCCATGCTTTGGAAGCCTGCTTCAGGCCGTAAAGTGTTTTGTTTAGTTTGCAGACCAAATCGTCTACTTGGCACATACCTTCCGGCGGAGTCATGAATATTCCTCTGAAAGTTCGCCATTCAGAAATGCTGTACGCACATCCATTTGATGGACTGTAATTCGGTCCTGGTTGGCAACTGCTAACATAACGCGTAAAGTGTCCAATTTAGCGACTGGAGAATATGTTTCGGTGAAGTCAAACCCTTTCTTTTGGCTGAACCCTCTGGCTACTAACCTTGCTTTAAATCGATCCGACTGTCCACCATCTCCGGGCTTGATACGAAATATCCACTTACATGTTATCGCTTTTCGCCCTTCTGGAAGTTCGCAAAAAGTCCATGTTCCATTTTTCTGCAACGAATCCAGCTCTTCTTGAACAACCAGCTGCCATTTCGGCCAATCAGCTCGTGTTTTCAAACCAGCTATGGTATCTGGCAAGTTATCTACGTAATCCATGGCACCAAGCGCAACTCCAGCAAAGGTCATGTCATAGTCTTTATGCCATGACGGCGGTTTCCGTTCGCGACTAGAACCCACTGCATTATCGCTATGCTCAACTACAGGATCATCACTAGCACTGTCATCACATGTATCAAAATCATCTGAGTCTTTAGTTCTTTCGTATTCTTCTATTTGTGATTCTTCTTCATTGCCTTCTTCAACGTTATCCCAAACACTCACTACACGGAAACGCTCGCGATCCCATAGCAACTAATTTGTTAGTCGTATTTCTGAAATTGACTAGTTGAAATTTGGTACAGCTAAACGATTGTTGATTTTTCTAATTTATCATTTTTGTTTTTGTGACAACAAAATAGTGGCTGAAGCAACCAAAATATCTAGCTGAAAATATGATGCTGTCAGTTAGCATAGACACGCACCATCGGAATCAGTCCATCGAATGAGTTGTAACAACTCATGGTATTGTTGATTTTAAGACTAGTGCGAGTTGTAAATTAAAATCGAGTTGGTTGTCTCAATCAATTATTTTATTAAATTTTGCTCCCACCCCATTTTGCTAATGTATTTATTTCTAAAAAAACATTTTCTGGTATATTAATATAAAAATATATAATAAATAATAAAAAAAATCGCACTAGATTATCAAGCAGTAATTTTTTACATCTATCTGATACGTACAAAATATAAGTTGTCAATAATTATTGCAAACTGAATCCATAAACACAATTTCTAGTAACTTATTTTGAATTACAATATTGGTATTCTGTCAATTTGAAATTTAAAAAAATTGTGTCTCATCAATCTATGAAAACTTTCACTTTAATAACAAAACAAAACTATAATAACAAAAGGATGTCAAGTTTCATTTATATAAGGGTATACAGCTGACTTGCAATTTTTTTTACTAAATAGTACAGCTTGTTTATACCAGTTGTACATGATTAATGCTTTGAAAAAAACAATGACGAACATATGGTTGGGCAATTTTAATACTAGATTTCACGCCTTTGCTACCTTTTGTATACATTGCATTTCCTCTTGTTTTTACGCAATTAGAACTATTGTGTGCTGCTGATATTCGCTTCAAATACGAAACAATTTATTTACCTAACTGGTTCTACCTTCAGCATGTAATCAGAATAGTAAATGTTGCGACATTTTGGCATACATTTAATGCCGTAAATTAATTCAATTAATAGTGACATTTGTTAAATGAAATTCTTCACATCCTATTTTAAATCAATGTTGGGAAGCAATCAACTAAAATCCGCAAACGTCCTAGGAATCTTGTCACCGATGAATATAGAATAAAAACGCGAAGACCTCTTCGCACCTACATCAATTGTTAAATCAGTGTTTGAGGTGACTCTGTAGATGGCTAATGCAAGTTTGGTGTGCCCATTTCTGCAAAGGAAATAATTGTCACACCAATCACAAATATTGCATGGACATGCTTACCTTAAAAAATATCAATGTTCGAAAAAATTAGTTCACAGCATCTTTGGTGAAGAAACCAGGGAAGCAGTAACGTTAATCGAAAACTGCAAATCTATTGCGGCATGGTCTAGAGCGGCCAGTGTCAGTTCCGTTCGATACGCTCAACAGTCAAGTTGCAGCAGTATCCAGATTATGTCTCGTTCCACAGTATATCTAATAGCAAATCATCCATCCACTGCATAGCACCACAATAGAAGTATTTCCTTTAATATTATTTCAGTGGTGTATATGCTGAATTAAGACTTCTCCAATCCCTTTGAATCATCACTTCCATCGACTGCTTGGATTGAGCCGATACGACAGTAGCAGTAGGCCAGACCATAACATACGCATAAGTTTTTACCTTCGCTGTTTTCCGGATTTTTCTACCGATCTCACGAAGTGCTGTTTAATGAAAGGGTCATATTTAGCTGCATCGCGCAAATAGAATTAGTTGAAAAAGCTTCTTACCATAAACATGCATAAGAATCCGTCTCGATCCAGGGATGAAGGCAGTATCTTAATTCTTCCAACGATCATTCGACATCATGATTGTTGCCATCATTTTCAACGATGTTATCATCTTTAGACCAAACTGGAAAGCACACAAGATTACTGGACCATTAGAGGTCATTAGACAGGTTACTACAATGGTTAGAGGTATATAAAATGTACTTACTAATGTAAATCCTCAATAATATAGGCATCCGTCTTGATCCAAATTAGCTCTAAGCCATCGCTTCCTTTCTGACACCAATGTTTTGAGCTGCGATTATTCCTTGGAGCCATACATTTCTTCAACTGTTTAATTCGCGGCAACCATAAGCTTTGGCATCTTCTCACAAAATACTCGAAAAGGATACAAAGTGCCAGTGGCATATTATGATCTAAATCTTCCTATTGGAAAAGCAGCGACCATTTGCAGGACAAACATTGTGCAGTGAGCTATCTAGTGTTTTTTTTAGTTTCGACCCCTGTAACATAAAGGCAGATCTGTTTCCATGCTAGGTTCGAGACGTACTGCGTAATGTAAGGGTAGTTATGTTCAAACAATCGCAACTATACCACCGATTACGACAAGATTAGATTATATTACAGTTCCAGTTGTTAACGTAAACCTATAGAATAAAGCAACCATATTAGTTCGCATGCAAGTTTTATTTTTGAAGCATGTAAAAGTATACTTCTAGAAAACTTATTAAACAGGCCCTATGTGCACATGAGAGCCTCTCTTTGCTTGCTTCTTCGTTGGATTATTATGACTTTGCCATAAACCTTTCCAAGAATGTTTTAATACATATGGTAAGAGTTTGATTTCGACTAAAATATTATGCAGAGAGTTAAGTAGCAAACGCAAATGCGGAGTTATTAGCGAAGGAGAATGTAAACAGACTCTCATTTGCACACAGGACCTTTTCAATAAGTTTGTTAGAATTGTTATATTCCGAAAATCATCAATTAGTAATGTCCGATTTTTGCAAATAATCGATTAGCTTCATTAATTGATTCGATTATTCGACCAAGATAATCGATTAAGATCAATAAGCCCCAGTAAAGTTCAGCCGGAAATGAACTGGAATTCTGGCTGGTTCCAGTTCGTATTCCGGCTCCAGTGACACAACCGATTCTAACTAGAACCAGCCAGAAATTCGGTTCATTTCCGGGTGAGCTTAACTGGGGCGATTAGGTAGTAAAGCTTTGTCAACCAAAAAAAAGGTCGCTGGGTCTAGTTCAAGGCACTTGTTATGTTTGTTGTGTGATTTTCATAATTAACGCTAATCGATTTACTCGATTTTATCGAAAGCTTGTAATCGATTATTGATTATTTGAGATTAATCGATTATTTGCGTTAATCGAGTAAAAAATTACATCACTATCATCAATGCTGCAGGTATTTAATTTTTGATTACTGCTCTTGAAGCATTATTTTATTGACGAGCAACTTCGATGACTTGCAGAAAGAACATCTTTACATTCGTAAACTTGTCAGTATCAATACCGATAAATCCGAAATGAAACTCGAGATCTCGTCTAAAATACTCACCTCACTCTTGCATTTTATGTTATACCGACTATTCCACTGTGTAAGCAGAAAAACCAGTAGTTTTCCTTTTCCTTCCCGTGGAAACGATGTGATTTCCTACAAATATAAACATCAAGACTGCGCGATATGAACGCTGGATAAGACCAAAAGCGTTGTTTATATTTGTTCCAGTACACGGAAGTTACTCCGGAGCAAAAAATGCTTGCTCCTTTTTACTTCGGTGTGCTACTGGAAGATGAAAAAACAGAAGAGTATACAGGAACGATTTCCTCCCTGTTTGCTCCGGAGTACTTCCCCTTTTCCTGGTACTGGAACAAACTTATTATTGTCCCCCATACGCAAATTTCACCGAACATTTCTCAAATATCCAGCTAGTTTTTGTAAAGATAGGCCGACATTTGACAAACATCGTTTCATCTGAGTATAGGGCTTATCTACATTACCGATAGCCAATTATAGCGGTTTTTAATAGAGATGGGCGGGAAGCCACGAAAGTCGACCCGAACCCGTACCCGTAGGAATAAGAGCGGATTTGGGTTTTGTAAAGACGGTTAAAACTATTTTCTGATGTTTAGCGGCCCTTACACGTGCAATATTTTTGTCAATACACAGTATTCACGATATTGCTTCAGTACGTCAATACCATTTGAAATTCACATCGTCAATACGTCAATACTTCCATTACACATGCAATTCTTTTTCCAATACACTCTAGTATTGACAAAAATATTGAACGTGTATTTTTTTCAAGGAGTGTACTCCCATTTAAATAAATAATAACAAAATCAAGAAAAGCAATATTTAGAACAGATGGATAAAACCAATGGGGTATATATAGGTGTGGCAGAACACACGGTTTGCTAGCGTTGGCAACCAAAAATATGTAAACAATCCAGAAGCACAAAGGGTCGACGTCATAGCGGTCACACGATTCAATGGGAGCGGAACGATCGCTATGACGAAAGCAAGTCGATTTATACTGTGATCACTCACACCACTCATGTAAGATTCATTTTACGAAAACCAAAGTGCCATCTTCGCCAGACCTGTATATACGACATTGGGATAAAACATCTTATTGGGAATACCATATTCTAGATGTCTTTTTGGATATTCCAAATTATACTGCTTGTCATTTTGAAACGGATTTACATCACAGCATTGCGAACAGACTTGGGTGGGCACGGTTTGGGTTCGGGTAAACACTTGAAACAATATTCGGGTTCGGGTCGGGTACGTGGACATATCCGCTTATCTATAGTTTTTGATCAAAATTGTATTGTCACTAAAAACTAGAGCACTCTAGTTAGAGTGTGGCCAAGAGGCCATGACGTATCCAAAGGAACATGAAATTTGACGTATTCACAAGAGAAATACGTCAGATTTCTGCTCGTTTGGATACGTCAAACGCGTCTTGGCCGCCCTCTAATTAGAGTGCTCTACTAAAAACGTGTTGCTTTTCCAAATTCATAGGACGTTATAAAGATTTTAATGATATTTACACATCTATACCTTGGGCAAGAGTTTTTAATATTATTTTGTATTAGATGTTTGTTCGAAGATTTGAACTTCAATTGTTTCTATTAAAAGCTTCATTGCATTTGAAAAAAATCTTGACCATTCACTGGAAAAAAACGCATGTGACAAAAAAACAACGGAAAACTGGAAAACAACGCAACAACATGTGATCCTGGGGGCGACATGTTCCAGATCGCTAACTCAACGAACGCTGAACCGGTACACTAGATTTCTGAAAACGTGCATGCTTGGTGACAAGCTTTTCAAAAGAGTTCCTCATTGACCCGATTCATATGATTCATTTTCTGATATCGCTTAACAAGGCAGTCAACTGAGGATAATTGCTATTCCGGCGTTAATGATAATAATGATTCACTGGATCTAATGAACACTATTGGCTATATTAACTATTCTGGCATGTGGACAACATTAATCCGAGTTTACTGAAGCCTGCCGAATAGAACGTTGCTAAGACTGGCATTGCTATTTAACGAGTTCAAAGCGGTTTTGGAGAAAGCTTAAAATTCTGGCAGGTTCAATATTATGGTACCGCACCAAAATAGAGCAGATCAGCGACCAAAGAATTACCCACAGGAAGATAGCCAGGTAGCATTATAACGAGTTTAAATTTATTTCTTGTAACAGAATTATTTAAAATATAGGTTTCCTGGATCATGTCATCTGGAATCACGAACATGACTTCTGTATAATGTACCGGAGGAGAACCCAACAAAGAGATTTTGCATTTGTCAGTCTTGATCAACGGTCGCCACTTCGCTGGTAGACGGAGAATCAATCGACAAGAGCGGTGGAATTATCGCAGCAATGCATATGATTCAGCAGATTTCAAATTCCTACCCGAGGATCAAAAGTAATTATTTTGGGGTCTAAAGGTGTAACGAGAAATATGTGCCGGCAACGGTTTTTGTACCGTGCACTAATTACCATATTTAAAGTCATTTTTGAATTTTTAGAGCATCCCTTCCGCCTCTAGTAAGATTTCTGAATTATCTAACATTAAAATGTTTAAGTTATTTAAACAGGCTTTTAACTTCATTTCAAATATAGCACGGTCGGGTTTCATCAAATTAAAAAATAGGCTTACAGGAGGTTCAGAGCACTATCGTTAAAACGTTGTTTAATCTGGTTTTCGATCCTCTTCAAATATATATTTGATGAGAATTAAAAGAAATTGTTTATGTCGGCTCACTAATCCAACCTAAATTTTTCAATGCCTGGGTTGATCTCCATTATGTATGGTTTATACACTCCTGTTTAACCATAGCCATAAAAACGATAAGATTTTATAAAATTTTATTTGCTTAAATTGAAGCACTAAGAAATGGACTTGAAATACTCACATACTCTTAATGTTTGTTTAGATTTCCGGCAGGTTTGTTTTATTCGAGCATCAGTCTTATGGTGGAATGTATTGTCTGTCAAAATTCATATTGATAAAGTTATACCACGTACACCTTACTGAATTGGCTCATCAAAAGGCTTTGGAAATTCACTTCAAGCCAACTGCTCAATTAATCTTAACTTCGAAATCAACCGCTTTTACATCTACTCCAATAATTTTATAAAATAAGCATTGTCAGCAAACCGACATATTCTTTTCAACTAAAGAAATGGTTAAATTTGTATTCCAATTTTTGTTTTCCTTTTTGCTGTCTTTATTTTCAAGAAACTGACAGCATCCAAAAACAACAATTTTTTTCAGCTAATTAGCGATATGAAAATCAACAGTAGCATTAGTTGTATTAGCAATTTTTAGTTGAATCAGCTAAGACGGAAATCAACAACTGCAATATCATAATTTTGTGATTGCGGGGTTTTCCGTGTACGCGTATTGCTTCTTTCTTCTCACTTGCATCGGACATTCTTGCCTTTTCGTCAACAATGATATCACGCACAGCAATGATTTTCTGCATCTCGTGATTCCACACGCGATACCCGTTTGCACAATATCCGACTAATACCCCTTTCCACGTCTTCTCATCAAGTTTCTTCCGGTGTTCTTTCGGGATGTGACAGTAAGCCGGTGATCCAAAAACCCGCAGTTTTGAAACGTCAGGTTTCCTACCTTCCCATATTTCATACGGCGTTACATTCGAATCGAGAGCACTGCATGGGCTTCTATTAGTCAAATACGTAGCAGTTTGTATCGCTTCACCCCAAAACTCACGACCAATAGCGGAATCGAACAGCATCGAGCGCGCTTTTTCAACGAGGGTTCTGTTCATCCGCAGGCCCGACGAGAGGGGGGGTCAGGGGGGGCAACTACCCTGGGGCCCGGGTCTGTTTTGGGGGCCCGCATTTTTAACTGAATTAAATTTATTTTAATTTAATTGTTGAAGTTTATTGTTTCTGTCGACACTGCAAATATATTATATAACTACGTTCCAATCGTTCCAATGGTTTTCTGAAGTACGTGAACGTAACCCAATTAAATTCATTTAACAGTGCAATTGAACCATTCTGGTTTCATTTATCGCAAGCGTTTGTCAAAGTGTACAGTATGAAGTTGTATACAATTTATCATATTCTTAGCTAACTGTTACTAATAAAAGTTGGATATTTTCGGAATGGGGTTGACGAGTAAATGACGAAAATCTATGAATGAAGCGATTTTGAAAACCAAGATGGCGAATTCTAGTTAAGACATCTCTATAAGGGATCATCCATAAATGACGTAGCATTATATGGGGGAGGGGGAGTATTGTATTTTGTGATGATGTGTGACGACAGGGAGGTAGTGGGTCAGGTCATGCGACGTAGCTTTTTTAAAGGGGAATAACTAACATCGTTTTTTATTTTTTTTAATTTTACGTTGACAAGGGGGGGGGGGAATTACCGTCAAGCTACGTAATTACCAGCGGGTGGTACTTAGAGGTTTGTGTAGAGATATAGGTATATTGATTTGTGATGCGGATGATATGATTATAGAAAACATTTCTCAACCAGAAGACGCTATATTGGCCTTCAAAAGGGCATCGCTCATCTATTCGTCAAACCTGCTTAAAAATACCCTCATAGTTTATACAGATATTGTTCGAAATACCTCCAAAGTACAATTTCTATCATCTACTTGTCAAGCCCGTTTCAAAAATTCCCAAATTGTTGGGGTTATCGAGATTATTGTTCAATCGGAAGTCTCCATCCTGGATTTCAAAAGGTATTAAATTTCCATTTTCATCATGTACTTGTCAAGCCCGTTCCGGAAATACCCATATTGTTAGGGTAATCGATAATGTTACTCAACCAACGAATTTTAATAAGAATGTGAAGTGAACTTTTTTTACGATCTAAATCCCAAAAAACGAACTAATTCAATTTACGAACCTTTGGCTTGGTTCGTAAATGGAGGTTCCAATGTACACATTTGATCCAGAAAAATATGGGAATTTAACTAGATACTTATTCTACCCATTAGTTTCCACCAAAAGTCGAAACTCTTTCTCTCACAACTCTCTGTCTCAGTCTTTCTAACAGCAGACTTCGCTGTTGGATCACAGTCATCGCATTCAGAATGTTTTCTCTCTGAATGTCAGCGCAAATGTAACATGATTCCAAAACCGATTTTACCATGTTCAGAAACCAATAAAAAAAATTCGTTCAGGTCATAGTGACAACTGCAATAGCTGCATCCAGTTCCTCAAAATCAACAACATGTACCAACAACAAGAAACAAGGTAGCATCAGTAACGCGAAATTTCACATTCAGTTGCCTATTTCGGAATAATTTGCTGAATTCAACATTCAGTTTCAATGCTTCCCTCATTAATTCACTGCCAAACTGACCGAAGCATTCATTTGCTATTATGTGGACAGTTTGTAGGCAGTTTTTTTACATTTTCGAGCATAACTGAACTACATAATCTATATCTGGTGCACTTTTGCTTGATGATCTCAGAGCTAGTATAGAAACAAAATTCAGTTTGCTCCTGAAACCGAATATATGCGTTGTACCGAAAAAGCGAAGAACGAGGGAAACAAACAAACCTTCGATTCATCGCGGCGGGCATGAATTGAATTTTGTTTTTCTTTCAAGCTCACAAAGGGATGTCAATTTTTCTTCGCTCGGATTCTGGGCAGCATTAACGATGGTAGCATTAACGTGCGTCAAGGGAGCATGAACGATGGCGATATGGACTGTATGGCAATGCCGCAAAAAAGGTTTCCAATCCCAATGGCAAATCGGACGCAAGTAATTCTAATGGCCAGCCACAAATATTCCTTGATTATTTTTATTTTTTCCATCTATTACTTATTTAAAATACTGACGACTCTGTTAAGCTAACGCATTGAATCGTGTCAAATAAACAATATTCATAAACAATAGTTTAATTGAAACGGTTGCATCCGTATAGTTTCTCTAATCGATATTGAAATAAGAAGTCATATATGGTAGGGCCCGTCAGTACTTCAAACCCCGGGGCCCGGCGCGGCTCTCGACGGCCTTGTTCATCCGTTCGCAAATCCCATTGTGCTCGGGAGTATAGGGTACCGTGAATTCCATCTTTATACCCTTACTCTCACATAGAAAACGCATCGCCTTGCAGGTGTATTCACCACCATTGTCCGACCGAAACCGCGAGATTTTCACTCCAAACTTTGCCGTTACTTGGGCTTCATAGTGTTTAAAACAATCCACTACTTCGTACTTCGACCGAATCAGGTAAACCATCGTAAAAGGTGACCAATCGTCAATAAAACTCACGAAGTAACGTACATTGTTCCACCCGACGGGCGTCACCGGCCCACAAACGTCAGAGTGAACGATCTCTAATACTCGCCCCGAACGACGCTCTTCGCTCAGTGTAAATGGATTTCTTGTTTGTTTCGCGGACACACACGGCTCACAAATGACTTTTGCATCAGCACTACCACTCAACGGAATTCCCTTCACTATTCCGTTCTTTATAGGCGACGACAAATTTCGCTCTCCCAAATGGCCATACCGTCGATGCCATAATTCGGTTGCCTTACTTATTTGTCCCGAAAAACACAAGATCTCACCACCACACTGACGCGAGAAAAAGTTCAGTTGGTATAGTTTATTTCGCCTTTCACCGGTGGCTACGACTTTCGATCCCTTAAGGATCTCCAACTGACCGTTCGCAAATACCACTTTCATTCCGGCAGACTCGACGTTGCTAATCGAAAATAAACTGCATCGTGCCTCCGGAATAAACAAAGCTCGGCTCACTTTAGACTCGATTACGTTTTGTCCGACCACTGACAACACAGATACATCTCCAACGTATTCGGCCGTCACCCACTCGCCGTTTTTCGCTACGGCTATTTTTATCGGTTTCTCCAGCAACGAAAGCTTCGAAAATAAGCTTTTGTCGTTGCATATGTGTTCGGTTGCTCCGGAGTCCACAAACCACTGCACTCGATTCAGCGACGGCTTGCTTTTGCGTTCTTTCACTAAAAACACCACACCGTTATCGCTCGAGTCCGCACTAAAAGCAGACGATTTCATTGGCTTTTTCTCTTTATCTTTGTCGGGGCAGTTTACAATTTTGTGTCCCTCTTTCTGGCAACCGAAGCACTTCAATACTTTCTTCTTTTTCGGCTTCGGGTTGCGTGCAGCACTACCACTACCACTGAAGGCAGCAGATTCGTTTTTCTCTACACAGGAATCACTCGCGGCAATAGATTTTCGCTTTATTTCTTCGTCAAGATGTCTACACTTAACAAATTCCATCGTTATTTGTTCTTCGGGCTGACTCTCAATTGACGTCACAACGGCGTCATATTCTGAACCCAGTGACAAGAGCAATCGACACACGACGTCGATATCGTCAATTTTTCCACCAGCATTTCTGAACAAGCGAATGAGCCGATCGTATTTCACAAAATACTCCTGCAATGGACCGACCGAGTGACGTAGTTCGAAAAGATCACGATTCAATTGCATACGCTTTGCAACACTTTTTCTTTCAAAAATGCGCACTAATGTATCCCACATCTGTTTCGCGGAGCTCTTCCCGTGAAGCAACTCTAACTGATCATCGTGAATTCGAGATACGATGATCGATTTGCACTTTTTATCCTTCTTCTGGCGTCCCACGAGAGCTTTTTGTATGTGCTGTCGCACGGCTGCCGAATCCGCCTCTTCCACTTTATACTCCTCTACGTCGTCAGTTTCGACTTCAATACACTCGACCAAGTCGTGCTCTTCTAACAAGGTGAGCATGCGAAACTTCCACGAGACGAAGTTTTGGCCATCAAACATGGCGACACGGCGAATTTCTTCCTGTGCAGAATCCGCCATTATGCAGACAACAAAACACTAAACTCGGCGCTTCTGTCGGAATTAAAACTTATATCACTTTCACGACAATTTCCGGAACCGTTACTGGGCCCATAACCTTATGGGACAACCGGATGTTTCGGATAAAGACGAGTAACTCGCAAGTGTAATACACACGTCTTTATCGCTTGGAGTTCGAATACAGAGTAACTGCCGAGAATAGTATTGGAGAGATGTAAAAAGATACACACTACACTGTTAAAAGGTATTGCATAGATTATACCTCAATAGATACACGTCACACGGGAAAACTCCGTACGTGTGCGAATACTGCGACCGAGGGTTCACTCAATCCTACAATCTGACGGTGCACCTGCGAACCCAACACAACCAAATAATGGTATAAGACGCGAAGTCGACGTGCTGCCCGAACACAAATGTCGAGTATGTAGCAAGGTCTACCGATCGGCGAAAAGTTTCCGGCTACACGAGAAGTTGCATGTCACCGGGACACTGTTCGATTGTCGCGATTGTGGTAAAAAGTATAACACATATGTGGCCAAATGCAAGGCTTCTAATACCGACGTGAAGGAAAATATGTACTCATGTAAAATCTGCAGCCAAACATTCAAGCATCAGCAAAGCGGGGTGTACCACATGAGCAACAAAAACAAACACAAACGGTTCGACAGAGGTTTTGAGAGATCTGGAGACGGACGAAGGAGAGGCGATTTGCCGAAGCTAAAATAACTTTCTCGTTTCCAAATTGTTAAAGCTAAGAAGCACAACACCGGGCAACTTGAGCAATTTGTTCTGAGCATGTTTTTGAGAAGTGGTGAGGATAGTGTACGCGTTTATTGGGTAGTATTTGGCGCACCAGCATTAGTAGCGTAAATATCCAGCGCCAGACGCAGGTTCCGTTTGTTGGATTCGATGGAATCGCTATCGACAGACTCTTCATCATCTCGACTTCCATGAGCTCATTCAGTACTTTATGATAAAATAACAATATTCAACACAGGCTACGGTCCGACCAGGATGTAGAATTCAACTAGATACATTCGACAAAAATACCACGCAAGACTGGCAGTATACTCAACTGCTGTATGCTTTTCAAGAGCAGCTGATTCTTGGTGAACTATCGGAAAGGATTCAAAAGAAATGGCATTTACTTACATTTCAGCATGTATCAAACAATTGAATTCAAATAATTTGTACCTTTTCGATTTATTTGAGACATGATTTTCCTGGAAAGACAAATACCAACATTATCAAAATAGCGCCGATTTTTTCAACGTGTCGAATGAATTATTTAAAGTCATGTAAATAAAACAATCAATCAGCCGAATTTCAAACCATACTTTTTTTTCGTTTTGACAACAAATTTTGTCAAAACAAATCAGTTTCGCGTACGGCGTATTTTGCTATCCTGAATAAGCAAAGCACGTTTGTCAAACTTTTCCATCAACAAGTTTGACAAATTTCTCCATTAACAAGTTTGACAAACTTCTCCATCAACAAGTTTGACAAACTTCTCCATCGACAAGTTTGACAAACTGCAGCGTTACGCTGTTTGAACCATAGCTGGAAAATGTCATGGTTGTGACCAGTCATCTGGTGACTGGTCGCATGTTTGCTCGTGACATGTACAAGTAGCGGATTCTTGCGACATGTGACACAAGCGCGTGTACTATGACACGATACATTTTCCCCGTGACATGTCATAAAATTTGTACATGTTTCAAAACAAAACTGGTTTGTCAAGCGGCTGTACATTTACTGAACTGTGACATGTATGTTCGTTTGCGAACGGTCGCGACAATAGAAAAACAGGTTTGCTTGTTATGTGACATGTCGACAATGAACCGGTATTGAAAATGGGTAAAATATTGGATACCGTACTTTGGCGGATAATTGGAAATATAGAAAATGAGATAATTGTATTTCTTTCAACATTTCACAAATAAATATTGTTTGTTATTGCGGTTTAGAGGTGTTGAAAATCAATAGTTTTAGACATTTTAAACGCACACTGGGAAGTAAATGCGTCAAAATCGAAAAAAATTCAACTTTTCACAGATAAACATTGTTTGTTATTGCGAGTTAAGAGGTGTTGAAAATCCATAGTTTTAGACATTTTTAACGCACACTGGGAAGTAAATGCATCAAAATAGAAAAATTTTCAACTTTTCACAAATAAACATTGCTTCTTATTGCGAGTTAAGAGGTGTTTAAAATCAATTGTTTTAGGCATTTTAAACGCACATTAGGAAGCAAATGCGTCAAAATCGAAAAAAAATTCAACTTTTCACAGATAAACATTGTTTGTTATTGCGAGTTAAGAGGTGTTGAAAATCAATAGTTTTAGACAATTTAAACGCACACTGGGAAGTAAATGCGTCAAAATCGAAAAATTTTCAACTTTTCACAGATAAACATTGTTTGTTATTGCGAGTTAAGAGGTGTTGAAAATCAATAGTTTTAGACATTTTAAACGCACATTAGGAAGTAAATGCGTCAAAATCGAAAAAATTCAACTGTTCACAGTTAAACATTGTTTGTTATTGCGAGTTAAGAGGTGTTGAAAATCAATAGTTTTAGACATTTTAAACGCACATTAGAAAGTAAATGCGTTAAAATCGAAAAAAATCAACTTTTCACAGATAAACATTGTTTGTTATTGCGAGTTAAGAGGTGTTGAAAATCAATAGTTTTAGACATTTTAAGCGCACATTAGGAAGTAAATGCGTCAAAATCGAAAAAAATTCAACTTTTCACAGATAAACATTGTTTGTTATTGCGCGTTAAGAGATGTTGAAAATCAATAGTTTTAGACATTTTAAACGTACACTGGGAAGTAAATGCGTCAAAATCGAAAATTTTTTAACTTTTCACAGATAAACATGGTTTGTTATTGCGAGTTACGAGGCGCTGAAAATCAATAGTTTTAGACATTTTAAACGCACATTGGGAAGTAATAACTAATAACTTGGAAAAACAAGCAACATTCATCTGTAAAAAGTGAATTTTGCGATTTTGACGCATTTACTTCCCCATGTGCGTTTAAAATGTTCAAAACTAGTGATTTTCATATCCTAGTACAGTAGGATTCCGTTTTTGGCAACAATTTTATTTTTTGCTGTTGCCAAAACCGGAACCGTGCCAAAAATTGAACCTTATTTTTAAAGTTTGGATTTTCAATTCACGACTTCAAAAATGTTTCAAGGATTTTTAACCATGTGTGAAATGGAATTAGATGAAAGGAAAAAATAAAAAAAAATAATTTTATTCATGTTTATCAAATTCAGTCTTCGCACAGTGATCACCTTCCATAAAAAAGTCGGTCAAAACCTCAAAAGGGATCCGAATTTGATAAAAACTTCACATTGGGGTAATTTTACGTCGCTGAATTCATGTTTGGTGTTAATTTATTATTTCTTTTTACCAGAAAATTTTGGCACCTAGGGATGTTTGCAAAATCAACATTTACGAATATAAAGTGCACTATATCTAAAAATGCATTTTCAAAAAGACATCGTAAACTATTTGGGAGCTATCAGTTTTGTATTCCTAAATACGGGCTTTCGATATGTATTGCAAATTTAGTGCCAAGTTTTGTAGTGACGTTGTATTATGCGGTGTAGCGCATTCATCTGCATTCGACTATAAAAATTGATTCCGTCTAACACTAGTTACACTGCTACCACTTGTACTATACATAAACAATACATTTCTATACTTATTGTTATCATTAAATACGACACATATAGTGTAAAACATAGTTAAGGACATTATACATGCGAGCCACAACATAGCTGCTGCGCCACACACACCCCTCTCCCCTGCCTAACCATGTATCTGACATGAGCAAATATAAAAATACGTTTTTCAACACACTAACCTTGCTGGTGTGCCACGAAACTGCTACTTAAGGAAGCTAGAATATTTTCCTATACAATCAATCCGAGTTTCTGACGGAATGCCATCTGTAGCTCCTATTTTCTGCGAAAATATCGCCCCTCTTCACGTGGGGTTTCTTTTCGAAACACTTCTTCTCGTTTTCATTGCACTTTTTCAAATGCACTTTTTTCACACACCACTGCAAAAACACTCGCGAAACTTATATCGTTTACTAACAAAACTTCAAATTTTCTGCCAATGTGCAGATGACCAATGGAAAATGTTCGGAAACTCTCATTTGTGCGTTTGAATTTTCACTTCAGATTTCAGTTTTTCCTAATGTAAACAAGCGAGTCGGTGCCTAGCAACGTGGCTTCCGCATATCTTCACCTTAACCTTTAAATGCATAACGCTTTTTTAAAACAACATTGCGAAAAACATCACAAAATTATCACAGTAAAGTATTGAAACTGTAAGACAATTTTAACAAAATTAAAAAAAAAAATGATTTGGGCTTTTGAGGATTAATATGACTCCCATGTTTGGAAATAAAGTCAAATGCAATGTCAATTGATACAAAAAATATCTATTGCACATTTTTAAAAGATTTATTATGTACAACAAGAATGTTGACAAAAACGGAACCCATTTGTTGCCAAAATCGGAGTGTGCACAAATGGGAGCATGCCAAAAACGGAACGTGCCAAAACGGAATCTTAATGTAACAAAAAAAAAATAGCGAAAAGTTGAAAAAATTTCCATTTTGACGCATTTACTTACTAATGTGTGTCTAAAAAGTCCAAAACTATCGTTTTTCAACTTCACGTAACTAGCAATAACAAAAAAAATTGTGTGAAAGTAGATTTTTTTCCATTATGACGCATTTACTTTCAAGTGTGCATTTAAAATGTCTAAAACTATTTATTTTCAACACCTCGTAACTCGCAATAACAAACAATATTTATCTGTGAAAAGTTGAAAATCTTTCGATTTTGACGCATTTACTTTCAAGTGTACGTTTAAAATGTCTAAAACTATTGATTTTCTACTCCTCGTAATTCGCAATAACAAGCAATATTTATCTGTGAAAAGTTGAAAAATTTTCGATTTTGACGCATTTTTTTTTATTTCAATTATAGAGGTTTTAACCTTAAGGTCATTCGCCTCTTCGGATTAGAAAAATCTCTTAGGAAAAATTTCTAACCCTATGTGCGGGGTCGGGACTTGAACCCAGGTGCGCTGCGTACAAGGCAATTGATTTACCAATACGCTACGCCCACTCCCCTTTTTGACGCATTTATTTCCCAGTGTGCGTTTAAAATGTCTAAAACAATTGATTT
Source organism: Topomyia yanbarensis (assembly GCF_030247195.1). Classification (NCBI taxonomy): domain Eukaryota; kingdom Metazoa; phylum Arthropoda; class Insecta; order Diptera; family Culicidae; genus Topomyia; species Topomyia yanbarensis. Next base: position 226,575,388 of record NC_080672.1, read on the forward strand.
TCAACTCCTCGTAGCTTGCACTAACGAACAATATTTATCTGTGAAAAGATGAAAATTTTTCAATTTTGACGCATTTACTTCCCAGTGTGCGTTTAAAATGTCTAAAACGATTGATTTTCAACACGTCTTAACTCGCAATAACAAACAATATTTATCTGTGTGTAATTTTCAAATTTTGACGCATTTACTTCCCAGTGTGCGTTTAAAATGTCTAAAACTATTGATTTTCAACTCCTAGTAACTCGCAATGACGAAAAATATTTGTCTGTGAAAAGTGTGCGTTTAAAATGTCTAAAACGGTAATTGTTCCGAATCGCGGCTTTTTCGAAAAGAACGTTAATTTCTTTTGGAAATGGTTCTAAATGGCCTATTTTACAACAAGCAATGAAAAAATTGGGGGGAAAGCTTTAAAGTATATTAAACTGGAAAGATAAGTTGTTCCCAGTTATCTTACTAACAGTGGCATTGCTCATGAGAAAGTGACGTTAAGGGTGAATGTAGTGTGATGCGGCTTTGCCGCATAGTCGAGTCCGAGGGTTCGAAGCGGCACAAAGCCGCTGAGAAACCGACGGACGAGGTGGTTTTGATCTTGCTATCGAAGGGTGCAATCAAACCTGTAATCCACTCGTTTGCCCGGTATACTCAAACATAGGGGCTTTCCCTAGTTTAAGTCCGACTGAGCGGCAGCGAAGTCGGACAGCATGACAAAAAGCGATGTGGCGTAGCCACATTAGGCATTAACAATGTTTTATTTAGTAACAATAGGATAGTATTCATTTACAACAATACAATTTTGTTAGTGCCGAATGTGGCTACGCCACATCGCTTCATTCAAGTGCTAGGGATAGCCCCTATGTTTAAGTACGAGTGGATTACAGGTTTGATTGCACCCTTCGATAGCAAGATGAAAACTATCTCGTCCGTCGGTTTCTCAGCGGCTTTGCGCCGCTTCGAATCCTTGGACTCGACTATGCGGCAAAGCCGCATCACACTACCTCCACCCTTAACGTCACTTTCTCATGAGCAATGCCATTGTTAGTAAGGTAAGTGGGAACAACTTATTTTTCCAGTTTAAACTACTTCAAAGCTTTCCCCCCAAATTTTTTTCATTGCTTGTTATAAAATTTTATCTGTGAAAAGATGAAAATTTTTCAATTTTGACGCATTTACTTCCCAGTGTGCGTTTAAAATGTCTAAAACGATTGATTTTCAACACGTCTTAACTCGCAATAACAGACAATATTTATCTGTGAAGAGATGAAAATTTTAAATTTTGACGCCTTTACTTCCCAGTGTGCGTTTGAAAAGTCTAAAACTATGGATTTTCAACACCTCTTAACTCGCAATAACAAACAATGTTTATCTGTGAAAAGTTGAAATTTTTTCGATTTTGACGCATTTACTTCCCAGTGTGCGTTTAAAATGTCTAAAACTATTGATTTTCAACTCCTCGTAGCTTGCAATAACGAACAATATTTATCTGTGAAAAGATGAAAAATTTTCAATTTTGACGCATTTACTTCCCAGTGTGCGTTTAAAATGTCTAAAACTATTGATTTTTAACTCCTTGTAACTCGCTACATTTACTATCAAAAAGTTGAAAAAGTTCAAAATAATTCAATTTATATAGCGTCTACCATTCCGTTTATCTGCCACTGCACGGTACTTAAACGATCAAAAATAAGATACAGGTCAAACAAGCAAACCATAACAAAATGTTCATCTTTGTACAGGTTCGTAAACTGTGTGACTGGTATCGCCTTACGCGCGACAGGTAAATTATCCTCATGACCAGTCTCAAGACCGATGACGCATTTAAATTCCATGACATGTCACGAGACCTACCATCGAGGCTTGGAAGCTAACCTGTTTGAGACATGAGACGTTTTCAGCAGAGCGTGAATGTACGGGTGGCTTGACATGTCGCGAAAAATGTACACAGGTTCCAACCTTTGAAGTTTTGACAAACTGGTCAGTACACTATTTGACAAATAGACAAATAATCGCTTTGACAAACACGAATGAAAAATTTGGCAAACTTTGTTTGATCAAATATTTGAAGAGCCAGTACACAGCAGTTCAAATTTATTTCACGAAAAATGTCAAATATTTGACGTTATTACAAACAGTGTACTGGTAGCTTTAGCACTGCGTGTCAGTCGAGTGAGCAGTTTAGAAACTGATTTGACTTGTGCCTGTCGTTTTTTCCTGTTTTCGGCCTGGGCAACTCATGCGCATCTTATGTACATTTTAGTTAATAAATTGCTTATCCTAAACACTAGTTGCGTACTCTGAAAATAGGACAATAAACAAAGAACAAGTACACTATCTCGCTTTTCAATTGCAATCAGAATAATCTTCCTTTCTGGACTATACTTTAAATGCATTTTTTTTCAGCTTCCTATAGCTAGTTATATAGCTATTTGAGTGTTTTTCGTGTTGGGTCTACTAAAAAGGTCTATATGTACTCGTCTCGATGCTTCAGGCATTAATTTAGATGAACCCAAAACTGTTATTAGCATTTATAATTTAAGTTTGATTCGGTGGTAAGTAGTTTCTTCAAAATCGTTCGTGCTTTTGAAGATGCAACATTTGAATATCTCTTCTTCAGTTCGGTGTTTTCCGGTCAGTTAATTTTTTTCAATTGATAGTTCAGCAACGTAGCTTCAATTTACTGATTTTCAGTGATATACTTTCCGAGTTTCAGCAAAACAAACGTCACTTGTACTGAGATCTTAGTTAGCTCGGCTGCGTAAAAAGTAAAAAAAAGTAAAAAGTTGCGGAAAAAGTGAGAGTCGGTAGACCAAAATTAATGGTCAGGCTTCCAATCTGCTTGTTTTCTTGACATTGGAAAATGTCTGTATATTTTTCCCCCTTTTTTATTTCGACTATGTTGGTCACATTTTCTTTTTTACGTTTTAACGACATTCAATTAGCTAGAGATTAATGGGTAGGGAAACTTATGAAACTTAGAGCCATAGTACTCAAGTGAGAGCAAGGATGTGAAGTAAACAGATCGGAAAACTAGAAGTGGCAGGGTCATTAGAACAGGCTTAATATCGTGCGGGCTTAATTTTTTCCTTCTGATAATGAGGGTCGAGCTTAGGCAGAATAACTACGAATCACCCGAGTTCACTATCATGTGTCCTGATAAAGGTAGACGTATCTATCTTTACCGTGACAACCGGCTGTTTACTTCACATCCTTGCTATCACTTGAGTACTATGGCTCTAAGTTTCATAACTTTCCCTACCCAGTAATCTCTAGCTAATTGAATGTCGTTAAAACGTAAAAATAATGTCTGTATATTTTTATGAACAAAAGGTAATGAGCTGATTTTCTTCTTGTTTCTATTATCACCCTACCTGTTAGATCAGAAAAGCACCCAAGCCTAAACAAACAGCCATATTATAGCCATATACTGTTGGAAAATAATTCAAACAATAATACGTTCAATGTTGCTGATGTATACCAATCACTTAAGGGACCATAGATGTTTTTCTACGTTTTCTGACCCGTCTTAAAAAATCATCGAACACGAGAATGTAAAATATATTGAGGTCTCTTGCGTAATTAAAAACACACTTTAGTGTTTAAATACAATATTTAGCGACATGCAAAAACTGCTTTATTGCCCCTCTTCGGTATCTTAAGCGCAATAGTGCGAATTTTGAAAATACTTTCGAGAGTCCACAGAGTTCCAGAACAAAGAATAAGCCAGCGGTCACTGCTTGATGAATGTAAAATTCACAAATTTTACATTGAATGCGGTGTTGTTTTTATCGAAAGGAATTTTTTAACTTTAATTGGAACGAATTGGAATTTGAATTCGAGTTTGTGTAAAATTGGTCAATTCATATTCTAGAAGTTATATGGACCTTAATCCAGTCACCAGTATATATTAATATCAGTAAATCTACTAAAAATGCTTCCGAAAAAAACTCTCTGAGTTTTAGTACTGGATTCATGAAGTTTCAATCTTATTTTAGTTGTGATTTTCTACATGCTTTAAAAATTATTACAAATGATTTGAATCAGTTTTATCGATTGACCACATTATCTTTGTACAGTATTATTGAGGCCACACATGATCCACTTCGGCACCGATTCCTGTTGGCCAACCGCATCAAAGACAGTAATATTTACCAAACTCTGAATTTCTAACAAACAATTTGGTTTCAAAAACATTTAAATATGGCTTAAAATAATTTCGAAATTATTCCTTACAAAAATGTTACACCTAACGAAGGCTAACATTTTTCTCGTTGTTTCACTTCATATAGTTTCGTAGTAGGTAGGGGAAAGTGGTCGGTTGCCGTCACTGGTCGGTTGTCGACAATTGATTCGTAGATTCTGTACTACAACCAAAATATTTGTTGAACAAGTGAAAACCTGCTTAAAAGTTGTTTGATCATTTGTTTAGTGTTATAGAAAAAAGCAGATCGATCGAAAAAGTATGCCCATAGAATATTTACGAAGTGAATTAATTTTATATTGTGGTTCAAAAATTGAATGCCACTGAATTTTTATTTATTTTTCCCCATTTTTGTGGCGAATGCTTAATTCTCTCTAACCTAATCAATATGGGTATTTTCGGAACAGGCTTTACGAGTAGATACCAGAGATCGATTTTGGACGCAATTCCGAAAACCAAGATGGCAACTTCCGGTGAACCGTTTTTGATAATTTACATGGGAGAAGCCCATGGGTCGTGTTTTCACCGCTGGGTAGCACTGTATACACCAAATTGTCACGACCAGAGAGACAAGGGGCCATTCATAAACCACGTAGACCAAAATTTGAGAATTTGAATGTATTGCTTGAAAATCTCCCATCACGGTATTACACTTAAATGAGAGCAACGGGAGCACGTCTTACCTGTGTGGCGATCGTAAGCAAAAAGATGGCCGGTCGAGGTTGCTGCGATCAATGAGCCCTTTGGCTCGTCGTTGCTAACGCTGGTGTGCGTATACGAGCAATGCATTAATGGCTCAAAAAATTGTGTTGCTCAAGGCATTTAGCTGAATACAATTCGGTCGTCCCGATCTGCCATGCCAAGCTTTGTAGCGGTAATATTTTATGCTGGCGGCCATGTTTTAGTCTAACGATTGATTATATGCAATTATGCGATGTCATTATGCTAGAACAAAAGGAAAACTATTTGTTTTGTGATTTGAATATAATGTGGTTGTCCCGAACCGTCATGCCCTGTTTTCATTGCGGCAAGGTTTTTTTTGCTGATATTTATGCGCGAGCTTTTTTTATTCAATTGCGATGTGGCGTACTATAAGGGGCCATTCATTTACCACGTGGACAAAGAACCTTTTTTTGACCCCCTCGTGGACAAGTGTGGACAATTCCTAAACTCCTACCCCTCCCTACGGTGTCCATGTGGACTTTCAAAAAAAATGGGTAGTTTCATAAAAATGAGATTTAGAAAATTTTCCCAGGTGGAAGACTAATATGAAGCAAACCTTATGAAAATCGTTCAAATCTCAACAACTTGTGATATTTTATATTTACATTTCAAAGATTTATCACAAAATAACCTTTGAATTCTTGAATTGGTTCGTAATTTCAACCTCTAGCTATGAAATCCAAAATTAATGTGATTAGACCATGTTACAGATGATTGTATCAAGTGATTTAGATAAAAAAATCTGATTCTTTTTCGTGCGAGTTCTTATGATTTTTTCGATGATTGTCTTCATAGATGTTTTCAATTTTCACACGTGATGCACACGCACATACTATATTGTTACAAGCACTTGGACTATTTAAAAATCTTGAAAAAAATTGAATGTAACCGCTCACACCAATGACAATACAAATTTGTTTCATTTTTATATAAAAGACAAAAATATGACGACGTGGACATTACCCATACCCCCATCCCAATGGACAAGCATGGACTTTCTCGTGACCTCTACCATTTCCTAAATTGTCCACGTGGTATATGGATGGCCCCTAAGGTGATTTTTGCGAAATATAATATATGCATGCGGCTGCTGAGTTTTTTCTTTGCAGGCTACAAAGCAGCCATTTTTCATGACAGGCGACCAAGCAGCAATTTTGCTAGTATGAAAAGGCACGTGATTTACATGCTTTCAATTCTTTTTTTCTTTCGAGTCGCCATATTGTTTTTGGGAAGCCTTTCAGTTTACACGCTTTCACTCTCCTTATTTTGGTTACCGCGTGGGGGATTCTAACCGGATTCTTTTTACAATAACCGGCAGGATCGTCAATGTTCTTACCTTTGTTTTTGCCAATGCTCAATCTACGACTTAATTTATTCTACATCATTTTCACATCAATTTGAAAACACGCTTGTTTGGAATTATTATTATTTTTTTTAATTTGTGATCATTTATCATTATTCCCGAAAATGTGGTGGGGGAGCGGAGTTACCCTTTCGACTCCCCCTCCTTCCCTCTGGCTACGTGCCAGCGTGGACTTCAGTCGGATTTGTCCTAATCTTTAGTTAAAATATAGGTTGAGTGAAACTCACTCAATTGCAATGAATGCGATTCGCCAGTGCAATAGTAGTACGTAATATTCGCACCAGTTTTTCACATAGGTACATATATTGTGCATCTAATGAAGAATGATGTTCGAAATGCCTTTGATGGTAGTTGAAATGAATAAATTTCCTTTTTTTAATGCAAAACACTTAGATGTTTTTCTGAAAAAAAATTCTAAGTCCTTTGAAATGCAAAGAACTTAGAAGAATTTTAGAAGTTTATTTTTTGCGTAGATTTCGAAATTAACACGGTTTTTTCAAAAAATATTCTAAGTCCTTTTGAATGCAAAAGACTTAGAAGATTTTCGGAAAGCTGGAAGACACGGGTCTGGAAGATTCTTTATGGCCCGCACCTTAACAATATGGATATTTTCGGAATGGTCTTGAAGTAGGTACCAGAAATTAATTTTTAACGCCATTTTTGAATCTAAGATAGCGACTTCAGGTTTAGCGAAATTCGCTATAACCCAATCAGTATGGGAAGTACAAATAGCTTTAATTAAACAGTTGAATTTAATTGAATTTTAGCAATGTGTTTAATTTGAATCAATTAAAACCCCCAACTCACATTACATACATCTCTTTCTTCTCTCACTTCCATTCTCACCGCACTCTTCTGGATGCACACATAAAATATTTTACATTTCGCTGGTTTATGATTATATTCGAGGATGTTTTGGATGATCGCCCATATTTTTCATTCGGGAATTTCGGTTAACCGGAAGTTGCCATATAGAATTTCAAAATGACGTCAAACATCGATATTTGTCTCCTACTCGTCAAAAACCATTCCGAAAATATTCATATTGATTAAGTTGTAGAGAATCTCGCTAAGCCGGAAATCACCATCTTGGATTTCTAAATGGCTTCAAAAATCAATTTTTCATGGACAACCGCATTGCGCTGAAGATGCTGATTTATTTATTTATTTATTCCTGGCACCTACTCGTTAAGACCATTCCGAAAATACCTATATTGATTGGGTTGCAACGAATTTCGCTAAACCGGAAGTCGCCATCTTGGATTTGAAAATGACTCCAAAAATCAATTTCTGGCACCTACTCGTCAAGACCATTCCGAAAATACCCATGTTGTTGAGGTGCGGGACATAAGGAGTCCAGACCCGTCTCTTTCATCTTTCCGAAAAACTTCTAAGTGTGTTGCCTTCAAAAGGACTAGGCATATTTTTCGCAAAAAAACGTGATAATTGCGAAATCCGCGCAAAAAAACTTTTAAAAATATAATAACAATCTTGTGTTGAGAATTTTTTTATGCGGATTTTCGAATAACCGCGATTTTTTTACGAGGATTTTTAACTAACGCGGTTTTTCAAATTACCGCGGTTTTTTACGCGGTACATATCCCCCGCGTAAAAAGCCTGGGTGTAATACATTTTCATTATACATGACATGACAACTATATACAAGAAAAGAAATCAATATTCGAGTTCTAAAATTTTGTAAAAGAAAAAGACCAAATCGAAAACTTGAGCCAGTAATCAGCGGTTTGAGTTTGGTCGTCTTGATCAGCTGGTAGGAGAAGCAGGATAATGTTCGCATAATATATAGGAAGGATACTTTATGCCCATATGGTCTAAACACCAAAAATGGTTTGGTTAAAATCTCGATGTTTCATGCATTTTAAAGATATTTGTCATCCAAAATTCCAATTCGATTTCTTAGAATTTTTTTAGTTCCTTCTTATATGGAGTATTTCATGTGACCGGACGATTAACAGTTTATATTTCCGGAACCATACAACCGATCCGTACGAAATTTTGTAGCAGGAAAATATACCTTTAATTTCAGGCATTTGTGATAATCGGCCAAACCATCACCGAGAAACTGATAATAGCAAAAATAACCCGAGAATAGTGAAAAACTGTATTTGAGCGCAGCTTGAATTGAATGCCTTATCGTACAACTGCGCGCATCAACTAACAACCATTACCATCCTACCAGATGCGAGCCCAAGAGCACACTGACGCCAAAACTACGTTGACGGTACACGCATTCTTGAAAGAAGCTTATACAACAGGTAAAAGAAGCGAAAGAGATAGCATGTCTGGGTGCCGACCACGTGTTGTGAGAATGGGAATTTATTTCAGCCAACTGCATGCCCCCACCATCATGCCAAGAACGAATGAGATCATATATATGCGTACCGCGCAGTGCTACCAAAAGTACAGATTTTTCTATAAAGCTGCAGATTATTTTAATTGTATAGGTACAGATTAAAATGATGTCTAATGAAACTACAGCATGGTATATATTTTTGGAAATAAAATGGTAAAACAATAGTTTTATTTGACATTTCTAATACCTAGTAATATTGAGAAAGTGTATAAAGGATATATAAATTTACGGAAATTGTTTTTCTTTGGTGTGTAACACAAATATATTTTGTAATTTGACTATTCCAAACAAATGATTTGCTGGCGAATGAACTTATGATTGAAACCTTAACAATAGAACAAATGATTTTTGCACTAAGAACTCAGTGTTTTTTATTTATTATTGACCGAAAAATAAAACGAGATTTGAAAGGTCGATGTATAAAACACCCAAATTAACCAAATATTATTCAACTAGCAATACGTTTGCATTAACTATTGCTGTACATTTCGGTACAAATTTTCTGAAAAAGTAGTAGTTATTCCCGGTAAATAATATAAAATGTGGCATCACTGGTACCAGCTAATTTTAGCTTCTCTTTGCCGCTCAGCAGCGAGAGGGGAATGGGTGTCGCAGCTCTCCAACGTGCAATGTTGCATCCAGCCCCCTGGCAACCCTATACCATCATATGGAGTTTGACAGCGACCGACATATATGGGGCGTTATAGCTATAAAGCCCCAAACAAAGAATTATGTTCGGCACTATGCTCGATATTCAAGCATTCCACACGACGTTTTGCATCTTGTGGGATGATTTAATTTCATATCATTCAGAAAATCGACATTTTGTAACTAAATACAGCTTCTAATCATTCGGTTCAAAATCAATGTTTTGCCTTTCATGGCAGTGATGCTGGCTGTACAGAGACGTCGTTCTTGACAGGGGGCTGGTTGCATCCGAAGGTTTGTATCACAACAGAGCAAAACTTTCTCTTTTGCTCACCGAAAAAAATCACGGCTGCCATGTTTAACTCCACAATTTGGTCATCGATGACCAATTGTTGAGCAATGTTGAATTTCGAAACACGCCTATTTTCCGTTAATTTCCCAGTACATATCAAAAGATGTCGGTTTAATCTAGCATATTATACAAAGAGTTGAGGGATAAATTTTAAAGCGACCGAGATATTAACAGAAGAGATAGTAACCAAAGAGAGGCTCTCAATTTACTTACGTTCTTTTCAAAACCCACCCCAGAATTGTTCTTTTGTTCATTGCTGCTATTAGGCAATCCATGAGACGTTTCTGATCAGCTGATTATTTCTTCTTTACTTATTCTGACGTTACTCCGAGGGGTGCGACGTCCGACAATATCGTTGATTCGATCCAACATCAAACGAATCGGACTAACAAAGTTGTTTGTCGGACGAGTTTTTCTGTGCGCAGGAATATACTTGTTGACAGAACCCACCGCTGAATTGTCAAACAAACGTCTAATGGATTGCCTAATACATCCCGTGCATTACAGCGTCAGCGTCCTTTGCCGTGCCGTGAAAAATTAAAAATGCCGCGAAAACGAACGGAACAACGCAAGCCGGAACCCAAAGAACAGCACAATAAAAGTAAGTAGTATTTTGTTTATTATTTTACATATTATTTATTTTTCTTTTTTAGAACATCGTTTGAATAATGAGGCGACAGTAGGTTTGTTCCAGTACACGGAAGTCACTTTGGAGTAAACAGGAGCAAAAAATCTTTGCTCCTTTTTACTCCGGTTTGCTACCTGAAGAAGAAAAAGGAGAAGAAGAGAGTACAGGAACGATTTTCTCCGGAGTACTTCCAGTTTCTCCTGGTACTGGAACAGACCTAGTGATCGCGTTGAAGCGGGTGGCCAAGCGCCAAAATGGCGAAGATTTGGAAAAAAGGTATGTATGAAAAATACATGCGAAAAGTAGAAGTGCATGTTCTACTATCATCTGAACCCGACATTTTAGAGGCAAATTCCAAAAAGCGCTCCGCATTACGCCATAGAATTTGGAATTTGCACCGTTAAATGTCAGGTTCAGATGATAGTAGGACATGCACTTCTTCGGAACAGGGCCGAACCCTTTTTTGTATATAGAAAATATAGTTCCATGGAATTAATATCTCAAAACGTTGGGGATGTATTCCATTTCCTTGGGAATACAGTGAAAACCCGTTTTTATCAGCCCCCCCCCCCTTTTTTACTGTAAAATTCTATTAAAATTACTGTACTGTCAGTGAAAATTATGGTTTTGTTACTGTACTTTTCTATTCGGGGACTTTCTTCCCTGTTTGTTCAGGAGTACTTCCGGTTTTTTGTGGTAATGGAACAAGCCTAATATATTAATTAAACAACATTTGAAGATGCGGGTTGGTGTTAGGTCTGTAGCATTTAACTGTCATAACCCATTCATATTGGTGTGGACATCTTCATACCTGGCTAGCGGATATATTTCTACTTGAAAGTGAATTGGTTGAGTTTTTTGAGTGGGTTACATTTCCTGTCCCGCTAGTTGTGGGATCAGGGGCAGTGTGCATATCTGGCACTTAAGAGATTGCTGATTCACGAATCAGATTGTTCCGCTCGACCAATCATTCTGGTGCTCGGAAATGGCAAGTGCGGTTCGGTACGGTTGGTTCGCGGCGAATACCCATTTGCATTCGGTTCGAGCAGATTAGGTTTGATCGGAGGGTTCGTTGTTCCAAGAGTGAATATCTCTTTTTGTCACTACTCTAGCATATATCGACATCACAATTGCCAATATCAATTAAAAGGGATTACCAATTTTTGTTACAAAATGATGTAGAAGAATAAGCATTTGCGAGTAAAGGCAGTTGCCATTTTGTCTGAGTTTGCAAAATTTGTTCCACGGGACGAACCAAGATCCACTTAGCGATACTGTCCCATCAGCCCGCTAAAAAAATCTCCAATTATCACAGCTGCTCTTGTCAATATGAGTATGCCTAGGGACGACATTACCCATTCTGGATGAAAATGTGAAAAGTGCGCATGATTTTTTTTCAACACCATTACCTCGGTTTAGGTTGAGTGCAATGTAAAAATAAATCATCGAAAATCTGATTGAAAAAATTTCTATTTCTATCAAATATACTGCCTATACCCGCAAGTCAGTCCCATGTGGATGGGGAATCCCGTAGAACATGGGACTGACTTGCGATTATGATCAGTATATGTCTAACTAAAGCAGCATGAAATCGCGTCGAAATAAGTATGTTTAGCATTAAAATTAAAAATAGGTTAATAAAAACGTGTTTAATCCACCTAACAGTGTGATGAGACATTTCTTATAACTCTTATCACTCTTCGGTTATTATATCGTTTGAGAACATTTAGAACTTGATGCTTCGCGACGTTTTTGATAACACATACTACATGGGATAGTGGCAGGACTCAGAGAATCGCTCAAATCAGCATAGGACAACATCAGTGCTAGAAATTTCAAACCAAATCAATAGGAAAGCGAAAAAATGGCCCATAAAATAGACATACCAACGAATTATTGTTAATGCTCTGTTAATAAAATATCTATATTGTGGTGGGAAAACTGAATTTTCCTAAAGGGGTTATATATTGTACTGAGCCAAAAAAATCGATTTTTTTTTAATCGATTTGAAGTTTATACTTTACTCAAATTTCCAGCGCGACTGAGAACTAAGAAATCAACGCTTTTTCTTGAACAGGGCGATACTAGCAGTGATACCATTCAAAGAAAATCAACAGTGAATATTTCCAGACTTAGCTTTATTTCCTATTTACGAACTATTGTGTTTTTTTACATCCTAGATTGCATGATTCAGTGATCGAAACCCAAAACTTCATAAAGTATTTGAAATTATTAAATTAAAATTTGTTTTGGCTATTGAAATTGGCAAAATGATAGTATCGCCCCTTTGGCGATTGTTTACTTTTTCGGTCCCACATATCAGCATTGAAGTATCGCCCTTACGTTTTTTACAATAACTACCGTTCTACACCACCGATTTCGTCCGGGTTTTTTCAATAGCGATCATTGTTACTATTTACAGCTGGTATCAGCTTAAAAATCCTAAAAAATACGAAAAAAACAGTTTCGCCTCTAAACTGCTAGCAAAAAAAGTATCGAAACTTTAAATAAACAAACAAAATACAGTTTCGCCCGTTGTATTTTTTGCTGTAGTTTAAGAAAGCAATATCGTAGAATCAAAATTTTTAGGTTATTTTGTTGCGTTTCAAAGCCCTCATTCGCATGTACGAAAAAAGCCTTATGTTTACATTTGTAAGTATCGCCCTTTTCACAAAAAAGCGTTGAAATGAAATCGCAACTCCTGATATCACGCTATCTCTGAAGTGCATGCGTGCATAGTTCCAAATTTTACTTCGACATCGACTTTTTCTAAAGGTGACTTCCCAGTAGTATCCTTGATTTGAATTATTATCGCTAATCTTAATGCAAAACAACAAATAAAAACCTCACGAAAACGAACCGTTTGGGAAAATAATCATCATTACTGGAATTTTCATTTTCACAAAACTTTTCGATAACCTTCCGTCACTTGCGTTAATGCACTGGGTGCACAGTGCTCTGAAAATCTAGCGAAATCGTCTTAGGACACCAGCGGGTTTGAAAAGAATACTAAAAGTTAATTTCTATTCCATGATTTTCGGTTCAGCAATTCGAGAGATCGTGCTCACCGCAAGCCATGAAAAATAGACTACGTTGAGAAGCGATGGTCACTATTTATTAAAAAATCACGGTTAAATAAAAAATAAAACTATTAAAAAAGTTCAAATAGTTTATAATTTTCACAAACTTATTAGGAAAATTGTTTAATAAGCTTTCGTAATATTGTGTAGGAAAAAAGCTGAAAATTTCAGTATTTTCTCTATCTGCAACATATAAACCCTTAAGTATACCAATTAATTGGTATACGAATTGGAATAGGTTCGCCAAATTTTGGAAGAAGTCTATAAAATAACTCCTTGAAAACTACCTAAAAGTTGTTGTAGTTCGATGCAATAAAAAAAAACGCCAAAAATGAAATGTACCTATTAATGTGAAACACAGCGAATAATACATACAATAAAGACCCATTTTTATCAGTCTCATGGTGTATTTTAGGCTGACAAAATGGGGACATTGACTAAATCGGGCATTTTTTTCTTTATAATAAACTGAAGCTGTTAAAATATTCTTCCCGTCCCTTGATGTAGTCTGATAACTATTTCTGATTATGATGAACATTTTATTTTTGCATATTTCCATCTTCATGATAAGGAAAACATGCTCAAGAAAGGATTTACTCGAATTCAGTCTTGTTCGTCTGCTAGAGCCCATCAAACATGTGTTCATATTTGGCTGATAAAATCGGGGTTTCAATGTATTATAATAGATATTCAGCATTCGAAGAAGTTTCTTGTGAAACGTGTGTGTGTAGAACGACTTTGTTTCTACTTACTTGAAGTGAGCGGTGTACCCAGAAATTCGGTTTGGTGGGGGTTTGGTGAAAATCGATCATACTGTCCAAACGGCATAGTTCCGAAACCGTAATTTTTGAAGTTTTAAAATTATGCGGAATTAATTTTTCAGAAAATAGTAACAGAGTTCGTGTCTTTAGCAAATTTGTTGAGACTTTATTGTAGTCATGAATATTAACCTGAGAAAATTCACCATAAATACTTCTAGGACGATATACCGTCAAAATTATTTTATCAAATGATGCGCTGTTTAACGTTTGTAAAACTCATCGAAGATACTAAACGTCCAAAATTGTCGTTTTCAAAATGATGCTATCTTGACCTTAAATTACTGTTTTTAAACATTTAACCTATACATATAATTGGTCATACAACAAAAATCAAATGCTCATCAAAATCGATCAGAACCTGCTAGAGTCGAATGGAAATCGTCATTTTTCATAAATTTCTCTCTACTTCGGAAAGTGTTATCCTCGTTATTAATCATATTACGTTTTCGTCTCAACTGGACGCCTTCCCAAAACAAAAACCTGTTTTAATCCACTTAGTGGTGCAATTGTGCTTTTCTCATTTGTCCAGACTACGATTCCATGGCTGGTTATGTTCAATGCAATGGTGGAAATGAATATTACATGTTCAGTACGATTTGCACATACATACAATGGATCGACAGCCACGATCTTGAGATACTATGTGATACTGAAACATCGCTTGAAACTAGCGGCGGATCATGAAGAAAGATCCGGGTCCTGCCGAAAATTTTCAACGTGTTAAGAAATTTTAAACTAGTTTTAATTTTAAAGTAGTAACCCCTCACTGCATACTCCCTCCGGGCCGGTATGATTGACGATTTTTAGAGTGATTGCATAACCATTCTATATGAGAAAGGCAAAAATGTACCAAAGTCCAAAAAGTCAATTTTTGCCTAACATCTCAATGTTTTGATTTTGAAAATATTTCATTTCAGTTTATATGGGAATTTGTTGTGTGATTGCACTCTTCAACTCGTAACTCCGTAACCGGAAGTCCAATCAATAAAAAATTCAAAAGCAGCCGATGGGAAGGTTGTACCTTTCATTTGAGACTAACTTTGCGCAAATCGGTTCAGCCATCTCTGAGAAACAGAGGTCACATTTTTTTCCACATACACACATACATACACACACAGACATTTTCCGATCTCGAAGGACTCAGTCGATTGACATATGACACACGGCTCTCCGGGTCGGGATTAGATTGACGAATTTTAGAGTGAATGAGAAAGGCAAAAACATTTTTAGCAAATGTTGAAAGTTATGTATTTTTTTGGTGAGCAGTTCTATGTTTCATAGACATTAAATCAATTTTAACTTCGCTTCCTATTAAATAAAGACCCTTATTACAGTACATTTCTACAAAAACGAGCTCAATTTGTAAATAAATCTGAGGATAATGATTGATTACAGAACTCTGGAATTTTCTATTGGAATGTTTTCAGGCAGGAATTTGATATTGATGCTATTAGACAACTGTGAAATCAAGACCAATAGATCAGTTACATATCAGGACCCCATTCCGACAATTTATCAAAAGTCCTCATGATGTTTACAACAACAGGTTATCAATCTACGGATCAGATAATTGTTATTGTAATATTGAATTAAATCAGTCTGCATCAATAAATTTTCAACTTCAATCCAATATTTTTTTTGGGTGTGGTGTGGGGGGGGGGGTTGTGTGGTGTTAAACCCCAAAACTTTCTCTTGGCTACGCCGTTGCTTGGAGCTATTTATTTCGCTTTTCATTTTCCGATATGTTTCAGATCGATCCGATGGTTATAAGTTAGAAAAATTGCAGTCAGAAGGTTCGCACAAATGAACATTTTTGTACTGATAAGTTATCAAGTTCCTTCCAGACAACTTGGAAGTGTTCGGTGATTATTTCTAGCGGTTGTAGATAGTAAAATGAAATACAAAATTCGTTTTATCGAAATAATGTTTGGCTTATTTCAATGAATTATTACTATATTGAACAATAAATAGGTGACAAAGAGTAATCAACAAACAACAAGCCATAACTTTTAAAGCATTCAAAATAGATATTTGAAGTCTTCAGTAAAGTTATTCCCAAAAGTAAGAGCTACAAATTTGCTGAAGACATCATTTCGATATAATCACTTCCAAGAAAATTTGTGAAAATATCTCACTCATAGGGAGATTAATCAGCAAAAGCACAATACTAAAAGAAAGGGCATATTGCCTCTATTAAATTCTCCAAAGATACTATTGACCTAAAATAAGCCGTTTTGGCGTTAATAATAGATTACATGTTTTTGGTCATATTTCGTCCGCATTTAATGTTAAATATCTAAATTTAATGTTAAATATCTCATTTGATGATAGTCCGATTTCAACAATCTATAGCTTGTTCGAAAGGTATTCGTTAAAGCTGTCTAAAAACATATAAATTGTTAATCTATATTGTCAATTTCGGCAGATAATTCAAAAAAACTGCAAAAAACTCCATTTTTACGAATTCAAACATTCATATCTTGGAAACTAAACATCAAAATCAAAAACAAATTAATAGCGTTATTATTGTTTTTTAGTTCTTTCATTTAAAATTGGTTTGGATAAGATCGGTTCAGCCATTGCTGAGAAACACGAATGAGAATTTGTCCGTTACATACACACACATACACAGTCGATTGGTATATAAGACTCGGCCCTCCGGGCCTCGGAAAAAATCTTGAAAGTTTGAGCGAATTCTATACATTTCATTTATAAGAAATGTAAAAAGTGATTTGTCAGGGGTGTATCATAGAAAACTACACAAATGTGTATTAAAATCGAAAGATAGATACATAGTCTCTTCAGCAAAGTTGTTTCTTATTATATTCCCTATAACTTTGTTGAACACAGTTTTTTTTATTTTTTTTCATAAATGACCAAACAAAAGTTTACTTCTCAGCTTTAGGGGGATTAATCACCAAACCAATACTTTAAAAAGATGGGGAGTATTTTATAGACAAACTCTGCTGAAGACACTTTTTTCGTGGTCAAAACAATTTCGATCACGTTTTTGCCTATTTGGAAACACTGTATCGCCTACTGATGATTTCAAAAGGATTGTATCATATTGTGGCAGAAATGGGTTTCCTTTCATAATCACCCACCACATAATTTGGGGCAGCTCAGATATCAATTTGAGAGGCACCGAATTAATGGGATACTTAAGTAGCACAAATCTGCACATACTTAATGCATGAAACCGCCAAACCTTTGCACGAGCTGTCAGAGAAGAGGTGTTAGATGTAACCCTCTGCTCTGACGGTATTACGCATGAGTTGGCAAACTGACTCGTACCAAACGAGCTCAAACCGTTATCTCCAAGTGACTTGGATGAGGTCGTGGATAAAACAAGCTCACTCATAGTAGCATAAATAAGTTACTTTCGAAAGACTTTGATGTCAGTTCGATCAGAACTGCTAATGGTGAATACTCGTCTGACGAAGATATAGTGCTCAGCTGTCTTTTTGACACACACTTTCCAGGCTATACAGAGCCATCACTGACGACTGCCTCTGAGTTCTTTTCAGCTAGTTCTGATTCTTGGGTATTTGCTCGACAACCAACAGTGACAACCGAATCGACCAAATGGGAGATTGAAAGTTTTGCTCCGTATAAGTCTCCGGGAAAGGATGGAATAATTCCAGTTCTACTGCAAAGAGCATATGAACGCTTCAAGCATATTTTGAAAAAGATTCTTACTTATAGTCTTGCAACAGGATACATTCCACTTCACGTCACGTATGAGGAGGCAAAGAGCTTTAGATCGATCAGTCTGACCTCCTTCCTTCTCAAATCAGTGGAGCGTTTAGTCGACCTATATTGGAGATGTTAGTTTGGGCGAGCACCCGTTGCATGCAATGCAACATGCATATCGGCGGGGAAAGTCTACTACCACCCTGTTACACAATATTGTCTACAGCATTGAAAAAGCTTTTTCACAAAGGTAATCAAGTTTAGGAGTTTTTCTCGATATTGAAGGTGCTTTTGATAACGTGTCTTTCGAATCCATTTCGGAAGCAGCACGAGGTCATGGAGTACCTTCATGTATCACGAACTGGATACACGCAATGCTTAGCAACCGACATCTGTGCTCATAGTTAAGACAAGTAGAGATAAGGAAACTGAGTGTCTGCGGATGTCCTCAAGGCGGCGTGCTGTCACCACTTCTATGGAACCTTGTCGCCGATGGCTTGTTCAAGAAACTTAATGAGCTTGGGTTTCCAACGTATAGTTTCGCCGATAATTATCATATAGGGGAAACCGAGGAGATTTGAAACAGAGTAGAGTTGAAACAGTGCCCATTACTAGCGAAACAGTACCGTTAGTGATAAAAAAATAATGCATTTGTTTTATTTATATCGTACCTATAAACCCTCCAATACAAGCCAACTACGTTAAATAAGTGGTTGAGTATTTACGGTAAACACACTACAAAAAATGAGCAAAAGTAAGTTTTCGTTATTTTATTAAGATATTAAGTAATGTTCGATCATGAAAATATCACTATTATATAGTCTAAGAGTTGTATTGTATACGTTTCTTTCTATCTTTGCGAGGTATAAATTGTAAATTGTGGATCAAGCCTTACTTCTTGACCTAGGAGAGTTGAAACACCTTGTTTCAACTCTCCTCGATGATGAACTTCTAGTCTTATGGTAATGTTTAAATCACGTTAACGTTCCTGAACAAATAATAATAATCATGATTCTTCTTTTCTGAATTGACAACAGTGATGAACGTTGTCAATCTATTAGATATTGGTCATTTATAACCACGGAGTATGTATTTGTTCTAATTGTTTACTCCTATCAGCTTCTGAAGCTTGGAGTGAAGTGACCATAATTCAAAATGAATCAAATAGGGGAGACTGAGGAGACTTGATCCCCGGGGAGACTTGATCCCATCATTGTAACTCAAAGGCGGATCAGAATACATTAATCGAATATACTAAAAAGTTGCGTAGTTTTATCTAAACAAAAGTTTCTTTAACCCAAAAAACGCTTTTAATCCACCTAACAGTGTGATGAGACATTTCTTATAACTCTTATCACTCTCTTCGGATATTATATCGTTTGAGAACTTTTAGAACTTGATGCTTCGCGATGTTTTTGATAACACATACTACATGGGATAGTGGCAGGACTCAGAGAATCGCTCAAATCAGCATAGGACAACATCAGTGCTAGAAATCTCAAACCAAATCAATGGGAAAGCGAAAAAATGGCCAATAAAACAGACATACAAACTAATTATTGCTAATGCTCTTTTAATAAAATATCTAAATTCCTCAATAAACGCATTGTGGTGGGAAAACTGAATTTTCCTAAAGGGGTTATGTATATTGTACTGAGCCAAAAAATCGATTTTTTTTTAATCGATTTGAAGTTTATACTTTACTCAAATTTACAACGCGACTGAGAACTAAGAAATCAACGCTTTTTCTTGAAAAAAGCGATAGTAGCAGTGATACCATTCAAAGAAAATCAACAGTGAATATTTCCAGACTTGGTTTTATTTCCTATTTAAGAACTATTGTGTTTTTTACATCCTAGATTGCATGATTCAGTGATCGAAACCCAAAACTTCATAAAGTATTTGAAATTATTAAATTAAAATTTGTGTTTGCTATTGAAATTGACAAAATGATAGTATATATAGAATATAGTCCCTTTGGCGTTGGTTAATTTTTCGGTCCCACCTATCAGCATTGAAGTATCGCCCTTACGTTTTTTTACAATACCAATTTTACAATTTGTGGGAGTTTGGTGAAAATCGATCTTACTGTCCAAACGGCATAATTCCGAAACCGTAATTTTTGAAGTTTTAAAATTATGCAGAATTAATTTTTCAGACAATAGTAACAGAGTTCGTGTCTTTAGCAAATTTGTTGAGACTTTATTGTAGTCATGAATATTAACCTGAGAAAATTCACCATAAATACTTCTTGGACGATATACCGTCAAAATTACTTTATCAAATGATGCGCTGTTCGTTTGTAAAACTCATCGAAGATACTAAACCTCCGAAATTGGCGGTTTCAAAATGATGCTATCTTGACCTTAAATTATTGTTTTGGAACATTTGACCTATACATATAATTGGTCATACAACAAAAATCAAATTCTCATCAAAATCGACCAGGACCTGCTAGAGTCGAATGGAAATCGTCATTTTTCATAAATTTCGCTCTACATTCGGAAAGTGTTATCCTCGTTATTAATCATATTACGTTTTCGTCTCAACTCGACGCATTCCCAAAATAAAAACCTATTTTGATCCACCTAGTGGTGCAATTGGGCTTTTCTCATTTGTCCAGACTACGATTCCATGGCTGGTTATGTTCAATACGATGGTGGAAATGAATATTACATGTTCAGTACGATTTGCACATACGTACAATGGATCGACAGCCACGATCTTGAGATACTATGTGATACTGAAACATCGCTTGACCGCCGCTGGTTTCAAGCGATGTTTCAGTATCACATAGTAAGATCCGGGAGGTCCGGGTCCTGCCGAAAATTTTCAACTTGTTAAGAAATTTTAAACTAGTTTTAATTTTAAAACAGCAACCCCTCACTGCATACTCCCTCCGGGCCGGTATGATTGACGATTTTTAGAGTGATTGCATAACCTTTCTATATGAGAAAGGCAAAAACAGTCCAAAAAAATCAATTTTTTTCAAACATTATTTTTTCGAGTTTATATCAAATCTCAATGGTTCATGCATTATAAAGTCATTTGGCATCAAAAATACAAATTTGATTTTGAAAATTTTTCATTTCAGTTTATATGGGAATTTGCTGTGTGATTGCACTCTTCAACTCCTAACTCCGGAACCGGAAGTCCAATCAATAAAAAAATCAATTGCAGCCGATGGGAAGGTTGTACCTTTCATATGAGACTAACTTTGTGCAAATCGATCCAGCCATCTCTGATTAACAGAGGTCATATTTTTTCCACATACACACATACACATACATGCATACACACACACATACATTTTCCTATCTCGACGAACTGAGTCGATTAGCATATGACACTCGGCCCTCCCGGTCGGGATTAGATTGACGAATTTTAGAGTGAATGAGAAAGGCAAAAACATTTTTAGCAAATGTTTCATAGACATTAAATCAATCTTAACTTCGCTTTCTATTAAATAAAGACCCTCATTACAGTTCATCTCTACAAAAGCGAGCTCAATTTGAAAAGAAATCTGAGGATTATGATTGATTACAGAACTCTGGAATTTTCTATTGGAATGTTTTCAGGCAGGAATTTGATATTGATGCTATTAGGCAACTGTGAAATCAAGACCAATAGATCAATTACATATCAGGACCCCATTCCGACAATTTATCAAAAGTCCTCATGATGTTTACAACAACAGGTTATCAATGTACGGATCAGATAATTGTTATTGTAATACTGAATTAAATCAGTCTGCATCAATAAATTTTCAATTGCAATCCAATATATTTTTTGGGTGTGGTAGGGAGGGAAGTTGTTAAACCCCAAAACCTTCTCTTGGCTACGCCGTTGCTTGGAGTTATTTACTTCACTTTCATTTTCCGATATGTTTCCGATCGATCCGTTGGTTATAAGTTAGAAAAATTGCAGTCAGAAGGTTCGTACAAATGAACATTTTTGCACTGATAAGGTATCAAGTTCCTTCCAGACAACTTGGAAGTGTTCGGTGATTATTTCTAGCGGTTGTAGATAGAAAAATGAAATACAAAATTCTTTTTATCGTAATAATGTTTGGCTTATTTCAATGGATTATTACTATATTGAACAATAAATGGGCGACAAAAGGTAATCCACAAACAACAAGCCATAACTTTTAAAGTATTCGAAATAGATATTTTATGTCTTCAGTAAAGTTATTCGCAAAAGTAAGAGCTACAAATTTGCTGAAGGCATCATTTCGATATAACCACTTCCAAGAAAATTTGTGAAAATATCTCACTCATAGGGAGATTAATCAGTAAAAGCACAATACCAAAAGAAAGGGCGTATTGCCTCCATTATATTCTCCGAAGATACTATTGACCTAAAATAAGCCGTTTTGGCGTTAATAATAGATTACATGTTTTTGGTCATATTTCTGGCAATGGGAAATGATAAAAATCTTTCGTCCGCATTCAATGTTAAATATCTCTTTTAATAATAGTCCGATTTCAACAATCTATAGCTTGTTTGTAAGGTATTCGTTAAAGCTGTCTAAAAACATATAAAGTGTTAATCTATGTTGTCAATTTCGGCAGATAATTTAAAAAAACTGCAAAAAACGCCATTTTTACACATTCAAACATTCATATCGTGGAAACTAAACATCAGAATCAAAAACAAATTAATAGCGTTCATACTGTTTTTTTAGTTCTTTCATTTAAAATTGGTTTGGATAAGATCGGTTCAGCCATTGCTGAGAAACACGAATGAGAATTTGTCCGTTACATACACACACACACAGACACACACACACACACAGACATTGTCCCAAATCGTCGAGCTGAGTCGATTGGTATATAAGACTCGGCCCTCCGGGCCTCGGAAAAAATCTTGAAAGTTTGAGCGAATTCTATACATTTCTTTTATAAGAAATGTAAAAATTAATAAATTAAGAACAAATAACAAATAAAAACTAATAGATGACTAATAGCCCATTAAAAAATGATGTCCAATTATATATGATGATTTCAAATTAGTTTCAATTTTGAAATAGTTTCAAACCTTGTTTCAAACTCAAAATCATTTCAAACTAAATTTTTCACTGGTTTTTATTAAATGAGGTTATATAATAATAATGTATTCATTTCAAAATTAAAGTAATAGAGGCACTAGGAAATTTTAATAGGGGCGGCTTGATGGGAGGGGACTTGATGAGAGAAGGGGGGCTTAGGGAAGGGTGTTATGTGATGTGTGTGAGGGGTGCTAACCCCTCACCGCATACCCCTAGCTACGCCCCTGTCAAAATACAGAAAACCTATATTACTCAAAAAAGAGTGATTGCATAACCTTTCTATAGGAGAAATTCAAAAATGTGAATTTGCTGTGTGGCTACTCTCTTCAACCCATAACTCTGGAACCGGAAGTGAATTCAATAGCAGCCTACGAGAGCGTTGTATCTTTCACTTAAGACTAAGTTTGAGAAAAGCGGTTCGGCCATCTCCGAGTAACCGATGTGCATTTTTTTGATCACATACGCACACACACAGACATTTGCCGAATTCGACGAACTGAGTTGAATGGTACATGACACACGGCCCTCCGGGCCTGGATTAAGTTGACGATGTTCAGAATGATTTCATAACCTTTCTATAGGAGAAAGGCAAAACCTGTTTCAATTCACCTAGCGGTGCAATTGTGCCTTCTTCATTTCGTTAGGCTGTGATTCTATGGCGGGTTATGTTCAATATTACATTCAATGTTCAATCTATTACAATCTATTACATTCTTCGAATCCCTGCCACAGTGCAGGGTTACCATATTCACAGATTTCTGTAATGCCACAGATTTTTTGCACAATTTTTAAGCACAGATTATTTTTCACAGATGACAGATTTTTGAAATTTTATTTAAAATTTCACAGATTTTCACAGATTTTTGGAAATATTGTGATTTTTCACAGATTTTTGGAAATTTATTACAGATTTTCAGTTTTTTTCTGGTTTTGTCATCACAGATGGTAAAAAGATTTTTTTTTCCAAAACACAGATACAAATATGGCATCCCTGCTACAGTGGCTCGTCATCGACGAGCATGATAAGCTACGTGTCGACGCTGAAGCAATTGAAACAAATATATATATATATATATATATATATATATATATATATATATATATATATATATATATATATATATATATATATATATATATATATATATATATATATATATATATATATATATATATATATATATATATATATATATATATATATATATATATATATATATATATATATATATATATTAGTTCAATTGTCTTCTTGCTAACATGTGGCACGCGGGGCGGGTGTTTGAGGGGGATGGAAAACCCACGATCCAGAGCCAATACCCCCAGTTTATTTTGGTATGCCCAGTGTGTGAACTCTAATAAAAAATACACGAACTTTAACCCATATAGTGCAACGATTCCACATATTGTTTGGATGATACCCTGAACAGGTAGTTAGGCTCTTCATTCATACTTTTATAAGGGAAAACGTTAGGAGTGAGAGAGTTATGGGTCTGTAGGAAGCGCGATGGGGTGGTAGTCAGAGGGTGGTGCGATAGAGAGGGGTCTGAGGGTGGTTTGATGGGCGGGGTGTGGGTGATATCAATATACCTCATTAAGTAAACAAAATCCGCTTGGATTAGGTTGGCGATTTTCAGAGTAATGGCAAAACTTTTATATGAGAGGCAAAAAGTAAGTATTATGATGGTACTGATAAATGGAAAACTTTTATGTAACCGCACTAACCAACCTCTAATTCAGTTACCCAAAGTCATGTCGGGATTAAATTCGATAGTAAATAATCGCAGCATTGCATTAATAATTTTAAATTTGGAAGATGGTGGAAATCGATCAAGAATTTTCTGAGGAATAAGTGTGAAATCAACTCTAAACACTGGCAAGTTCTCCGGGGCCTTAAGGACGTCCTGGGTGGGCAATGTGATCATAGCGACTACGGGCTAGCAAATCTAAGTAAACTATTTTAATAAATTTTGCATCATCTAGATATGATGGAGCCAGTTTATATAGGGATTTACTGTATGCCGCTCTTCTCAACAGTTGCCATTTTGTCTGAGTTTGCAAAATTTGTTCCACGGGACGAACCAAGATCCACTTAGCGATACTGTCCCATCAGCCCGCTAAAAAAATCTCCAATTATCACAGCTGCTCTTGTCAATATGAGTATGCCTAGGGACGACATTACCCATTCTGGATGAAAATGTGAAAAGTGCGCATGATTTTTTTTCAACACCATTACCTCGGTTTAGGTTGAGTGCAATGTAAAAATAAATCATCGAAAATCTGATTGAAAAAATTTCTATTTCTATCAAATATACTGCCTATACCCGCAAGTCAGTCCCATGTGGATGGGGAATCCCGTAGAACATGGGACTGACTTGCGATTATGATCAGTATATGTCTAACTAAAGCAGCATGAAATCGCGTCGAAATAAGTATGTTTAGCATTAAAATTAAAAATAGGTTAATAAAAAATTAATAAATTAAGAACAAATAACAAATAAAAACTAATAGATGACTAATAGCCCATTAAAAAATGATATCCAATTATATATGATGATTTCAAATTAGTTTCAATTTTGAAATAGTTTCAAACCTTGTTTCAAACTCAAAATCATTTCAAACTAAATTTTTCACTGGTTTTTATTAAATGAGGTTATTGCCTATTATATAATGTATTCATTTCAAAATTAAAGTTATTCTAGAGGCACTAGGAAATTTTAATAGGGGCGGCTTGATGGGAGGGGACTTGATGAGAGAAGGGGGGCTTAGGGAAGGGTGTTATGTGATGTGTGTAAGGGGTGCTAACCCCTCACCGCATACCCCTAGCTACGCCCCTGTC
The DNA here is from genome assembly GCF_030247195.1 of Topomyia yanbarensis. Taxonomy (NCBI): domain Eukaryota; kingdom Metazoa; phylum Arthropoda; class Insecta; order Diptera; family Culicidae; genus Topomyia; species Topomyia yanbarensis. The sequence goes on from NC_080672.1 coordinate 226,601,154, forward strand.
AAAATACAGAAAACCTATATTACTCAAAAAAGAGTGATTGCATAACCTTTCTATAGGAGAAATTCAAAAATGTGAATTTGCTGTGTGGCTACTCTCTTCAACCCATAACTCCGGAACCGGAAGTGAATTCAATAGCAGCCTATGAGAGCGTTGTATCTTTCACTTAAGACTAAGTTTGAGAAAAGCGGTTCGGCCATCTCCGAGTAACCGATGTGCATTTTTTTGATCACATACGCACACACACAGACATTTGCCGAATTCGACGAACTGAGTTGAATGGTATATGACACACGGCCCTCCGGGCCTGGATTAAGTTGACGATGTTCAGAATGATTTCATAACCTTTCTATAGGAGAAAGGCAAAACCTGTTTCAATTCACCTAGCGGTGCAATTGTGCCTTCTTCATTTCGTTAGGCTGTGATTCTATGGCGGGTTATGTTCAATATTACATTCAATGTTCAATCTATTACAATCTATTACATTCTTCGAATCCCTGCTACAGTGCAGGGTTACCATATTCACAGATTTCTGTAATGCCACAGATTTTTTGCACAATTTTAAGCACAGATTATTTTTCACAGATGACAGATTTTTGAAATTTTATTTAAAATTTCACAGATTTTCACAGATTTTTGGAAATATTGTGATTTTTCACAGATTTTTGGGAAATTTATTACAGATTTTCAGTTTTTTTCTGGTTTTGTCATCACAGATGGTAAAAAGATTTTTTTTTTCCAAAACACAGATACAAATATGGCATCCCTGCTACAGTGGCTCGTCATCGACGAGCATGATAAGCTACGTGTCGACGCTGAAGCAATTGAAACAAATATATATATATATATATATATATATATATATATATATATATATATATATATATATATATATATATATATATATATATATATATATATATATATATATATATATATATATATATATATATATATATATATATATATATATATATATATATATATATATATATATATATATATATATATATATATATTAGTTCAATTGTCTTCTTGCTAACATGTGGCACGCGGGGCGGGTGTTTGAGGGGGATGAAAAACCCACGATCCAGAGCCAATACCCCCAGTTTATTTTGGTATGCCCAGTGTGTGAACTCTAATAAAAAATACACGAACTTTAACCCATATAGTGCAACGATTCCACATATTGTTTGGATGATACCCTGAACAGGTAGTTAGGCTCTTTATTCATACTTTTATAAGGGAAAACGTTAGGAGTGAGAGAGTTATGGGTCTGTAGGAAGCGCGATGGGGTGGTAGTCAGAGGGTGGTGCGATAGAGAGGGGTCTGAGGGTGGTTTGATGGGCGGGGTGTGGGTGATATCAATATACCTCATTAAGTAAACAAAATCCGCTTGGATTAGGTTGGCGATTTTCAGAGTAATGGCAAAACTTTTATATGAGAGGCAAAAAGTAAGTATTATGATGGTACTGATAAATGGAAAACTTTTATGTAACCGCACTAACCAACCTCTAATTCAGTTACCCAAAGTCATGTCGGGATTAAATTCGATAGTAAATAATCGCAGCATTGCATTAATCATTTTAAATTTGGAAGATGGTGGAAATCGATCAAGAATTTTCTGAGGAATAAGTGTGAAATCAACTCTAAACACTGGCAAGTTCTCCGGGGCCTTAAGGACGTCCTGGGTGGGCAATGTGATCATAGCGACTACGGGCTAGCAAATCTAAGTAAACTATTTTAATAAATTTTGCATCATCTAGATATGATGGACACACTTAATTTGAATTACTGGGTACAGTAAAATTTTACTGGGGTTTTGAACAGCAAACCGTTCGGTAATCAATTCAGCAAAACAATTCGGTTACCGATCTCTCCGCAATCCGTTCTATCAAAACATCAAAAAATACTGGTCAGTCAGTTTTTGACGAGACTCGGTAATGCTGGTATAATTTTGCCGAACAATCAGTCAGTATTTTACTGTATAATGTTTATGTACCGAAAGAAACAGAAGTGCTGATAAATTCAGTGAAAAATATTGCGGGTTTCAGCAATTTATTCGAAAAATTACTGAAAATCGCTAAAAAATGAAAACTTTACCGCAATTTTTTAAACAATTTGCTGACAACTTCGTAAAAATATCACTTTACTGAGCAAGTCTTCACAATAAATTACTGAACAACTTTTGGCTGGTTTAGTGTGGAGCCAGTTTATATAGGGATTTACTGTATGCCGCTCTTCTCAACCAGTGACTCCGGAACCGGATGTCTGATTACAATTAAATTAAAAAGCAGCCTGTGTTTCGTTTGAGAGTAATCGATGCGCGATTGTTGGTCACATACATACACACATACGCTCACACACATTTGCAGGAACTTGAAAAAGAATGGTTTAGGAATTTCAACCCTTCGGGCATCTGTTAATAGCTCGATTTCAGAGTGATTGCATACCCTTTCTATATGAGAAAGGCAAAAAGGTTTATATGGAAAATTCATGTCTAATCGGATTCTTTAACTCCAAAACCTGCTTCGTTTAAATAAAATTCGGTAGTAATCAATGTGAATAAGACAAAGATACAGCAATATATGAGAAACAAATGTGAATCTAATTTCTGGATTTGGCCATTTGTTCGGATCTTCCGGATTCCTAAACGGTTTTCACTTTAGTTAAAAAGATTTTGATTTGCATTTATGGGCCAGTACCAACAATTTCAAGCTATTAAGAACTCATTTCAATTAGTGTTTCATCATTTTGATGTAATGATTATACTGGTTTGTATGGGATTTTCGCATGTGGCCCCATACCACAGTAACGCAGGAATCAAAGCTCAGATTTCAATGGAAATTTAATAGCAGTCAATAGAGATGCTGCAGCTATCATTTGAGACTAAATTCGAAAAAAAATCGAGTCAGACATTTCTAAGAAGCATGTGTGATTTCAATAGCTTTCCCAAAGCTTCCGGCTCCACCGAATGAGTCCAAGGTGATCAATGCGGGTTTGATTGGGCATCAGTAGGCTGAAACTTTAAATCCAAGCGATTTAGAACACATGTTATGAAGTTTTGCATCGTTTTGATAACATGCTGATACCGATTTATACGTGAATTTCATGTGTGACCACACTCTTCAACCCGTAACTCCGGAACCGGAAGTCTGATCAGGATGAAATTTAATAGCCGATTATGGAATTTATAGAACACCTTTCATTTGAGACTAGTTTTGGTCGAATTGGTCAATCTCTAATAAACATCTTACGATTCAAGAACCTGTTCAGGGTATCATCCAAACCATATGTGGAATCGTCGAACTATATGGGTTAAAGTTCGTGTATAATATTTTTTATTAGGGAAGCCATCTCCAAGAAACTGATGTACTGTATCCAAGTAGTTGTGGTCACATTTTGGATTTTTTTACCTTTTTATATTCATCGCAGAATTCGTAAAAATCGGGATTTGGTGTGGAATTACATCACCCTGTAATGTAATTGACACTCGGCCCTCCGGGTCTCAGTTAATAAGTTTATTTTTTGAGTAATTACTATACCTTTCTATTGAAAAAAGACAAAAAAGTATTGGTATGGAGATAAATATTTTTATTTGAAACTTAATAATATTAAATGTTTCAATGAGAAGTATCGTTCTCTTTTCTATAAAATTTGTTATTCATTTTTCGCTTATTTTGTTCTTTACTTTCGTATCTAGTTGCAAGACATGTTCTCCCAACAAGGTGACAAGTTAGGCCCAGAGGGCTTATGTTTTGTGGCAGTGTCGTCTACTAACGAAGAGAGTACATCGTTTTTGTCACAGGACCCACTTGGTCCTCTAGATTTTTCGATGGATTCTCAAGAACTGATATATCCAAATGGTTCGCAGTTATTTGATGGGCAGAAAGGTAAGGGCCAACTCGAAGAGCAGAAAGAGATAAATATTCCGGAACACGAAACAGAATATCCTGATGGCGAAAAGGTTGTACTGCTGAACATGGAGGAAGTTGAGCTTGGTATAAACGCAGTCGAGCCAATTCCGGAGCAGGCACACTCTACTACGCATATGGTCGAGCTAGCAACAGGCTACCCAGATTAAAACCTTACGAATGAACCAAACGAAAACAATAGCCTGGAGCCCGCGGATGAGATTAGTGATGATCAGGACAGTTGGGAATCGAAGTACGAGAAACTCTAGGACGAAAATCGTCGGCTCAAAGAGCAATCCAAGAAACTAAGAAAACGAGTAGAAAAGTTAGAAATGGAAAAACTTTGTTCTGACAACCACGCTCTACGTTTGTCCAAAGAGTTAGTTGAGGTCAAAGATTATCAGAAAGTTCCACAGGTAGTTAAACTCATGGAACGATTGATTTTTGAATGATTAATTAAATTTTTATTTCAAGGCGAAATTTACCAGAGTTGATAATTTCAAGATTACTGTGAAAGAGCTTGAAGAGTATAATCAACGAGCTAATACGGACAGCATGTTTGTAGGAACCCTGGCGCTGCATCTCATCGGACCGGAGAAACTTAAAAGTATGAGCGTTACTGGACAGGCTTCGCATCGTTTTGCTGGGTATAAAAAGGCAGATGGCACTTTGCAGTATCCGGCAACAGAAAAAATTGAGCCGACGATTTTTCAGTTCATCTGCGGTAAATATAATTGTGTAGATGTAGAACAAAAAAGAAAACATGTCCTTTGGTTTATTTATAGATAAACTAGCAGAACGAGTCGCAATACGTGTAGGACCGGATAATGTGACCAAGATTCGAACACTCGCCGACGAAAAGTTGGTTAAGCGGTATATAGCGCAGAAGATATCCAACCTCCGAAAGGTAAATCGCAGCCTAGCACTCGCAGCTATATAATCCCTGCTCGTTGATCATATTTATCTATATTCGAAAGAGAAAGCTTTTTAAAATAATGGACATACAAGGCAACAAGATACGCCATATAGTGTATTCTCGAATGCTCCAAAAATATTGGAGGACACACTAAGTGGCGTGTGTTGTTGTCTCGTCTGTGTCGTGACGAATAAATTAAATTTGAGATCACATAAATATGTAAAGAAAGCCTCGCTTAATAACTATAAACTACTGTCGAGCACAGTATCGGATCGCTGGGAATTTTTTTCTGAAGTTGATTTTATGTCAACCATAAGTATCTCAAAACTAATTGAATAAAAAAAAAGTTTTATGAAAAACAATACTGCGTTTACTCTTATTGATAATAATGAGAAAACCTTATTCAAACTATTTGGGGTATAATACTACAAGTACGTTTGACCATTAATGTAGTATTCCACATATTTAAATAAAAAATATACTATAAACCAACTGTTCGGAGTATACTACGACAAAAACTAAACTTATGGTTAGAACATAAATATAAGATTCGTCATATCATATTCATTCGGAAAACAGGATTTTAAATAAACCATTTCTGGTATGATATGCCTAAGAATTTGTTCGAGAAAATTGCAGTTTTTGAATGGTAACTATACCTAACAACCTATTCCACTTATAATATACACTTCAATTATCATAAGTGTAATGATCCATACGATTGAAGCAATCTTACTTGTATGATCTTTTAAACGTTAACATGGATCTTACAAGCAATAGTTTTTAATCATTTTTGTAAGATAACACGTATCATACATTTATGATACCCGTTTATCCGGGATGCGACTTCAACGTTTCTCTTAAACACATGCAATTGAAGCAACACTGATCACTAGAGGGATGGTGAGGGAACACGCACATTCGTTTTGGTTATACTTATAATAGCAGCAGAAAGGAATGGAAAAGCAGTGCACGAAACGAGCGAGAGGTTAATTTAAATTTTTGTTCCGTGTGCAAGTTACTTCTTTCCACACAACGTATTATGTTGCTTGTTGAAAATTTGTTACACATCTTAAAATGAAAGTTTCAGTTTAACTCTCACTAGAACACAATGGATTGATCCTGAAAAGAACCGTTGCTTTTATTGTAATTTACGCCCATTCCCAGCGGACACTGTGAGCCAGTTTGATTTCTTTTGCGAGAAAGTTACGTACTTGGCGCACTATTTTGTATCCTCAAACAAACCGACCAAGTAAGCATCACTGGCTTCATTACGGCTGAGTTTTGTAAGCGTAGCTCGACTTTGAAGTTATACACAATCTTACGAACCAGCCAATGTTAGCCAGCGGATTAGTTGCTCCGTTGCCTTTTAGTTGGGGCGAAATACTGGCATGGCGACAGTTCCTGATCGGTAGTTGGTTGCGATGGGTCACCAGTAGCTGGGGCACTTTTTCGGACCGTCATCATTGCCAACTGCTTTCCTCCGGTGGACTGGCTGCTTGCTAGTGCTTGAACGAATACGATTGATGAGAAAAACCGACCGACCAATATTCATATATGAACACACGAGAAAGCAGTACTATCGCTCTCTCGCTCGTTTTCGTGCTATTCCTGTGCCTTTCCTTTCTGTTCGGCTTCCAATACTAGCATAACCAAAACGAATATTCTGTCTTTCCATCGCCTTCAATCTAGTGACCAGTACTAGCAAACTTGCATGTTCAGTTTTTAAATAACAACATTCCAACAATATTTTCAAATAATGTTGCAGATTTGAAAAGAAGGAAGGAAAAGATTTTCACAAATTTAAATTCTTTTGTCTTATTTGTTAGCGCTGATACTGGCCATGGGATGGTGCGGGAACACGCACATTCGTTTTAGTTATGATGGTATTAGCAGCAGAAAGGAATGGAAAAGCAGTGCACGAAAACGAGCGAGAGAGGATAATTTAAATTCTCTTTCTTTCTTTCCACACATCGTATTTCTTATATAGCTTTCTGAAAATTGTTATACACCATAAAATGTAAATTTCAGTTTAACTCTTATTAGAACACAATTAATTGGTCCTGTAAAGAACCGTTTATTGTTTTATTGCGGGAGCATAATTCAGACGCACTCCCCGCGGACACGGTGAGCCAGTTTAATGTATTTGGCCTGAAAGTTATGCGCTTGGCGCACTATTTTGCATCCTCGAACAAACCGACTAAGTAGGCATCGTTGGCTTCTCGGTGCATCATTACGACTGAGCTTTGTAAGCGTAGCTCGACTTTGCAGTCCTGTACAATCTCACGAACCAGACGCTGGAACGATAGCCTACAGATTAGTTGCTCTGTTGCCCTTTAGTTGGGACGAAATTCTTGCAGGGCGACAGTTCCTGATCGGTAGTTGGTTGCCAGTAGCTGGGGCACTTTTTCGGACCGTCGTCATTGCCAACTGCTTTCCTTCGGTGGACTGGCTGCTTGATAGTACTTGAACGAATACGAATGATGAGAAAAACCGTCCGACAGATATTTATATAATCGCGCTAATATGCACTACTATCGCTTTCTCGCTCGTTCTCGTTGCCGTACCTGAGCCTTTCCTTTCCGTCCGGCTTCTAATGGCCTAACCAAAGGAATATGCCGTCTTTCCCCCACCAACTGCTCTCGTCAAGCAACCCAATACGAATAATCATAGGAACAAACATGTAGTGGACCTATATATAAACTTTTCATTATTTTATTGTTCGGTTGGTCCACCATATTGACGGCTCTGTGCGGGATGGGCTGAAAATTTTCACTTTTCCGAGTCGTTTTCGAAAGATTTTTCAAAACGCAATTTTTTGTTATTAGTGCATGTTATACATAGTTCAAATTTTAATACAGCATAGAGGAACATATTTTCAACAAATTGGCCTAAAAATCAAATCATTCTGTTAAGTATGATAAGTTATTAACGTTCAAAATCTGACGCCGCGCCGCAGCCGATATTTTGAAACGAGAACCCCTATATTGAAAGCTTAAATGTATTCTACATTAAAAATTTCCAGCAAATTACTATGTGAAATAATGCTGAACCAGTGGTTTCTTTGCTTTAGAATTCCAGAAGCGGTAATTTCAGACAATGCCCCCACTTTCAATTCCAATGATTTTCAAAATTTATTGAAGGAGTATAAAATTCAACACCTTCCGAATAGTAGACGACATTGTCAAAATAATCCGGTTGAGAGGGTAAATAGAACAGTGTTAGCTTCAATTCGTACATGCACTCAAACAAATCACAAACTCTAGGATTCAAAACCGACTCAAATAGAATTTTCACTGAACAACTCAATTCATGCTTCCACCGGATACACCCTATTTTTTATCACTCATGGTTATGAGTTGATAACAGAAGGGACAGAGCATCTGAAAACGCGCGAAACTTCGAATGAACACCTGAAAAATTTCATTGAGAGGAGAGAACAAATCGTGGGTCCATTATTTATTAAAGTAAATGAAAACAATAGGAAAGAATACCAAAGATTCAAACGAATTTATGACATGCGACACAAAGGTGCAACAAATGCTTATGAGGTAGGGCAACAAGTTTATAAAAAAAATTAAGCTCTCCAATGCAGCAGAAAATTATGCTGCAAAACTAGGACCCGTGTATATCTCCTGTAAAGTAAAAGCCAGGAAAGGAGCAACTTCCTATGAATTAGAAGACGAAAGCGGGAATTTTTTAGGAGTTTTCGCGGTACAGAATCTTATTCCCGCTTAATTAGCAGATTTTACATTTACAAGGCAAATCAATTGTTAGGTGAAATGATAGTGCCTGTCATCTAAAAAAAGAAACACCCCCCCCCCCATTTTGGACCCTTCTGGAGCGGCAGTTCCTCCACAAGGATACAAAAAATGAAGTTCCTGCCATCTTATCGAGCTTTGTCATTTGAGATATCTGGGGAAGCAGCATCCCCGCGAATGACCTGCAAATAATGATCCCGAAAATACAAAGAAACAAAAAAATAATGATAATTTAAATAATGAATGAAATTTTTTTCTCGAGCACAGCAGTATATTGAGTGTAATCCTTAAATATGCTATCATCCTTATTTTCACCGATTGAATATACGCCTAATCAACCTTGAAACCATCTGAATTGTATAAGTATTTCGAAACGTATGTTGGTAATTTGAAACGATTATTTTGATAAGACAAATTTACATTAACCATTAATTATTGATTGAGCAACTAGACATATTGACCTTCATATGGAAAAATGATAAAATGTAGAGCTTGGTAAAACTCACATTTTCATTTGGCGGTGGGGGATTGTAACCTTTGTGCGTTTTTTCTAATCTACTAGCAAAGTTACAATTTGCATTGCAAAACACCATATGCTATTGACGGATTCAACTATAGGGTAATTTCAGCATTTTTTATAGCAATCACAACTCCTAGCAACATCATAACACAAACATAAATTTCGATCTCCCTATTACGCAACGGTCAGCACGATTGACATCTCCATCGTACCAGTAAAATTGGCGCCAAACGAACCCATCAAATTAAATGCTGCCGAAGAACCGTTTAAAGCTAATTTGAAGCTATTACTCGGCCTCATTTTGCCCGAAACCGTTGGAAGTACGCTACATATACTCCAACAGAAGAAATTACAGATTACTCTAAGTTGTGGAAAGTGTGAATAATATCCCAGTGAAAGTTTAAGTTTGTGCAGTAAGGAAAAGTGGTAAATTTTATATTACAGTTTAAATACCAGTGCATTTGAAAACCCAAATTTTAAAATCCCAACAGAGAGAAGGGAAAGAATCCCGACCGACGCTAGTCGAACTAAACGTCAAGGATCAGAGCGCGCAAATAGGTCGTTTGATTAGCGGGTGTATTAAGCACCAAGAGAAGACGGTAAATCAAAGAAACCCAGGTTAATATAAAAGATGGGTGGGTAATGTCTGCGACATAACCGGAGAGATGTAGAATACATAAGGAACACGTTCTTCAAATATGTTGATACTCATTGGAATTTTTGGACAAAAGGTGATTTGGGCGAGGAATATTTCAAATTATTCTTTACAAAAATGATGGTGGTCTTAAAAAGGACCGGTTTTGTTGGCGTTGTTGAGGGAGATGGCTAACGATGAAATTAATTGTTAGCATGAGGAAGTCGCGTAGTACTGGCCAATGGAAGAACAGATAATAATTGATGCCTGAAAATCAATTTTTCTTTATTCATGTAAATTATACATACTTACAAATCTAATAGAAGATTCCTGGTCATATTTCTGAATCATTAGTGCGAACATTGTGTCATTTGGTTAAGTACAATGAAAGTTACAAACTTTCCAAACTCGATCTTCTGTTCCTTCAGAAATATTGAAATGGGGTGTCTATATTAAACCGTTAGTCGTGGTCACAATAAAAAAAGATGGGTGGGTAATGTCTGTCACATAACCGGAGCGTCGTGATTTCAATTCGAGACGTTAATTTAAATCTAATAATATTCAACAGAATCACGTTTGAATGGGAAATTTTCAAATAATTCTCTATGGTAATATTGGTGGTTCTGGAAAGAACCTTTGGTATCGGCGTTGGTGTTGATGGTGATGCGCTGGATCGTTGGATATTTTTGGCATGATAGTTACGTGCCTGGCGAACTGTTTTGTAGCCTCGAACAAAACGACAAGACTGGCTTCTTCGGGTACCATTACGGCTGAACTTTATAAGCTTAGCTCGATTTTGAAATCCTGCGCAATCTCACGAATCAGACACTGGTAGAGCCATTTTGTTTGCTACTAGCATGGAGCTGCACAAAAAAATCATTTAATGCAGTTAGTTCACGGAGGCTGCCAAAAAGCTCGAATAGAAGCATGCGACTTCAACATTTCTCTTAAACACATGCAACAACACATTCGTTTTGGTAATACTGATAATAACAGCAGAAAGGAATGGAAAAGCAGTGCACGAAACGAGCGAGAGGATAATTTAAATTTTTGTTCCGTGTGCAAGTTACTTCTTTCCACACAACGTATTATGTTGATTGTTGAAAATTTGTTACACACCTTAAAATGAAAGTTTCAGTTTAACTCTCACTAGAACACAATTGATTGGTCCTGAAAAGAACCGTTGATTTTATTGTAATTTACGCCAACTCCCAGCGGACACTGTGAGCCAGTTTGATTTCTTTTGCGAGCAAGTTACGTACTTGGCGCACTATTTTGTATCCTTAAACAAACCGACCAAGTAGGCATCACTGGCTTCATTACGCCTGAGTTTTGTAAGCGTAGCTCGACTTTGAAGTAATACACAACCTTACGAACCAGACGCTGGAATGTTAGCCAGCGGATTAGTTTCTCTGTTGCCCTTTATTTGGGGCGAAATACTGGCATGGCGACAGTTCCTGATCGGTAGTTGGTTGCGATGGGCCACCAGTAGCTGGGGCACTTTTGCGGACCGTCATCATTGCCAACTGCTTTCCTCCGGTGGACTGGCTGCTTGCTAGTGCTTGAACCAATACGAATGATGAGAAAAACCGACCGACCAATATTCATATATGAAAACACGAGCACGGTGTATTTATTAGAACAATTTTATGCAAAAAAATTCAGCATCTCTGAAACTTCGGAATATGAAAGAATGGGCTTTCCCCTTTAATTTGAAACTAAGATCAAAATAATCCGTCGGGGGGTCCAGAGCAACTTTTTTTAAAGTTTTTTCGTAACAATATAGGTTTTACTACTGGAGATAATTCATATTTCTGTCCCTAGATGGTGCTTTATACATTCGAACAACACTAAAAGTGAGATTTTGATAGAAAATTTAATTGTCTACAAGTTTGTTGACCACTAAAAATTGATCTGAAATCGTCCGGAAAAGTTGTTTAAGATTATAACAAAGTTATATCTAAGATAATTTCACATGAGGCCTAGTGGTTTGGAAATATGTTTTCTCGCACTTATTATATTACCAAAAAAAAAATTGGGTTTAGTGGCATGAAAATATTAGATGGGATTCATTACGTTGACAATTCTAATTGAACTTCTGAAAATTAGGATGTTTGACAGAGTCAGAAAACTATTTGTGCTTTTGGTTTGTAATCTTTCCCGATAGGTTCGAAGGGACTACCATTAATCGGAAGGTACCCAAGCAACCAGAAGTTCGGATAATACTTAAAAAGCACACTTTAAAATTCACGTAAAGTTCTTAGCGAACTTTCAAGCTGCTTAAGCTTTAATGGAACTTGAAAGCTGCTTAAGCCGCTATTAGACCATAAAACGTACTGAAAAATTACTTAAAACGAGAAGCTTGTGCAGCTCCCTTATACGAACTTTTGGTTGCTTGCTTACATTTATGTTTTGTTACACGGGTGTTTTAGAAAGGACCAAACGTCGTATAATTTAGGTTATGAGCGCTTAAGTCAGCTATTATAATTCCGTTAAAGACGAAATGTTGGGACACACCGTTTCTAATTTAACGCAAACCACAGTAGTAACTGTCCAAATTAGTCGTTAGTGTGAAATGATTTATTCAAATTTTCTCCGCAAAGCATATTGTGGCAGTTGGATTTTACGGCCATTTCCTATCAATTATGCGAGATATCGTTACTAAATTGATTCTAGATAATGCGATATGTATTACTTTTGAAAACAAAATATGATTTGAGTACAACAATAACCTTAAATACATAGAAGTCCTCGAATATATCCAAAAAAAAAAATCTTGATCCAAAAACTCAAAGTTTTTTGTTCACTGTTTGTCACATTGAGTTAATTTTGAAAACGGATAATCAGCGTTTTTAACCAAACGTTGCAATGAAATCCGCGAAATATTGCAATGGTGCGTTAAAAGTTTCATTGAGTTTGTTCAAATAAAAGGTTGAAGTTCAGGACAAGTCAATTTTATACGAAGATGCTAACAGAGTAGGAGATTCATGTAAGAATAGTTATCAGTCATCCCTGAGAACAATCGAGATAATGAAAAAGAAGGCATACATAATTGAAAAGGCTGTTTCTGCGGGAGGAATCACTTACCATCATGAAAAAGAATATTAATATCATACTAGTTTGGTCAACACTTATCTAAAACTTCTCATCCCAAAAATATGAATGGTGCCCTGTATCAGGGAATTATAATTTTCAGCTAAAAGATGACTTTCCAAGCTCTCAAATTTCGCTGAATTCACTATTGAACTAAACACAACTATTTGGCAAATAAAAAAGTGCTTGTGAATTAACAAACCACTAAGTCTTCTGTGAAACTAACTTAGATTTAGAATTCGTAAAAATATTAAACTACTTTTCGGGATAATTTCAAATCGGTTTTTAGTTAGTAACAAAGTTGTAGACAATTAAATAATCTATCAGATTCTCACTTTTAGTGTTGTTCGAATGTCAAAAGCACCATCTAGGGGCAGAAATATGAACTAGTTCCATTGTAAAATCTATGTTTTCACGAAAAAATACTTAAAAAAAAGTTGCTCTAGACCCCCCGACGGATTATTTTGATTTTGGTTTCAAATGAAAGGGGAAAGCCCATTCTTTCATATCCTGAAGTTTCAGAGATGCTGAATTTTTTTGCATAAAGTTGTTAAAAAAAGACACCGTGACGAGAAAGCACTACTATCGCAAGTTTACGTGCCATTCCTGTGCCTTTCCTTTCCGTTCGGCTACCAATACTAGCATAACCAAAACGAATATTCTGTCTTTCCATCGCCTTCAATCTAGTGGCCAGTGCTAGCAAACTTGCATGTTCAGTTTTTCAATAACAACATTCCAACAATATTTTCAAAGAATGTTGCAGATTTGAAAAGAAGGAAGGAAAAGATTTTCACAAATTTAAATTCGTTTGTCTTATTTGTTAGCGGTGATACTGGCCATGGGATGGTGGGAGAACACCCACATTCGTTTGTTATGATGGTATTAGCAGCAGAAAGGAATGGAAAAGCAGTGCACGAAAACGAGCGAGAGAGGATAATTTAAATTCTCTTTCTTTCTTTCCACACATCGTATTTCTTATATAGCTTTCTGAAAATTGTTATACACCATAAAATGTAAATTTCAGTTTAACACTTATTAGAACACAATTAATTGGTCCTGTAAAGAACCGTTTATTGTTTTATTGCGGGAGCATAATTCAGACGCACTCCCCGCGGACACGGTGAGCCAGTTTAACTCTTATTAGAACACAGATTAGTTTCTCTGTTGCCCTTTAGTTGGGGCGAAATTCTTGCAGGGCGACAGTTCCGATGAGTCACCAGTAGCTGGGGCACTTTTTCGGCCTTCGTCATTGCCAACTGCTTTCCTTCGGTGGACTGGCTGCTTGCTAGTACTTGAACGAATACGAATGATGAGAAAAACCGACCGACAGATATTTATATAATCGTGCTAATATGCACTACTATCGCTTTCTCGCTCGTTCTCGTGCCGTGCATGAGCCTTTCCTTTCCGTCCGGCTTCTAATGGCCTAACCAAAGGAATATGCCGTCTTTCCCCCACCAACTGCTCTCGTCAAGCAACCCAATACGAATAATCATAGGAACAAACATGTAGTGGACCTATATATAAACTTTTCATTATTTTATTGTTCGGTTGGTCCACCATATTGACGGCTCTGTGCTGGATGGGCTGAAAATTTTCACTTTTCCGAGTCGTTTTCGAAAGATTTTTCAAAACACAATTTTTTGTTATTAGTGAATGTTATACATACTTCAAATTTTAATACAGCATAGAGGAACATATTTTCAACAAATTGGCCTAAAATCAAATCATTCTGTTAAGTATGATAAAAGTTATTAACGTTCAAAATTGTAGCGATCACGTGTATCAGAAGTCAAAATAACTTCCAAATTCAGTAACCCAAGTTCCCTGTTGCAAATATGTGTTTACTTCTTCCATTCCGTAGAAGGAAGAATGAACACTAGGCGGCTAAAACGTACTATCCGCTCGCGCACGCACGTTTTTTCTCTTTCCCAATCTGTCTCACGATTGCACAAACTAGAGCAAGTGTCGGTCGCCGAACGGACCTCTTTGTCGTTGTCTTATCAACCGCCCGACCAGAAAAAACTATTTGAACGCAAGTGAGGGTATTGGCGCGTAATGGTATGATGCAAACGTTTGATGAATCGTCGCACTTCTGGCTTTTCGGTTGCAGCGCCAGAATATCCCAAACTAGCGCGTGGGTCTAGAGCGCGTCGGTGGGCGAAGGGCGGTGTGGCGGGCCGATGAATAGTGCCAATCTAAACGGTAGAATAAAAGCCGTCGCACGGCTATTCGATGCCGTGAATTCATTGTCTCTTTTTTATAGAGTACCATTGTATGTTACCTTTTTAATTTTCCGCTAACGCGCACGAAATTTCCGCTCTTCCTACTACTTGACTTGACGCAACACCTAATAACAAACTAATTACTGAATTTTAAAGACATCTCATATTTAAATTTGACAAACCTTCGACACACTACGGGAAAAATTCAAACAACACGCACTCTAGCCTCTTTCACGGTCTAGATTGAAATGGATGAGAAGCTATTCCTAAACCCTCAGATAAACGATTTTTGGTTCTAGATACCCGGAAGTACGTAATTTTACCGAAGTAAAACTCGTATTTCGAAAAACGAACTTCTTGGACAATTGATTCTGAATCGCTATCTCATTCCCTCTCGAAACATTTGCATCATACCATTACGCGCCAATACCCTCACTTGCGTTCAAATAGTTTTTTCTGGTCGGGCGGTTGATAAGACAACGACAAAGAGGTCCGTTCGGCGACCGACACTTGCTCTAGTTTGTGCAATCGTGAGACAGATTGGGAAAGAGAAAAAACGTGCGTGCGCGAGCGGATAGTACGTTTTAGCCGCCTAGTGTTCATTCTTCCTTCTACGGAATGGAAGAAGTAAACACATATTTGCAACAGGGAACTTGGGTTACTGAATTTGGAAGTTATTTTGACTTCTGATACACGTGATCGCTACATAACACCCCAGCTTATTTTACGAAAATTTGGTTGAAGGAGTGAAACCAAATTTTCGTAACGGTAAACCGTAAAGAAGAAGCAAAATAACACATTGAAGACTTACACATTACAAGCAATCACCATATAGTAACTTAAGATTACTATATACAAAATATTTACAAATGATTGAGTTCATATATCGTACAGAAATACTGAGTGGGTCTGACATCTCTTTCGTTTCCTTGTTGGCGGTTCAAACATCAAACACTCAAGCACATACAAAATTCCCAAAATAGCATTGAATCTAAAATTTCTCAATTCAAGATCAAGCTTAACCCCATACAATACAAACATTAAACCTCAATGACACACGTAACGAAACCTTAAATAACAGGTTCATTCAACCTCGGGACTACTCCAATCTAATGGAAAGGTATCCCTACGTTAAACTCACCGCACTGTTTTGCCTTTGAGAGAACCTAAATAAATTCCTTGGTCAACACTCTCAAATGGACAAAACGCATAACGCCATATCATACAATAACAGGCTCATCAGATTTCGGGACTACTCCAATTCAATGGAAAGGTATCTCTACATCCAATTTACCGCACAGTTTTGTCTTCCGAGAAAACCCCAAAATATTTCTTGGTCAAAAAATCTCGAAACGACAAAACGCATTAACCTCATCCGTACCCCTAGCAGTAACTCTAACGCCGAAATGCATCGGCCAGTGAGAAATCTGCCAAAATAATTCCCCAAGAAAACTTCATCACGTCATTTCCGCTGCGTTTTCAACGCCGGAATGTTTCCGACCACATGATCACACACACTGAAACAACATACCCTACATTACCCTACTCCCACTTTACATTATGTTTCTCACGCCGAAATATTTCGGCCACACAAAACTTAACGAAAGTGTAGGTAAAAAGTTGGCAACCCTATGAAAGCTCCAAAAAATTTCACGAAGATCACGCACACATTGAACCACCAATACGGCCACGATAAGAAACGTCAAAACAAAAAAGTAAATAGTTATCAAAAGTGTGTTACGGTAGATCGGAGTGTTTTTGTAAATTTTCAGGTAAATTATGCAGACAACCTGTCCGGCAAACGGTGGATTACAAAAGAAAAGGTAACTCAAATCAGTTTTATTTTTATTTATCAGGTAGCTTAGCGGGAGATGGACGGGTGTCGACGGCCAACCCACCCCACAGGAATATACTGTTCGGAAACTGGTTTTGAAGAAACCAGCGGAAACTGAAGGAGGGAAGTTGGATTCCAGTTGAAGGTAAGTTTTTTGAACAGGATCTAATGGTGAACTTTACATTTTAGGAGCAACCGGACAGTACAGTGTTCCAAATCGGAAAGGTTTCCATCAAAATTCATCCAGGAGGATGACTGGCCAAAAGTTGCCATAAAATAATTCACCCCATAAATTTCCCAAATAAACATAAATCATCTGCACCAAAATAAATAACTAAACATTAAATAAATAAATATAACATGAAATAACTGAACAAATAAATAATTCACAAATAAATAATTATAAATAAATAAATTGCATGCATATAAATAACAAAATATAAACATGAAAATATTAACATCGAACAAAAATATTAAATAATTCCATATTAACAAAATATAGACATAATTAGCAGGTAAATTTCAATATATGTTAGCGTTAGGTACTAACATAGAGTATAAGACTCGATGTAGTTGTAAAAACACTAACATCATTTAATCCGAACGGGAATTATTTACAGAAATACGGGGGAGGGTGGGTGATTGTGATTAGCACAACACCCTATTCGTCTTAGTCTCGGCCCCGGGGAAGATATCGACTCCTCTCTCGACAGGCAGGCCAACCTGTTCGAATACTTTCCCTCTTGAATTTCCTTAAGAAAATACGTAACTTTCCCTCTTCCTAGTTGATGCTGCCAGCTCGATTCACTCGGGTTTGCCAATGTTTTGGCCTCACCTTGGTGTGTTCCGGCCGAGAGAATTGTCCAAGGCCAAATTTGTGGACGATCCTTAAACAGCTGTTATCGGCTGTTTACCTTTCTTTATTAAATAAAAATACAAAACAATTTGTGGTCGACCTAACGCAATGAAGGCTGTTTTACGCAATGCTCGTCATCGACCTTACACTGGAAAGTCCTCCGTCTTGCACGGTCATCATCCAAGCATCCCCAGTCTTGGACTCGCGATGTGTTTCCCATTACAGGTACTCCTCTTCAACGCCACTTTAGCTCGGAGTTTCTGATTTGGTAGATCATGGTTCAGGCTTGCGCCGTGAACTCTCTCTGACTTCTGGTCGAGGGGATAGCTATACGTGCAGTAGTAACTAGTGAGGGGGAACGAAGCTTATTTCCCGAAATTAAATTAACTGTTTCCAACCAGATTTGTAAGGCCTCTTGAGCTTTCGCAAGGATCCCCCAGTAAATTAAAGTTGTTGTGGGGGCTGCAGCTGTGCTAAGAACAGTGCAGAGCCTTACAAACGGTGGAACAGTATTTTCCGCAACCAGAGCTTTCGCATCATGGTGCAATTGTCTCTACTCAACAAATGAGAGATACATAGCTCGAATTTTTTTAATTCTTTTAAGTGGGAGAGGGGGAGGAATTGGGTGGGTTGAGTTTTCTGCGGTATTTGAAGTTAAGTATCTTAGGCCGCTTCCCACTCAAATCCCCAAGGTCGTAGCAATGTGCTCCCTTAACCCACTTTACAATAGCCAGCACGGAGTTAAGTGCTAACATAGCAACAAAAAGCTTTCCTTTGCTCGATTGCTCCAAATTTTTCACAGGAGTCCCTTCTTTCACAGAGTAGCGAAAATATTTAGACTTTAGACCAGACTTTTTGTAAACCGTTTTCTGGGTTCTCGACTGAACATTCTCCGTAACGAGTGAATCTCGAAGGCGGCAATATGCTCGACTATCGGAAACTAAAACCCTTCGTCGTCGTATTTGAAACGACTCGTTTATGACTACCGACGGAACTCTGTTCTGTTTCCTGAAGCCTGTGTTGGTCGTTGTTTTAAGATACATCGTTCGCGGTTTGATGATTTCATGATTCGACCGTACAGACCACGTCTCAACCACCTCATCGCCTTCGGATGGTTGTACATCGACAGTTCTTCCTAACTCTAACGCCGGTTCTGAAATAATGCCATGCTGGCTGCTATTCTTTTCAACCTTATTTCCTAACTGTGAACTCAAACAGTCCTGTCCCCGAACGGCTTCGATACTCAAATTATCGCTGACCCCGGAGTCTAGAAGGGCGTCAGGTCCACTGCTACAAATCTGCAGGATACGCGAATCTATTCTGATTCCCTCAAATACCTTATTACCACCCATCGACAAAGTCTCATATGGTTCACAACTTGAACTCCGCTCAACAGTATCCCCACTTCCGCTTTGGTATGAATCTACTCTAATGGGCTCGAATATATTAGATTTCCTAGGCTCATGAGACAACCGGGCATCATCGTACTTCTTCAGTAAGCAATCTACTTCGTCAGCATCCATGTACGACCAGCCTGACTCTTCCATTTCATTCCCCATCCCGCTTGAGTTCCCGTGGAACAATTGCGAGGGACTATCGCGTACCCTACGGTTAGCGTGTTCGTAAGACTGACAGCTAGAAATCCATGAATCGCTTTCACTACTATCCCCCTTACTAGTATCGGTTGGAAGATTCTTACTACCTCTATTCTGATCCGTCGTTTTCGCGCAAAATAATTGAGCATGTCCTACCAGCTCAGACCGGTTATAGTACTCTCTTTCGTTATAGTCTTGGAAGTGATAGCCTGCATTCACCAACAAGTGATCACTGCGAAACTTGACTCTTGGTAAACGATTATGCCAGTCGTCGGTATAGGGGTCTTCCTCAAGATGGGACTCAGAGCAACTCGTACCAAACAGATCACGTTCCCTATCATCCCAGTCATAACTGTACCGCGCATCAGATCTCTGTTGGTTCGCGAAGTTTACTTTGGCAATCTCATTCTCTAACTCGGATATTCGGTCTAATAATGCCAGTCTCAGCCGACTTTCCTGGGAACTCTCCTGTGTGAATTTGTAAAGCGACGATGAAGACAAAAGTTCAGACTGCGACTCGTCCGCACCCTCCCATTCTTTGCACTCGGACGTGTCGAAAACTGCGTAAACGTTGGGTAACGGCCTTTTGCGGTTTTGTGAAACTAACTCCCTACTCTGCTCAATGGGACCCCTTATTCCATTAGACCTGTCCAATATTGAGCGAATGAAGCTCGTGAGCTCATTTTGCATTCTTACCGACGTGACATCGGGTGTTTTGCTTCTCGCCACTCTCATCGAATAATGCTTGAGGCGAGACACAACCTTTTCATCGGGACACCGATCCAACTTCCTTCCTAAAAAGTCTATCTTTGCCAAAATATAATCGTATTCCTGGTATATTGAATTCTGCGAAGGGTATTCACAATGCCTTCGGGCATCGTTTCGAAAGAGTTTCCCTAACAACTGGCATTTGGCCTCCAGACCCCATTTAGTCTCCTCTAGTCTACCTCGAATTACCAATTCGTAATCCACCTCATCGTTTGTCAGGTGGTACGCGTTAGGGAATTGCTTCGTCATTATGGACGAGCTATGATATCGTAACAACAACAAATCCGA
This sequence comes from Topomyia yanbarensis, assembly GCF_030247195.1. Taxonomy (NCBI): domain Eukaryota; kingdom Metazoa; phylum Arthropoda; class Insecta; order Diptera; family Culicidae; genus Topomyia; species Topomyia yanbarensis. Next base: position 226,621,555 of record NC_080672.1, read on the forward strand.
AAACTAAACACAAACTACAACTAAAACATTCACAACACTCAAGTATCCGAACTGTACCATAAATTTTAAAATAGCGATAGAAAAAACCATGAAGAATAAACTTTAATATTACCAGTAATATAGTCTAGCACTTGAATTCGCAAAAGAAAGAAAAATCTTGAACCGAATCATTTACCTAAACGAAAACCTACTCCAGAAAAAACTTTAACTTCCAGAAATTTCCCAATAACGTGGCCCCACGTTGGGCGCCAAAATGTAGCGCGCACGACGTTGCTACGGATTCAATCTGCCCAATCGTCCCACCTTTCCGAACAAATGGCTTAAGCGCCACCTCTTTCGAGGACCACTTGTCGTGCTTTAGGGTTGCCCGACCAGAAACCCAGCCTCAGGGCGGGTCGATATAGTGAAGGTTTAGAGGAACGACCTAGCAGATGCAACTGAATCGAGAGGTACTCAGTTTCATGCATCAAATTACCCACGAATTAACCCAAAGAAGTTCGCTTTCCTATCCCAAAATACCTAAGAACACCACTCGTATTGTCTCATCACTGGAAGAATACCTCAAAACCAAATAACTATACCGAAAAAGAAACTCGAGTGGTGGGGCTAAGATTCCCAAGTAGCCCAACTTGGAGTAAAGAACCAAAAAACTACAAAACTAACACGACGCGAAACATGAGACACCTCTTCAAATCAGTAAACTCTATGGGAACATGACTAATATGACATCCTTAGCACTAAAACATTATTTATCGAACAACAAATCACATAACTAATTTATTAATTTTAACTGGCATTTTCAAAACTTAACCTAGGATTTTTCTAACATGGTGTTGCCTATATTTTTTCTGTTCCCTACTGTGTGCGGGGGAGCGATCGCTATTTCCTACCGGGCTAACGTGCCATAATGTTGCCGAACTTTAGTTTGCCGGGTGCGTGTATCGGCTAAACTTTCACCATGCGCATGGATTTTGTGGTAGGTGTACTTACAGTCTTTTTCGTTGTTTGCCCACTCACATTCGCACTACTGCGATGACTGTCCTGATGCGGCGATGCGGTGGCGGCGATGTATCTATACCGGCGGTGATGAATCTGCGCAGGCGGCGATTAAGGATGTGCCGGACGATTACAGATGTTCCTCTGCGTACAGGATGGATAACTGCTGGCAGTGTCGGAACGCCGGACAAGCTGCCAGCAACAAAATACGTGCACACCGGATGGTCGTGACGTTAAACTTTGGTGTGCAAACGTTTGATGAATCGTCGCACTTCTGGCTTTTCGGTTGCAGCGCCAGAATATCCCAAACTAGCGCGTGGGTCTAGAGCGCGTCGGTGGGCGAAGGGCGGTGTGGCGGGCCGATGAATAGTGCCAATCTAAACGGTAGAATAAAAGCCGTCGCACGGCTATTCGATGCCGTGAATTCATTGTCTCTTTTTTATAGAGTACCATTGTATGTTACCTTTTTAATTTTCCGCTAACGCACACGAAATTTCCGCACTTCCTACTACTTGACGCAACACCTAATAACAAACACTAATTACTGAATTTTAAAGACATCTCATATTTAAATTTGACAAACCTTCGACACACTACGGGGAAAATTCAAACAACACGCACTCTAGCCTCTTTCACGGTCTAGATTGAAATGGATGAGAAGCTATTCCTAAACCCTCAGATAAACGATTTTTGGTTCTAGATACCCGGAAGTACGTAATTTTACCGAAGTAAAACTCGTATTTCGAAAAACGAACTTCTTGGACAATTGATTCTGAATCGCTATCTCATTCCCTCTCGAAACATTTGCATCATACCATTACGCGCCAATACCCTCACTTGCGTTCAAATAGTTTTTTCTGGTCGGGCGGTTGATAAGACAACGACAAAGAGGTCCGTTCGGCGACCGACACTTGCTCTAGTTTGTGCAATCGTGAGACAGATTGGGAAAGAGAAAAAACGTGCGTGCGCGAGCGGATAGTACGTTTTAGCCGCCTAGTGTTCATTCTTCCTTCTACGGAATGGAAGAAGTAAACACATATTTGCAACAGGGAACTTGGGTTACTGAATTTGGAAGTTATTTTGACTTCTGATACACGTGATCGCTACAAAATCTGACGCGGCGCACAGTGGCTGGAGGCTGGCCAAAACCTCAAAAATTTATATTTGAAATATTGATATTTTTGCTAAATTTCTCATGTATTGAATGGTGTATATTCAAAATTTTGTGATCATTGGCTAAGAATACGATTTTTAAGATAAGTGTTTAAACGTAGCAAAGTCCGGACTTTTTAATGATTTTCATTTCCGAAATCACCATTACTCTGTTCACTTCAAATGCATGTTGCTCTTTTGATTTTGGTCCGATTGTAGCACAACTAGTTTCATTCTGTAGAGGAACGAAAAAACTTGGTTAGTGAATAAAATACATTTGGTAACTTTGCTTGGAATTATGACTTTTTAGTTTAAATATGTTTGAGGTGGTCAGATCAAAAATACTTCTTTTCCTAATGTATTGTGTAGAAATTTCGGAATCATTTCGGAACGGTCACATAGGGCACATTCTATAGGAAATAACCTCTACTTTTCGAATATCATGGTCTCGTTCTGCGCCTAAGTGCGCAAAAAGGTTTAAGGAGATTTTGAAGCTTTGTTGCTGATATGGAGGCGCATGGTGTTTTGTGTAAAATAGTTAGACAATCTACAGTAAACCAACACGTTATACAATGGATTTAAAGTAGTGTTCTTCATTTTTTATGATATTGCTGACATTGGTGTACAGTAATAGAAAATCTATCATGAAAACAGGATCTTAGTTACAAGAAAGGTTCAATGACACTGTATGGAAAAATGCATTTAATATTTTTCTACTTTTGACATCAAAAATGAGCTCAGCACCTCAAAATTAGCTTAAATTGTGATTTTCAGCCAAATTAGGTAACATTTGAGGTTTTGTCCGACTTTTGCGGCGCCGCAGCCGATATTTTGAAACGGGACCCCTATATTGAAAGCTTAAATGTATTCTACATTAAAAAAACCCGTTTTAATCCACCTAGTGGTGCAATTGTGCCTTTCTCATTTATCTCATTATACCATTCCATGGCAGGTTATGTTTAATATAATGGTGGAACTGTCTATTAGATATTCAGTGCGATTTACACATACGTACAATGAATCGACAGCTACGAACTGGAGTTGCTATGTGTCGACGCTGAAACACTTGAAACCAGCGGCGAATCCAGGAGGAGGTTTCGGGAGCCTATAGGAGAAAGGCAAAAATGTGAATTTGCTGTGTGTCTGCACTCTTAAACCCGTAACTCCGGAACCGGAACTCGGAATTTAATTAAATTCAAAAGCAGCCTATGGGAACGTTGTACCTTTCATTTGAGACTAAGTTTGATGAAATCGGTTCAGCCATCTCCGAGTAATTGATGTGCTTATTTTTGGTCACATACATACATACATACATACATATATACATACACACACACATACATACGCACACACACAGACATTTGCCGAATTCGACGAACTGAGTTGAATGGTATATGACAGACGGCCCCCCGGGCCGGGATTAGGTTGCCGATGTTCAGAGTGATTGCATAACCTTTCTATAGGAGAAAGGCAAAAACCAGTTGATTAATAATTAATTCCTCAACAGCATTACAACGAATCATATAAAGGCGGGGTGCGATGATGCTGTAAATCGAACGCAATTGTAGTCCATCCGGTGAGTTCATTGTTTCATCAAAACCCAAGCCTAACATAATACCACCCAGTTAAAGGCATAATTGAACTGCTCAGGTTCTCAGGTTCAACAGGCAAAGAACTAGTCCGTAGTGACAAGGCGGAAGAGGCTGAGAGCGATGTGAATATTGCAACAATATCTACGAAATAAACCAAGTCCGTTGCTGTATCCTTTGGCACCAACCAAGGCAGAAGAAGGTTGATTGTGCCTGTGCCAAGCTTGGCCTGAGGCTTGGCCTCAGATATTTCTGTGGTCGACCACCGAGGGATACTCCCAGGACACACTTACACTCACACACTTAACACTAGGATAACTAACTAACAAACCACCGTACTTTGACGAATTTTATTATGCGCAAATTATGTCTAACTTATGTGTATTTCATCCTACAACCAGGTTCCAAAAAAATGAAGCACCATTGACTAACCAAACCGATCTTGTGAATGAATCTGTCGAAACACCGTGTGAGTTGCTGAAATCGAACCAGAATTGTGGAAGAGTAGGTTACAATCCACCACCCCATCGGTAAGTGAGCATTGTCAACCTCATTAATTTTCATATTCTCAACAAGAAGCTCATGTTCTGTTTCGCTCAATCATATAATTGGTAACTATCTCTGGGATAAAAACCAGCGTTCCACTGGCTAGCCCCATTTAAAGTTACAAGGTTACTAAAGTATGTTGCGTTGCAGCGGAGAATGCATGAAATAAATGGCAATGTCGTGAAGAGTTCATGATTACTAACAGGAATATGCTGGGGTACGCGAGAGTTGAGAGGCATTGGGGTACGGAATGACTTGCTACGCGTCACATACTGAACCGAGTTTAAAAGTGCAAGAAAATATTCGTTTTTCTAGCCGCTTTGCGCGGTTTTTATGAGGTTACAGCTAATAGGAGAAAGACTGGGAATTTTCCTGTGACTGGGGGAAGCTTTCGATCGCTCTCTTACTTTTGAATCATTGCGCTGGATAGTCAAGAGTCCAGTTTGAGTACTTTGGCTGTTTTTTGTGGTTTTTGCGTTGGCCATCGTTCTGTCCGGTGAATAAATTTGATGCACCGTTCCAAATTCAGTGGTTTGTGTCGTGCGTTTCTCGGTTTGTGAAGTGTGAAGAAGTGGATCCTAGAAGCGGATTTTCGTCTAGTTCTGGATCCTGGCCGTAGCAAAGGCCGAAGAAACTGTGCAAAGACCGCTTGAGGACGTATTTGGCGGTCCGTGGGTGTCATATTTGTATTTCCTTTGTTTCTTGATTTTCGGTATTTCTGTGTATTTTTGTGGTAGTTTTGGGCTTTCCCACGATATTGCCAAATACCTAAAGATAGCGCGAATCTGAATGCCCCCCCCCCCCCCTCCTGGGGTAAGAGTCCGGGCAAATTAATTAGAAAACCGCTAACACATCTGCTTTCGCGGATGGCGCTAAAGTGTTAGTTGGTAAAGTGCGCGCCATCTTCCTATTAAACAAGCAGAGCGATACGCCACACGTAGCAATGGCGCCTAATAATTCGGCTAATTAAGTGTAAAATTTAAATTTTAGTATTCCTTTTTATTTTAGTGTATGGTTCTCGGTTGGTTATATTTAGCTGTTTAATATTGGAATTTACTGATTTTTGGTTGGTTGGTTCGACAAACATCGAGATAAAATTATTCTCCAATCACCGGCTGACCATTTAGAGAGCTTCCAGAGAAAATAAGTTTCATATGAATATTAGAGTTATATTTTGTACTAAAGAGAATTATCTTGAGTGAGTAAGAGAATGAGTGAACATCGAGTGCATGTAAGCTGGTGAAAAAGCTGGTTCGATCAAGCTCCGATCGTATGCGAATCACCTGAGTCTGCGGCATGTCCGGACAAGCGTAAAGTCAATTTAATGACTTATGCTGTCGGAGCCGACAAAAAGTTAAGTCACGGAAAACTTCCACCCTAAGCATTATGCGACGATGAAACTTATTGAATGAGTTAGTTTTTGCCCTCACTAATTGCCATGCCGGTGTGTTTTATTTCATCGACTCTTGTGTCTGCCTCAACAAGTTGTGCATATAGTCACTGTGTGTTGATTACCGCGATGGGGATCCATGCCGCAAACTCAGGTGATTCGCATTTAATGCCAAAAGATCCTGACTCCTGCGCTGCAGAAGACAAAAAGCTAAGTAACCGGGAAACTCTAAGCTTGTTCATTGACCCTACTCCACGCTTTTCTAAACTTTCTTACTTCAAATCCTTGCTCTCCCTTGAGTACTATGACTCTTAATATTTGAAAAATACTTCACCTTCCAGTCCCTTGCTAATTATATGTCGTTACAATATAAAAAACCGATTTAATCCACCTAGCAGTGAGATGAGACATTTCTTACACATTTCACTATTGGATTAGTTTGTAGAATTAATTTCTAGTCTTGCACGAATAAAATCTCGAATAAACTGAATAAATTATAGAAATCAACAAAACGACCAAAATAAAAAAGTAAAACAAAAAATGAAACAATAGGTTTTTAAATTCATAAAATGAGTAGAAAAATTAATAGAAATCAAAATTATAATATACACAAATTAATGAATCAAATGAACCAAATGAATCAAATGAATCAAATGAATCAAATGAATCAAATGAATCAAATGAATCAAATGAATCAAATGAATCAAATGAATCAAATGAATCAAATGAATCAAATGAATCAAATGAATCAAATGAATCAAATGAATCAAATGAATCAAATGAATCAAATGAATCAAATGAATCAAATGAATCAAATGAATCAAATGAATCAAATGAATCAAATGAATCAAATGAATCAAATGAATCAAATGAATCAAATGAATCATTCGTAACCCAACTTTGTACCGGGAAACAAGTGCTTTTTGTTCTCTCCGGTGTGGTTTAGTTTTTTCGGTGGTACGAAGGTGCTTGCTGTGGCAGAGGCTGCAGTAAAGCATTACTAATAAACAGTCCCGCGAGTGATAATTGTTACCTGCGATATCAGTTAAAGTAGTGCAGTGAAGTGCGTTACTAAACATTTTTCTTGCCTGAAAGACGGCTTTGTTTAGACGAGCTATATCAGCTCTACTGTGTGAAGGTCACGCGGGTGACGGATAAAACAAACGAATGATCAATTCACCTACCAGCTCGTCAGGAACCAACTGGTGAAGTGTTTCGTTTTTTACTTTTCTTATCGATTTTTTTCTTTTTATTGCTTTTGATTTTTTATTTTGATTTAAGTTAAACAGTGCGGTCGAGCGTGTTGCTCCCGCAACAAAATGGAACAAACAGAAGGATCACCCTCCGAAGAGGAATGTTATGAAGAAGAAGAACGTATATCTGATACTGAGACAGATAATGTTATGGTCGATCCACTTCCCCCACTTTCCCCCAATGTCTCACAGCCCCCCCGAGTCAAGGTTTACCAGGATGGATCCGCTGGTCCTTGGGTGGTATACTTTCGGCCCAAAAATAAACCGTTAAACAGCATAACTGTTGCACGGGAGCTGACAAAACGTTACTCGGCCGTAACCGAGATTAAAAAGGTTCAGTCAGATAAACTGCGCGTAGTCGTTACTGACTTGAAACAGGCCAATGATATCGTTAGCAATAGCCTCTTTACGCTGGAGTATCGCGTCTACATCCCTTCTCGTGATGTGGAGATCGACGGTGTGGTAAGTGATGCGGGTCTAACTGTCGATGATCTGATGAATGATGGGGCTGGCCGCTTTAAGGACCCTAACCTTCAATCAGTTAAGATTTTGGAGTGCAAGCAATTGCAGTCAAAGTCCATCGAAGATGGTAATTACTATCCATCAGACTCGTTTCGCGTAACCTTCGCCGGATCTGCACTTCCGAGCTACGTTGAAGTGGGAGGAGCTCGTCTACCTGTACGCCTGTTTGTACCGCGGGTCATGAATTGTTCCAATTGCAAGCAGCTAGGTCACACGGCCACCTACTGTAGCAACAAGCAACGGTGCGGTAAATGTGGGGAACGCCATGCGGATGATACTTGCAGTAGCCCCGCTGAGAAGTGTGTTTACTGTGGGGAGAATCCGCATGCACTTTTGACATGCCCAACGTACAAACTTCGCGCGGATAAACTGAAGCGATCCGCCAAAGATCGCTCCAGACGCTCTTACGCAGAAATGCTTAAAAGAGCTGTTCCACTTATCTCCGAAACCCCATTCGCTCTCTTGCCAACTGACGATAACGCCTCTAACGACCCTTGCGAGGGGCATTCTTTGGCTCCGCTTGGAAACTCTAGGAAAAGACCTAATCAAAACTCACCTGAACTTCCTCGTAAGGGTCCTAGGTTGTCCCAAACAAGGGTACAAAATAAAAATAATTCATCAACTGGAAGTGCTGGTACAAATCCGAAGATAATACCTCCTGGTTTTGGGAAATTGAGATACAACCAGGAGTTCCCAGCACTCCCCGGGGCACCAAAAATCCCAAGTGCTCCAATTTTACAGTCAGAAACTCAACCTAAAACGGGATTCCTTAAATTTTCTGACATTGTGGACTGGATATTCACAGCTTTCAACATTACCGATCCTATGAAAAGCTTGCTGGTTGCTATTCTACCAACAGTAAGAACATTTTTAAAACAGTTGACTGAACAATGGCCCCTCCTTACAGCGATCGTATCCTTCGATGGCTAACTTATTAGACGGAATCAGGGATCTGATCACTGTTTTACAGTGGAACTGCAGAAGTATTATCCCCAAAATTGATTCATTAAAACACTTGCTAAATTACAATCATTGTGATGCATTTTCCCTATGTGAAACATGGCTAATTTCTAATATAAACCTCAACTTCCACGATTTTCACATTATCCGCTTGGATCGAGAAGACTCATATGGGGGGGGGGTACTTTTAGGGATCAAAAAGTGCTACTCCTTCAATCGAATCAACCTCCCTTCGACGCCAGGCATTGAAGTAGTCGCTTGTCAAACAACAATCAAAGGCAAAGATCTTTGCATTGCTTCTATTTACATTCCTCCTAGGGCCATGATGGGATATCGAAGATTCTCCAACGTGATTGAACACCTTCCCTCGCCCCGCCTGCTTCTTGGAGACTTTAACTCTCACGGTACGGGGTGGGGCTGTCTATACGACGATAATCGATCTTCGACAATTCAAGACCTTTGTGACAATTTCAATATGACAATTCTGAACACAGGGGAAATGACACGAATTCCTAGACCACCTGCGCAAGCAAGTGCACTGGACATATCTTTATGCTCGACATCACTACGGTTAGATTGCAAGTGGAAGGTAGTATCTGATCCCCACGGTAGTGACCACTTACCAATTGTAATTACAATCACCACTGGTTCAAGACCATCGACACCAATCAATGTTCCCTATGACCTCACACGAAACATTGATTGGAAGAGCTACGCTGCTGAGATATCCAAAACTATCGATTCAACACAGATACTTCCCCCGGAGGAAGAATATAAGTTTTTGTCCAACTCGATTCTCGATAGCGCGATTCAAACTCAGACGAAATGAGTACCCGACGTGAACACCCAAAAACGTTCTCCCAACCCGTGGTGGGACAAAGAGTGCTCAGACGTGTACGCGGAGAAAGCTGCCGCGTATAAAACCTTCCGGAACGACGGGTTAGTTGCTAGTTATCGAGTGTACGCGGTATTAGAAAAGCGAATGAAAAATTTAATGAAAGCTAAGAAACGCAGTTACTGGCGCCGGTTTGTCGACGGGTTAACAAGAGAAACGTCGATGAGCACTCTTTGGGGCACGGCCCGACGTATGCGAAACCGAAACAGTACTAACGAGAGCGTGGAATATTCAAACCGTTGGATATTCGATTTCGCCAAGAAGGTTTGTCCGGATTCCGCCCCGGCACAGAAAATCTACCGCGCCGCGTCGCCTTACAATACCGCGAACGAAACACCGTTTACGATGGTGGAGTTCTCACTTGCTCTCTTATCATGTAACAATAAAGCCCCGGGGCCAGATAGAATTAAATTCAACTTATTGAAGAATCTGCCAGACTCTGCCAAAAGACGCTTGTTGAATTTATTTAATAGGTTTCTTGAGGGTAACATTGTCCCACATGACTGGAGACAGGTGAGGGTCATCGCCATCCAAAAACCAGGAAAACCAGCCTCCGACCACAATTCGTATCGTCCGATTGCAATGCTGTCCTGTATCCGGAAGTTGTTCGAGAAAATGATCCTGTTTCGGCTCGACAATTGGGTCGAAACAAATGGCTTACTGTCAGATACACAATTTGGCTTCCGCAAAGGCAAAGGGACGAACGATTGCCTTGCGTTGCTCTCAACAGAAATTCAAATGGCATATGCTAACAAAGAGCAGATGGCATCAGTATTCTTGGATATTAAGGGGGCTTTCGATTCAGTTTCGATCAACATTCTTTATGAGAAGTTGCACCAGCATGGTCTTTCGCCAATTTTAAATAACTTTTTGCTAAACCTGTTGTCTGAAAAACAAATGCATTTCTCGCATGGCGATTTATCGACATCACGATTTAGCTACATGGGCCCTCCCCAGGGCTCATGTCTAAGCCCTCTCCTCTACAATTTTTACGTGAATGACATTGACGAATGTCTTGTCAATTCCTGCACGCTAAGGCAGCTTGCAGATGACGGTGTGGTCTCTATTACAGGTCCTAAAGCCGTCGACTTGCAAGGACCACTGCAAGATACCTTGGACAATTTGTCTGCATGGGCTCTCCAACTGGGTATCGAGTTCTCCACGGAGAAAACTGAGCTAGTCGTATTTTCTAGAAAGCGTGAACCAGCGCAACTACAGCTTCAATTAATGGATCAAACTATTGCTCAGGCTTCAACATTCAAATATCTCGGGGTATGGTTCGACTCTAAAGGTACCTGGGGATGTCACATTAGGTATCTGAAACAGAAGTGCCAACAAAGGATCAACTTTTTCCGTACAATAACTGGAACATGGTGGGGTGCCCATCCAGGAGACCTAATCAGGTTGTACCAAACAACGATATTATCAGTGTTGGAGTACGGATGTTTCTGCTTTCGCTCCGCTGCGAACATACACTTCATCAAACTGGAGCGAATCCAGTATCGTTGCTTGCGTATTGCCTTGGGTTGCATGCACTCGACCCATACGATGAGTTTCGAAGTGCTGGCGGGCGTTCTTCCGCTGAAAAATCGATTCTGGGACCTCTCATATCGATTGCTCATTCGATGCGATATTCTGAACCCATTGGTGATTGCAAATTGCGAAAGGCTTGTCGAGCTTAATTCTCAGACCCGATTCATGTCCTTGTACTTCGATTACATGGCACAGAACATCAATTCATCTACATATAACGTCAACCGTGCTCATCTCTTAGATACTTCTGATCCAACTGCATTTTTCGATACATCCATGAAGGAAGAGATTTGTGGAATTCCGGATCATATTCGCCCACAAGTGGTCCCAAATATTTTCTATAACAAATACCATCAAGTCGACTGCGCCAAAATGTTCTACACTGACGGATCAATTCTCGACGGGTCCACAGGCTTCGGTATCTTCAACGAAAATCTTGCTGCCTCATTCAAACTCAATGATCCTGCTTCAATTTACGTCGCAGAATTAGCTGCCATTCAGTATACTCTCGGGATCATTGACACCCTGCCCTCAGACCATTACTTCATCGTTTCGGATAGTCTCAGCTCCATTGAGGCCATCCGTGCGGCGAAGCCTGGAAAGCACTCACCGTATTTCCTGGGGAAAATACGGGAATATCTGAGTGCTTTATCTGAAAAATCTTACCAGATTACCTTGGTTTGGGTCCCGTCACATTGTTCTATTGCGGGCAATGAGAAGGCGGACTCTTTAGCCAAGGTGGGCGCATTAGAAGGCGACACTTACGAAAGACCAATTTGCTTCAACGAATTTTTCAGTATCTCTCGTCAGAGGACGCTCGATAGTTGGCAAACCTCATGGAGCAATGGGCATCTGGGACGGTGGCTACATTCCATTATCCCGAAGGTATCAACGAATGCTTGGTTTAAGGGGTTGGATGTGAACCGGGACTTTATTCGTACGATGTCAAGGATCATGTCCAACCATTACTCGTTTGACGCGCATCTCCGTCGTATAGGGCTTGCTGAAAATAATCATTGTGTTTGTGAGAACGGCTATCACGACATCGAGCATGTTGTTTGGCTGTGCGCAGAGTACTGTGTTGCCAGGTCCCAACTAATAGATTCCCTTCGGGCCCGAGGTAGATCACCCTATGTGCCAGTCCGGGACGTCCTGGCAAGCCGTGACCACCCCTATATTTTTCTTATCTATATCTTTTTGAAAACCATTGATGTCCAAGTTTAATACATTTTACCCTCTCTCATTCACAGTAGAATCTCACCAACCTATCCCTGTATCTACAATATGGCATTGCTTCACGAGTCTTCGGTGCACACTCTTCTTGATAACCGTCTATCCAGAACATCATGACATACCGCACATGCAGATGATATAGAGTGCCAAAAATTATCCGAAATATCGACCCTCCCATCGCCCCTGCGATTACAGGCTGGAAACTACAACACTACAACAAAGTGTGCATATCCGCCACAATGATCAATCAGCAAACGACGATGTCAATTACACAATATGTATCCCACTTCCTACCTTTTTCCTTTACTTACATAAGAGGGGAGCAAGCCGCCCCTAAATACGGCTTTCCCTTCCCCACCTAACATGTGACATGTAATATAAAAAAAAAAGAATTATCGGCCTCGTTAAGCTACAGCATTTGGGCCTAAATAAACGTATTTTAAGATAACTTTTCCTAGAACTTTTCCTAGAATGAAATGAATCAAATGAATCAAATGAATCAAATGAATCAAATGAATCAAATGAATCAAATGAATCAAATGAATCAAATGAATCAAATGAATCAAATGAATCAAATGAATCAAATGAATCAAATGAATCAAATGAATCAAATGAATCAAATGAATCAAATGAATCAAATGAATCAAATGAATCAAATAAATCAAATGAATCAAATGAATCAAATGAATCAAATGAATCAAATGAATCAAATGAATCAAATGAATCAAATGAATCAAATGAATCAAATGAATCAAATGAATCAAATGAATCATATGAATCAAATGAATTTTAAAATGTAATTAGTTTATGCAACCACCATTGGGGCCAAAGGGGCCTGTTGGTGAAGGTAATAAACACAAACATGAATCACATGAATCAAATGAATCATATTAATTAAATGAATCAAATGAATTAAATGAATCAAATTGAATTAATTCATCCAGGGAATACAATGAATCAAATTAATGAAATGGATCAAATGTATAAAAAGAATGGATGAACCAAATGAATAAAGTAAAAAATAAATGAAATGCATAAATAAAACAAACGATTCAAATAAACAAAATGAGCTGAGGTGATAAAATGAATAAAAAGAAGAAAATGAGCAGAATTAAATGCATTGATTAAAATGAAAAATTGAACAATGGTAAAAGGTTATAAATTAATATAACGAAATAAATTGAATCAAATAAATTATTTGGATGGAATGATTAAAACTGAAAAAGTAGTCAGATTATTAAAATGCAGAAACTGAACAAAATGAATAAACTGGAAAAAATGAATAAAATGCATGCAATGAAAACAATAACTGATATGAGTAAAATGCACAAAAAGAATAAACTGATCAGAGTGAATCCAAAGAATGAAACGAATAAAATAAGTAAAATGAACGCAGATGAACAAAACGAATAAAAAGATGCGGAATGAAATAATTAATTAAAATGAAATGGTCATATATTTGAATCCAAAAACATTTTTGAATAAATAAAATGAATAAACCGGATTGTACGAATTTGAGAACCATTGCATCAGAATGTTTTGAAATGTTTTTGAAAATCTCATCTTCTGATAAAAGGCTAATAAATATGCAATGGACTTTCTAGGGCTTCCATTTTTTTGGTTTTATTCTTTTTGTTTTCATGCTTCTTTACTTGGCGAATTCGAAGTTTACTTTTTGGCCACATATTCCCGAATAAAAGATTTATGTACAGAATAGAATTTACTGGTCCAGTATTTTAACGCGCTATTGAATATAGTAAAATGAGACAAGGTCACATGTGCTTCCAAGCCCCTTGAACAGAGAACGACAGGGAGAATGCGATTCGTGAATGAGACAGGTACATATTTCAAAGTTTTTATTTGCATTGAAGTAAATAGTGTGAAATGTCTAGGCCATGTCGATAGCATAAAAGCCGTGCATTCAGTTGATTGCAATGCAGTCTCTTTCCATTCATCCTTATAGCTTTCATATTGTTTCGTTCGGAATTCTCGTGCAGGAAATATGGATAAATAAGTCCTATACAGACCAATACCGTGAAAAAGAAATAGTTCAAACTACTCAGTATATCCAAATATGGACGACGATAAGTTAGAAGACACATTGTAGTTGCATCCCCCATCGAGAGTGGGTACTTTGGGAGACTTCTTTTCCTGGATCTAAGTTGTGGATATTTTTGGTCTTTGATCCGTTATTTTTCATGAAAGTTCGTACCAATACAACGAATGTGCAGCTGATACAACTCATGGTTCATTCGCCTGCGTAACGTTCCGTCTTCCATCTGAACGCCACCATAGATGGTACGCAACACCTTTCGTTCGAAAACTCCAAGGCTTTGGTCCTCCACGAGCATAGTCCAGGTCTCGTGGCCGTAGAGGACCACCGATCTAATCAGCGTCTTGAAGATAATCAACTTCGTGCGGCGGTGAATTTTGTTCAACCGGAGCGTCCTCTGGAGTCCAAAGTAGGAACGATTTCCCGCTAAGATCCGTCTCTGAATTTCTCTACTGTTATCATTGTCGTCGGTTACCAGTGAGCCCAAATACATGAATTCGTCGACCGTCAATCCGAACTCGGGTGAGAGGTTCACATTGTCGTCTATAGAACCTCTTCCTCTCATGTATTTTGTCTTCGAAACGTTGATGGCAATTCCAATCCTGCTGGCTTCAGCTTTCAGTCTTTGAGCAAATATTTCATTTAAAATTCAATAGAGATACGAATAGTTCAAATATCGCTCGTGGAATGACTCTTTTGAAAATTTCCATCGTCAAACTTTCATATTACCCAGTTAAGCCAAATATTTTTCTTATATAGCCATGAATTTCCTTAATTATAGTGTAGATACAGGCTTTGAATACAATTGAATTAAAGTTGAGTTGATGTTGCAGCAGACAAAAAATGGTTTTGTTTTCTAAAACCTTCTCAATTACAATTAATAAACATTTCAGATTGGCAGAAGATCTTATCACACAACTTAGAAATGGATACAGAAATAGCTAGATAGATGCGATAGAAGAGATAGAAGAGAGAGAAAGAGAGAGAGAAAG
Organism: Topomyia yanbarensis; assembly: GCF_030247195.1. NCBI lineage: Eukaryota > Metazoa > Arthropoda > Insecta > Diptera > Culicidae > Topomyia > Topomyia yanbarensis. Next base: position 226,636,669 of record NC_080672.1, read on the forward strand.
AGAGAGAGAGAGAGAGAGAGAGATATGGGGGGGGGGCTGTGAGGAATGGCAAATGATGGTTGATGCAGTGACATTATTTTTATAGGTATATTATTATGATATATTGATTCTTACATTCTTAGCTTAAATAATGTAAGTAGTAATTTTTGCGCCATAACCAGTATAACCTAAATCTTGCAAAAGAGCTAAATTTTCGCTAGATTTTTGGGCTTCAAACATATACTCGCTTTCGTTGACGCGACAACTATAATTATATTAGAAATCTTTTATCTCACTACTAGGTGAATTACTTGTTGATATGTGTATTGATATACCATACAACATTTACCTCATGATTGAACGCAATGCCTAATCCAAGAAATAAATACTAGAACTCACTGTTTCTTTATCAACACATTATTTTGTCTTTGAAGTCAACTTATATATTGATTTTTGAGAAATAGTTCATTTATTATAAAGGTAATTCACAAAATGTTCTCAACATCGAATTCCTTGAATCACGTAGATGTGTTTTCATACCCCGATATTCAAAATCGGTTTAGTTTTGCCCCTAAAACACCAGTAAAGCAATACTCTGTATGAAACTATATCCTTTTTAAATTAGTGGAAATTAATAAGCGAGGACTAAAAATACAAAATGTTTAATATCTCCGCCGCTCGTGCACGGATTTAGACAATCTATAGCTTGTTAGAAAGGTATTTTTACAATTTCTATTCATGTGCAGTTTGTAGGACAATATTGTATTGCTCGAAAGTTATTTGCAAAAAACCTGCTGTGTTATGATAAAATCGCCCATATCTCAGAAAGTAAACAACATATCGAAAATCAAAAATAATAGTGTCAAATGGCAACGTTAGGCCTTTCATTTGAAACTAATTTCATTAAAATCGGTTCAGCCATTGCTGAAATAATTACATGACATTTTGTATATACATACATACACACATACACACACACATACAGACATTGTCTCAATTTGTCGAGCTGAGTCGATTGGTATATGAGACTTCGCCCTCCGGGCCTCGGAAAAAGTTTTCAAAGTTTGAGCGAATCCTATACATTTCTTTTGTAAGAAATGTAAAACGCTTTTAATCCACCTAACAGTGTGATGAGACATTTCTTATAACTCTTATAACTCTCTTCGGATATTATATCGTTTGAGAACTTTTAGAACTTGATGTTTCGCGATGTTTTTGATACCACATACTACATGGGATAGTGGCAGGACTCAGAGAATCGCTCAAATCAGCATAGGACAACATCAGTGCTAGAAATTTCAAACCAAATCAATGGGAAAGCGAAAAAATGGCCCATAAAATAGACATTCCAACGAATTATTGTTAATGCTCTGTTAATAAAATATCTAAATTGTGGTGGGAAAACTGAATTTTCCTAAAGGGGTTATTTATTTATCATTCGAATGTATGAAAAAAAGCCTTATGTTTACATTTGTGAGTATCGCCCTTTTCACAAAAAAAGCGTTGAAATGAATTCGCAGCTCCTGATATCACGTTATCTCTGAAGTGCATGCGTACATAGTTCCAAATTTTACTTCGACATCGACTTTTTCTAAAGGTGACTTCCCAGTAGTATCCTTGATTTGAATTATTACCGCTAATCCTAATGCCAAAGAACAAATAAAAACCTCTCGAAAACGAACCGTTTGGGAAAATCATCATCATTACTGGAATTTTCATTTTCACGAAACTTTTCGATAGCCTTCCGTCACTTGCGTTAATGCACTGGGTGCACAGTGCTCTGAAAATCTAGCGAAATCGTCTTAGGGCACCAGTGGGTCTAATTCAGATCTACCTGCGCGGCGAGTTTACTCTGTAAATAATACTATACATTTCTATTCCATAATTTTCAGTTCAGCAATTCGAGAGTGCTCACCGCAAGCCATGAAAAATAGACTACGTTGTGAAGCGATGGTCACTATTTATTAAAAAATCACGGTTAAATAAATTTTTTTAAATAGTTTATAATTTTCACAAACTTATTAGGAAAATTGTTTAATAAGCTTTCGTAATATTGTGTAGGAAAAAAGCTGAAAATTTCAGTATTTTCTCTATCTGCAACATATAAACCCTTAAGTATACCAATTAATTGGTATACGAATTGGAATAGGTTCGCCAAATTTTGGAAGTAGTCTATAAAATAACCTCTTGAAAGCTACCTAAAAATTGTTGTAGTTCGATGCAATAAAAAATCATATTTGGCAATTCATATTTGGCTGATACAATTGGGGTGTCAATGTATCATAATAGATATTCAGTATTCGAAGAAGTTTCTTGTGAACGAGTGTAGATCGACTTTGTTTCTACTTACTTGAAGTCAGCGGCGTAGCCAGAAATTCGGTTTGGCGGGGGTTTGGTGAAAATTGATCTTACTGTCCAAACAGCATAATTCCGAAACCATAATTTTTGAAATTTTAAAATTATGCAGAATTATTTTCCAGAAAATAGTAACAGTAGTAGTAAATAGTAGTTCGTGTCTTTAGCGAATTTGTTGCGTCATGAATATTAACCTGAGAAAATTCACCATAAATACTTCTTGGACGATATACCGTCAAAATTATTTTATCAAATGATGCGCTGTTTAACGTTTGTAAAACTCATCGAAGATACTAAACCTCCGAAATTGGCGGTTTCAAAATGATGTTATCTTGACCTTAAATTACTGTTTTTAAACATTTGACCTATACATACAATTGGTCATACAACAAAAATCAAATGCTCATCAAAATCGATCAGAACCTGCTAGAGTCGAATGGAAATCGTCATTTTTCATAAATTTCTCTCTACATTCGGAAAGTGTTATCCTCGTTATTAATCATATTACGTTTTCGTCTCAACTCGATGCATTCCCAAAATAAAAACCTGTTTTAATCCATCTAGTGGTGCAATTGTGCTTGTCTCATTTGTCCAGACTACGATTCCATGGCTGGTTATGTTCAATACAATGGTGGGAATGAATATTACATGTTCAGTACGATTTGCACATACATACAATGGATCGACAGCCACGATCTTGAGATACTATGTGATACTGAAACATCGATTGAAACCAGCGGCGGATCATGGAGAAAGATCCGAGAGGTCCAGGTCCTGCCGAAAATTTTCAACTTGTTAAGAAATTTTAAATTAGTTTTAATTTTAAAGTAGCAACCCCTCACTGCATACTCCCTCCGGGCCGGTATGATTGACGATTTTTAGAGTGATTGCATAACCTTTCTATATGAGAAAGGCAAAAATGTACCAAAGTCCAAAGAAGTCAATTTTTGTCAAACATCTCAATGTTTCATGCATTTTAAAGTCATTTGGCATCAAACATACAAATTTGATTTTGAAAATTTTTCATTTCAGTTTATATGAGAATTTGCGGTGTGATTGCACTCTTCAACTCGTAACTCCGGAACCAGAAGTCCAATCAATAAAAAATTCAATAGCAGCCGATGGGAAGGTTGTACCTTTCATTTGAGACTAACTTTGTGTAAATCGGTCCAGCCATCTCTGAGAAACTGAGGTCACATTTTTTTCCACATACACACATACATGCACACACAGATATTTTCCGATCTCGACGAACTCAGTCGATTGGCATATGACACTCGGTCCTCCGGGTCGGGATTAGATTGACGAATTTTAGAGTGAATGAGAAAGGCAAAATCATTTTTGGCAAATGTTGAAGGTTATGCATTTTTTTGGTGAGCAGTTCTATGTTTCATAGACATTAAATCAATTTTAACTTCGCTTCCTATTAAATAAAGACCCTTATTACAATACATTTCTACAAAAACGAGATCAATTTGTAAATAAATCTGAGGATTATGATTGATTACAGAACTCTGGAATTTTCTATTGGAATGTTTTCAGGCAGGAATTTGATATTGATGCAATTAGACAACTGTGAAATCAAAACCAATAGATCAGTTACATATCAGGACCCCATTCCGACAATTTATCAAAAGTCCTAATGATGTTAAAAACAACAGGTTATCAATCCACGGATCAGATAATTGTTATTGTAATATTGAATTAAATCAGTCTGCATCAATAAATTTTCAACTTCAATCCAATATTTTTTTTGGGTGTTGTGGGGGGGGGGAGGTGTTGTACTGTGTTAAACCCCAAAACCTTCTCTTGGCTACGCCGTTGCTTGGAGTTATTTTTTTCGCTTTTCATTTTCCGATATGTTTCAGATCGATCCGATGGTTATAAGTCAGAAAAATTGCAGTGAGAAGGTTCGCACAAATCAACATTTTTGTACTGATAAGGTATCAAGTTCCTTCCAGACAACTTGGAAGTATTCGGTGATTATTTCTAGCGGTTGTAGATAGTAAAATGAAATACAAAAGTCGTTTTATCGAAATAATGTTTAGCTTATTTCAATGGATTATTACTATATTGAACAATAAATGGGCGACAAAGAGTAATCAACAAACAACAAGCCATAGCTTTTAAAGTATTCAAAATAGATATTTAAAGTCTTTAGTAAAGTTATTCGCAAAAGTAAGAGCTACAAATTTGCTGAAGACATCATTTCGATATAATCACTTCCAAGAAAATTTGTGAAAATATCTCACTCATAGGGGGATTAATCAGCAAAAGCACAATTCCAGAAGAAAGGCCATATTACCTCCAATAAATTCTCCGAAGATACTATTGACCTAAAATAAGCCGTTTTGGCGTTAATAATAGATTATATGTTTTTGGTCATATTTCTGGCAATGGGAAATGATAAAAATCTTTCGTCCGCATTTAATGTTAAATATCTCTTTTGATAATAGTCCGATTTCTACAATCTATAGCTTGTTCGAAAGGTATTCGTTAAAGCTGTCTAAAAACATATAAATTGTTAATCTATATTGTCAATTTCGGCAGATAATTTAAAAAACTGCAAAAAACGCCATTTTTACGCATTCAAACATTCATATCTTGGAAACTAAACATCAGAATCAAAAACAAATTAATAGCGTTCATACTGTTTTTTAGTTCTTTCATTTAAAATTGGTTTGTATAAGATCGGTTCAACAATTGCTGAGAAACACGAATGAGAATTTGTCCGTTACATACACACACACACAGATATACACACACAGACATTGTCCCAAATCGTCGAGCTGAGTCGATTGGTATATAAGACTCGGCCCTCCGGGCCTTGGAAAAAATCTTGAAAGTTTGAGCGAATTATATACATTTCTTTTATAAGAAATGTAAAAAGGAAAAAAATTTACTCACTATAAGTGGTTAATAAAAAAGGAAAAAAAATTCTGAGTAATTATCCTGAAGCAACCATTGAACCATCTTCAGCGTTGGGGAAATCGTCAGATCAGAATAAATCAATACGTCAGCCAAATCAGAAACGTATCACTTTCGACAATCAGGAAGCGAATAGAACACTAAACAATATGAGTGAAATGCTTGCACGACTTTTAAGGAACACTGCAACTCCTTTCGATTCTCTTCAGTTTGAATCAGATGAAGAGTTACCGCCATATGAATTTCCACCAACACCACACGTCAGTCGGACAGGAACAATTCCCCGTCGTACGCAGTTAATGCGCCCATATAACATTTATACTTTACCGCGCCCTTTTCACAATAGAGGGAATTCGACTGCTTATACTCGTACCGACACAGACAGGAATATTTTAGAAAACCTTGTTCCTTTAAATCCACCTCGTAACCTGAACGAATCAATCGATTTGGAACCCAACAGTAGTTCTTTCCAAGAGCAAATATCCCTAATAATAATATAAAGTATTTTTCCCGCCAAGTGGAAGGAGGCTTTAATAACATCAATTCATAAAGCCGGTAACGTCCATGACGTCATAAATTACAGGGGAATTTCAATCCTGAGCTGCCTTCCAAAAGTTTTTGAAAGTATGCTGTTAGATATTCTCTACCCTGCAGTAAAACACATCATCACTACAGATCAGCATGGGTTTGTTAGAAAGCGCTCAACAACGACGAACTTAATGAGCTATGTGTCAACGCTGATTGATAAATTAGAGAAACGACAACAAATTGATGCAGTGTATGTAGATTTCTCCAAAGCTTTCGATCGCCTTCCTCATCAGCTAGCTGTTGAAAAGTTGAGGCGAATCGGATTTCCGGACTGGCTGACCAATTGGATCTTCTCGTATCTCACAAACCGCAGTGCATCTGTGCGACTTGGAACTGTACTTTCAGACCCATTCGACATCACATCGGGTGTACCTGAAGGGAGTCACCTTGGACATCTTCTCTTCGTGCTCTTTGTGAATGACATTTGCAGCGAATTGACATCGTGTAAGGTGATGTACGCAGATGATCTGAAAATTTATCGCATTATAACAACTCTGGTAGATTGTTGTGCACTTCAGATGGACATCGATAGGATCATGAGTTGGTGTGATAGAAACGGAATGACTATAAACATTCAGAAATGCAACATAATCACATTCACACGAATACTCTCGCCAATTACGTTTGAGTATGCAGTGAGCGCTGCCCCAGTAAAACGAGTTTCATCAATCAAGGACCTTGGTGTTATACTTGACCGTAAGCTACGTTTCATCGAACACTTCAATGCAGTTACTGCTAAAGCCTTTGCTGTACTAGGACTCATCAAACGAAACACCCAAGATTTCAACGACGTCTACTGCCTTAAGGCACTGTACATCAGTCTGGTACGCAGCATTCTAGAGTATGGAGTTATCGTTTGGGCCCCGTATCACACCGTACACATTAATCACATAGAACGGGTGCAAAAGAGCTTCGTCCGGTATGCCCTTCGACGGCTTCCCTGGCGAAATCGATTTGAACTACCACCGTATGAGCATCGTTGTGCTCTTATCAACCTGCCTACGCTACGAAACAGGAGAGTTTTTCTGCAGCGACTTATTGTGTTCGATCTTCTCGCTGACAACATTGACTGCCCTGTGCTTCTCGCTAAGCTGGACTTCAACGTTCCTGGTAGGTCTCTGCGGAGGATTGACTTCTTTCGGCGCTCTACTCATCGCACGCAGTATGGCCAGAATAACCCGGTAGATGTTTGCTGTCAGCTCTTCAATAGCGGTTTCAATCATTTTGACTTTAACTTAAGTAGAGAAATGTTCAAATTGAAAATAGGTTTAAGTTAGTATAGTATTTCAGTCTGCACGAAAATTTATTAATTCGAAGACAATATATATTAATTTATCCCAGGTGCAAAACCTATTAGAACAAATGGAAAGTTTTGCGAGTGCTAATCGTCAGCAACAGATAGACAGTTTAGCTAATCGTAGCACGCCTTCGATTTCGTACGGTCGTTGTAAATCGCGACCAATACATTAATGGAATGTTCGATTTAGCAATGAAGGCGGACTTAGTCCAAATGATTTTCTGGATACAGTTTCTTTGTATCAGCGATCAGAGCATGTTTCTGATAGAGATATGTTGTCATCGGTTGTGCATCTTTTATCTGGAACTGCACTACGGTGGTACCGAGAAAAATACTTAGGGTTTCGATCCGTGGACGACTTTGAAATTAAATTTCTGGATCAATTCCTTCCGCCACATTATGACGAATTATTGATGGAAGATATTGAAGCTAGGCTGCAGGGAGAGGAAGAGTCATGTACTTCATATTGCTCTGCCATGAACATTCTTTTTCGGTGGATACGGTTCCCCATTAGTGACCGACAAAAGTTATTTTACCTGAGGAAAAATCTGAACTCTTTTTATATTGAGAAGGTTGTTGCCCAGGATCCGAAGTCAACAGAGGAAGTAGTTCAAATTTGTAAAAGAATTGAGGCTGCTAAATTTTTGTTGGACAGAAGAAGGTATGTGCGCAGACTTCCACCTTCTTTCATGCCCTCCCTGTCAACTCCTAACCGACCTCGAGCTCTCCATTCCATTGAAACACCGACTCAGTTTGAACATGAAGGTAATGAAGGTGAGGTGCATTTGATAGGAGCCACCTGTAAGGGGTATAACTCAATGAGTGGGGAGAATGAAGATTTAGAGCAAAATCCAGATGCGGTCGTCAATATCATACAAGCGGAAGGTTCGAGAGAAGTAAATAGGGGTAAGTGTTGGAATTGCTCGTCTCAAGATCATTATTTTTATTCCTGTCCCGTTCCTCGCGAAGAACCGATCTGCTTTAAATGTGGGCAGCGCGGAGTAATAGCACGTAACTGTCCAAATCGCGACAACCATTCCCAAAACAACGGGTTCAACTCGATGAGGTCATTTCCACATTCACGTATACTTCGGAGGGGAAGTTAGGCCGTACTACGGTGATAGAACATGATATCGACACCGGGGAAGCCAAACCTCTTAAACAGCGGTATTATCCTATTTCGAAGTTTCGTCTTGAGCAGGTCCACAAAGAATTAGATCGCATGTTGTCACTAAATGTTGTAGAAGCTTCGAACAGTCCTTTGAACAATCCTATAGTATGCGTTGCAAAGAAGAACGGTAGAGTGCGTCTATGTCTAGATTCTAGAAAACTTAACGACGTGACTCGTAAGGATGCCTATCCACTTCCTTTTATCGAAGATATTTTAAGTAAAATCGAAGGTACCCAGTTTTTATTTACCATCGATCTCAGTGATAGCTTTTGGCAAATCCCGCTGAAAGATTCCGATAAATGTAAAACAGCGTTTACGATTCCTGGCCGAGGTCTGTACCAGTTTAAGGTGATGCCCTTCGGCCTAACAAATGCTCCTGCAACGTTGAGTCGTGCTATTTCAAAAGTACTTGGAGCCGACCTTCAACCAAAAGTTTGGAATTTTTGGACGACGTTTTGATAGCAACCTCAACCTTTGAGGAACACGTCGAAGTATTACGAGAAGTTGCAAAACGGTTAAATGAAGCGAAAACTACGATTAACCGAAAAAAGTCATTCTTTTGCGTACCGGCTGTTGCATACTTGGGATTTATCTTGGACAGAGAGGGTATCCGTACAGATCCTGAAAAAGTGTCAGCAATAGTGAACTATCCAGTCCCAAGATCATGTACTGACGTTAGGAGATTCCTTGGTATGGCGGGGTACTATCGTCGGTTCATTCCGAATTATTCCGAAGTCGCGACACCTTTGACCGATATTACTAAAAAGGGAGATACCTTCTCATGGACCAAAGAAGCCGATAGTACTTTTTCCATTTTAAAATCTTTAGTGTCGGCTGCTATTTTGTCCGTTCCAGATTTCTCGAAGCCATTTCGCATTGAGTGTGATGCAAGCGGTAGCGCGATGGGTGCAATTTTATGCCAAGGAATCGGAGAGGAGGAAAAGGTTATAGCGCATATGAGCAAAAAACTAACGGGTGCTCAAACGAATTATCATGTATTGGAAAAAGAGTGCTTAGCAGTTGTGAAGGCTATCGAACATTTTCGGCATTATGTGGAGGGTTCGTATTTCATCGTCTGCACAGATCATCAAGCTTTGACATGCCTTAACAATGTAAAAGACCCCTATGGTCGGTTAGCTCGTTGAGCGATGAAGTTAGGGTCATATGACTTTGAAATTGTTTACAAAAAGGGTTCTACAAACATAGTCCCCGATCCCCTTTCTAGAATTCCTGAGGTAGATTTGGCTAGCATTCAGTTAGATTTGGATAGTGAGTGGTATGGAAGACTTTGGAAACAAGTTTCTGATAGTCCAGAAAATTTCCCCAACTTCAGGATTCACAACAATAGGTTGCAACGATACGATCCACTTAAAACCCCTGATTTATCATTGGCTTGGAAAACAGTCGTTTCTGAGCAAAACCGGTTGAGTATAATAGAAAAGAGTCATGATAGTACTAATGGATGTCACTTTGGGGTGAATAAAACCATCAAGCGGATCTTTCAAAATTTCTACTGGCCGGGAATTTTTAAGGACATTCGCCAGTATATTTCAAGCTGTCAGGTTTGTAAGAGTATGAAGCCCACCAATCGATGTGAGATTGCGCCGATGGATGCTCAGAAACCTTCGGATTACCCCTTTCAAGTTGTTTCCCTTGACTTCATCACGCATTTTCCTCGGTCCAAGTCAGGAAACTCGGTGCTTTTAGTAGCTATGGACTGGTTTACTAAATAGGTTATCGCGAAACCGTACCGCGCTGCAACTACGAAGGTACTAGTGTAGTTTTTTCGTGAAGAAATTAAGTGTCATTTCGGGTTGCCAGAGATAGTTGTCACGGATAATGGCAAGCAATTCGTTGCGCAAATCTTCACTAAGATCCTAGCAGATCGTGGAATCAAACACTGGAAAAATTCTTATTATCACCCCCAGGCAAACCCAACAGAAAGGGCCAATAGGATCATTGGAACGTCTATCCGTAGTTATCTAGGTTCGGATCAGAGAGATTGGGATACTATGTTACCTGAGATTGTATGCGCGATTAATTCGTCTGTTCATGAGGCTACAAAATACACTCCTTTCTATCTAAATTTCGGAAGGGAAATGCGATCAGAAATGTCTGACAAAAAGACAGTCGACGAGATTAACCACGATAAAAGCCTCCAGAGATTAACAAAAATTAGGGAAATAGTCAAAGAAAATATTACAAAAGCATACCTCGTTTCAAAGACTCGATACGATCTGCGAACTCGCCCAATCGTGTACACTCCGGGAGAGGTTCTATGGTGGAGAAATTTTACCCTTGTCGGATGCTTCTAAGAACTATTGCTCAAAGTTAGGACCGTTATACATAAAATGCACAGTAATAGAAAAATTAGGATCAAATTCTTATCGACTGAGGGATTTTGATACCGGAAAACCGGAGTTTTCAGTACTGAAGCTATAAAAAAATAATTGTTGAAGTTTTAGTATGTTTTATTTTTCGAGTAAAAAAAAAATTACAGCTATGTACGTTGACCAACCTGGTTGAATAGTGAATTTAATAATATCCCAGGTTGTGCAGTCCAACCGAGCACAAGCGGGACAGTGGCTCTCCCTTGTGTCTGAACATACGTATTCACATTTCCCACTACTTTAGAATTAGTTAATAGAGTTAGGATTAGTTAGTAGTTTTTTTTTAAAAATAATGGTGTTCGGTTTTTATTTTGGATGTTAATATTATATTTATATTATTTATTTTGTTTCATTTGAATTTACATTTAAATACAGCTATGAATAGCCTTAGCCGGACCTAGTGCGTGACGATTAGTGGCTCTCGTCCGCGCATAGAAAGTTTGTTTTTCCACAATCTCAGCTAGGTATCTAGTGTAAGTCGACAGCTATGTACATAACTATAGAGTTTGGTTAATACGTGAGGTCGGTTACCCAGTCCCACCCACTAAAATGTAGCCCCTCGACTTGCTCAGTGGGTGGTTGGAGGGGGATTATGCTCTCTACTGCTGGTATACATTCAGGGTTTTAGTTGTACTCATCACGGAACTCATTCACTTCGGAAACAGGGAAAACCGGACCATCAATCGCTGCTGCAACCAAGGTGGACAACTAAAAAGGTAAAGCAATATTTTAATATGCTCAAAAGCGATACCGTGAATGCTCTTTCAGCGGAAACATCCTAGGACGAGGACTGACGACTCCTTTCGAGTCCGGAAACCGATTCAAAGTAGTGGTGTTATTGTACGGACAATGTTATACGAGAATATACAGATGGTACAGAAATTGAATTTATACATACAATTCATTACCATACCCTAACTAAACTTAATGCTATGTGACGTCACGATTTAGCTACATGCGAATTTTTTTATATGGTGCAGGTTTACAGTGGTTGTGCGGCTGACTATTACAGCCATGGCGAATTCCGGTGGTTCTGGGTTCGCTGGTGGCAGGAAAACGGTCCGGAAATTTGAAGGCGACAAACCTGCCGACCTCGTACTTGCACACCGTCAATGGCAATGTACGGTGGTTTTTTTTGCCAAAAACACGCGATTAATTATTTAAACAAAAACGGTCAAGTTTAGATCAATAATGTCTTCTGAAAGTTTTATCAGTATTGCCAGACCTTTCTTCTGGTTTAGTACATTGAGTGATTAATCTCCCTAAAAGTGAGATATTTTTCTTATTTTTTTTTAAATGTATAGATAATGAGATCATATGTTCTGCAATGTTGTAGAGCTACTTTTTGCGAACAACTTTGCTTAAGAGTCCAAAATTGTATATTCAATACTTGTGAAGTTACAGTGCCTTGTTTGTGGATGACCCCTTAAAATCCTTTTTTTTATATAACTTTTTTGGTATCGTATTTATGAATTTAGAATGTTCTACAAAGTTATTTGCGTTAACCCGCAAATCTTTAGAAGAACGTTTTGTTCTAGCTCTTCTATCTTCGAAGTTATTTAGCAATTTTTGAAAAAATAGTGCTATTTCCAACCGCAATAACTTTTGAACGGGCAAAAACGGGCAACCAGCTATAGTTATAAACATTAGTACAACAAACGAACTACAAAATTCAATTTATTTCATTTGTCTACTGTTGTCTCCGGTGCTGTTATGGACGGTTTAGGAAGCGCTTTCCGCTGCTTAGTATGCATTTTTCATTAAGTGGAATTGTTCATCTGTTCCTCGCTGGATTCTCTTTTTACGTATGCGTGTGCAGGAAAGAAATTGAAAGAGAGAAAGAAAAAGAGAGAACAAGAGAGAGAGAGAGAGAAAGAGAGAGAGAGAGAGAGAGAGAGAGAGAGAGAGAGAGAGAAAGAGAGAAACAGAGAGATTGGAGAGGGCTGCTAAGCGCATAACTTCTACGAAATCGCGCAAAAATCGCCATTAAGAAAATTCTGTGTACTTGAGTTATGAGCACCCAAAGTTTTATTATAAGTCACCAGAATGAAATATTTTATGCATTTTTTATATTTCTTATTGAAAAATAAAAAACACATTTAAGTTAAATAAACGTATTATAGTTTATTTAAACATCTCATCGCTGCTAGTGTCATCGCCATCGTCATCGTCATCATTGCTAGTGTCATCGTCAAAAACCATAAGCTGCACAGCTTCATCTGATAATGGAGTCTTCTTTTTCCGCGGCCAGGCTCTTATACTTGATATGTATGGATCAGACGATTCTAAGAGTCCAAAAACATTAGTTATTGTGCGATTATGCTTGATCCACAGTATTTTGGAATAAATCCTGACTATTTGCATTATTCCAGCGGCAACATCGGACATTTTATGTTCGTCAACGTTATAATATTGAAAGACTTGTTGCGCTACAGAATCTATATTCATACTTTCTGTCGCGGAAACCCAAAGGGAAAACAAGTGACGTTTATCAAGGGAACCTAAATAGTATAACGAGTGTACTTTTCAAAAAACAAGAATACTAAGTATATACAGAAATTATGTTTCAATCAATTACCTTGCATTTCAATTGTACACATTTTGATGAAAATCCCTTTAAATTAGTATCGCTTAAAACGTTTCGTATCATTGAAGGTACGAAAAAACGTGTACAGACACTCTCCCGCACACGTGACCGCGTCGAAGCTCGGGAATCTTCTAGTTTTGAGTGTTACGCTTAGTAACCGTCAAGGATTGCTACATCTCGGAGCTGTGTAACACTGATTTTCTTAAAGGCGATTTCGTAGAAGTTATGCCCTTAGCGGTCCTCTCCAATCTCTCTCTTTTTCTCTCTCTTTCTTTCTCTCTCTTTTTCTTTCTCTCGCTCTCTCAATTTCTTTCCTGTACACGCATACGTAAAAAGAGAATCCAGCGAGGAACAGATGAACAATTCCACTTAATGAAAAATGCATACTAAGCAGCGGAAAGCACTTCCTAAACCGTCCATAACAGCACCGGAGACAACAGTAGACAAATGAAATAAATTGGATTTTGTAGTTCATTTGTTGTACTAATGTTTACAACTATAGCTGGTTGCCCGTTTTGCCCGTTCAAGTTATTGCTATTGGAAATAGCACTATTTTTTCAAAAAATGCTAAATAACTTCAAAGATAGAAAAGCTAGAACAAAACGTTCTTCTAAAGAGTTGTGGGTGGCATTGACACAAATAACATTGTAGAACATTCTAAATTCATAGGTGCGATACCAAAAAAGTTATATTAAAAAAAAAGGATTTTAAGGGGTCATCTACAAACAAGGCACTATAACTTCACAAGTATTGAATAAACAGTTTTGGACTCTTAAGCTAAGTTGTTCGCAAAAAGTAGCTCTACAACATTGCAGAACATATGATCTCATTATCTATACATTTAAAAAAAATAAGAAAAATATCTCACTTTTAGGGAGATTAATCACTCAATGTACTAAACCAGAAGAAAGGTCTTGAAATACTGATAAAACTTTCAGAAGACATTATTGATCTAAACTTGACCGTTATTGTGTAAATAATTAATCACGTGTTTTTGGCAAAAAAACCACTGTGCAATGGCGGCGTTAGCACACTGGCGGAGTTGCCAAAAATGGCGGCGAACCTCCCAGCGCGTCGGATCTAGGGTTCTTCAGCAAGGACTCTCGGTTCTCTAATCGGTTCGCTTTGAGGATTTCTGTATCATTTGCCTATCGTGATTTCAATTGCTAACGGTTCAAGACCATCGGAAACAATCAATGCCTCATATGACCTCACACGGAACATTGATTGGAAGAGTTACGCGACCGCGATATCCGTTAAAATCGAATCCACTCAAGAACTTCCTCCGGAGGAAGAGTACAGGTTTTTGGCTGGCTTGATTCTCGACAGTGCGAATCAAGCTCAGACTAAACCAGTACCCAGCGCGAATACCCATGGACGGTCTCCCACCCTGTGGTGGGATAAAGAGTGCTCAGAGCTGTACGCGGAAAAGTCCACTGCATATAAGGCCTTCCGGGAAGACGGGTTACCCGCTAGCTATCAACAGTACGCGTCGTTAGAAAGGCGAATGAAGAGTCTAATGAAAGCCAAAAAACGCAGTTATTGGCGCCGGTTCGTCGACGGGTTAACGAGAGAAACAGCGATGAGCACTCTTTGGGGTACGGCTCGACGTATGCGTAATCGTAATAGTACCAACGAGAACGTGGAATATTCAAACCGTTGGATATTCGCTTTCGCCAAGAAGATCTGTCCGGACTCTGTCCCGGTACAGAAAACGTGCCGCGCCGCGTCTCCTCACGATACCGCGAACGAAACACCGTTTTCGATGGTGGAGTTCTCACTTGCTCTCTTATCGTGCAACAATAACGCCCCAGGGTTAGACAGAATCAAATTCAACTTGCTGAAGAATCTGCCTGCCACTGCAAAAAGGCGCTTGTTGAATTTATTTAACAAGTTTCTTGAGGGTAACATTGTCCCTCATGACTGGAGGCAAGTGAAGGTCATCGCCATCCAAAAACTAGGAAAACCAGCCTCCGACCACAACTCGTATCGGCCAATTGCAATGCTGTCCTGTATTCGAAAGTTGTTCGAGAAAATGATCTTGTTTCGCCTCGACAAGTGGGTTGAAGCAAATGGCTTACTGTCAGATACACAATTTGGCTTCCGCAAAGGCAAAGGGACGAACGATTGCCTTGCGTTGCTTTCTACAGAAATCCAAATGGCCTATGCTAACAAAGAGCAGATGGCATCAGTCTTCTTGGATATTAAGGGGGCTTTTGACTCAGTTTCTATCAACATTCTGTCAGAGAAGCTGCACCAGCATGGTCTTTCGCCAATTTTAAATAACTTTTTGCTAAACCTGTTGTCTGAAAAGCACATGCATTTTTCGCATGGCGATTTAACAACATCGCGATTTAGCTACATGGGTCTTCCCCAGGGCTCATGTCTAAGTCCCCTGCTCTACAATTTCTACGTGAATGACATTGACGATTGTCTTGCCAATTCATGCACGCTAAGGCAACTTGCAGACGACGGGGTGGTCTCTGTTACAGGGCCCAAAGCTGCCGACTTGCAAGGACCATTACAAAATACCTTGGACAATTTGTCTGCTTGGGCTCTTCAGCTGGGTATTGAGTTCTCCACGGAGAAAACTGAGTTCGTTGTTTTTTCTAGGAAGCGTGAGCCGGCGCAACTCCAGCTTCTATTAATGGGTGCAACGATCAACCAGGTTTTCACATTTAAATATCTCGGGGTCTGGTTCGACTCTAAAGGTACCTGGGGATGTCACATTAGGTATCTGAAACAGAAATGCCAACAAAGGATCAATTTTCTCCGAACAATAACTGGAACATGGTGGGGTGCTCACCCAGGAGACCTGATCAGGTTGTACCAAACAACGATATTGTCGGTGATGGAGTACGGGTGTTTCTGTTTCCGCTCCGCTGCGAACATACACTTCATCAAAGTGGAGAGAATCCAGTATCGTTGCTTGCGCATTGCCTTGGGTTGCATGCACTCGACCCATACGATGAGTCTCGAAGTGCTGGCGGGCGTTCTTCCGCTAAAAAATCGATTTTGGGAACTCTCATATCGATTGCTCATCCGATGCGACATTCTGAACCCGTTGGTGATTGAAAACTTCGAGAGGCTCGTCGAGCTTAATTCTCAAACCCGTTTTATGTCCTTGTACTCCGACTACATGGCACAGAGCATCAATCCTTCTTCGTACAATCCCAACCGTGTCCGTTTCCTAGATACTTCTGATTCTACTGTATTCTTCGACACATCCATGAAGGAAGAGATTCGTGGAATCCCGGACCATATACGCCCGCAGGTGATCCCCAATATATTTTATAATAAATTCCGAGAAGTCGACTGCGACAAAATGTTTTACACTGACGGATCAAATCTCGATGGGTCCACTGGCTTCGGTATCTTCAACAATACTATCACCGCTTCATTCAAGCTCAATGATCCCGCTTCAGTTTACGTCGCAGAGTTAGCTGCAATTCAGTACACCCTTGGGATCATCGACACTCTGGCCACAGATCACTACTTCATCGTTTCGGACAGCCTCAGCTCTATCGAGGCTCTTCGTGCGGTGAAGCCTAAAAAGCAACTCCCGTATTTTCTGGGGATGATACAGGAGTCCTTGTGTACGTTATCTGAAAAATCTTATCAGATTACCGTTGTTTGGGTCCCCTCTCATTGTTCTATCCCGGGCAATGAAAAGGCCGACTCATTAGCAAAGGCGGGCGCATTAAATGGTGACATATACGAAAGACCAATCTGCTTCAACGAATTTTTTAGTATTTGTCGTCAGAGGACGCTCAACAGTTGGCAAACCTCGTGGAGCAACGGGGAACTTGGACGATGGCTACATTCGATTATCCCAAAGGTATCAACGAAGCCTTGGTTCGGGGGGATGCATGTGGGTCGAGATTTTATTCGCGTAATGTCCCGACTTATGTCCAATCACTACACCATGGATGCGCATTTGCGGCGTATTGGGCTTGCGGAGAGTAGTCTGTGCGCTTGTGACGAGGGCTATCACGACATCGAGCACGTTGTCTGGGTATGCGCCGGGTACTTGGACGCCAGGTCTCAGTTAAAGGATTCCCTTCGGGCCCGAGGTAGACCACCCAATGTACCAGTCCGAGATATGCTGGCAACTCGTGATTTCCCCTATATGTCCCTTATTTATACCTTCATAAAAACGATAAATATCCCAATTTAGCCCCTCTCTTTTATTTCTCGTTATTAGAGTTTCCTTCTGCCTTGTGGAACCGATCAGCTCCAGAGTGCCACTATGTAACCGCCGTCGCCCTTACCACTACGCCTGCATAGAAGGAAACTGAAGCGAGAGCGACTCGAGGTCCGATGACTTTTGAAGGTTTCCCCGCGGGTCCGAAGAATACCATCCGCCAATCCGGTACTCGACGACTTACTAGACTGAGGCGCAAATTTGTTTCGCTGATCCCCCTTCCCCCCCCCCCCAGTTCGAGCGAAAGTTGCAAGTTTTGCTCTTCTTTCCCTGTCTCTCCCCTGTCCTTGATACAACTGCTGCTACACTGATGCGGAAATAAGCCACCCTCTGAATATCTTGACCAAGCATAAGTTTTAGTTAAAAAAATCAAATTAGTATTCTGTATTCCTAGTTTTAAGATAGCTATATTTTTTACTCTTTATTGAAACTCTTGTCCTCCATCTTGTAAATAGAATTGAATCCCTAGTTTTAAGATTTCTGTGAAGTTTCTCATAAATATTTGTTCCCCCTTTTGTGTATTAAACTATATTGTTAGTTTTAAGATAACCGTAAAATATTTCGTAAAATACTATTACTCCCCCTCTTGTATATCAAAGTGTTTTAAATTTTTTCATAAAAAAATCTTTTGGCCCTCTCTTGTATATTGAATCTTATTTCTAGTCTTAAGATAGCTGTAAACTTTTTTTTTCCTTTGTAAAAAAATATTTCAACATTGTAACCTCCTAGTTTTAAGATATCCAAAATGTAAAAACATTTAATTCAGTGAAAAAATATAGCTAGAAAGAAAATACATTTATTTATTGAATTCGATAAAATCATTTCAGTAACAAATATCGTTCTCTTTTCCAAAAATTATATTATTGAAATGATTGCAACATTATTCGAACTGGAAATGTTTATTGAGATTAAAAGTTAATTATTGTTTGAATGCAAAAAATGTTCGTACCATTAATTTTGCCGATTGAAGCAATAAACATTGTATAATTGAATTCAATAAGACATTTTTTGTTCAAATATGTTAAAATTTTCTATGTAATAATAATTATGAGAATTCATAGAATTCTATGAACTAATGTTTGCCCGGCAGTTATTGTCTAAAGCACATACTACGACGGTTCCGAATCAGGAGTGCAATGAAGAAGATCTCATCCTAGATATTACGAACAGACTTGCGGTGAATGAAGCTTTTCGACCATTCAACGATTGTTTTGCGGAACCAGTTTTCACGAACGATTGGTTTCGAAGACTTTCGTTTTTTGTATTTCGAAGCCTTTGAAGAGGAGACAATACTATAATAAAAAGCCAGAGAAAGCTGGGTTTTACTAAATTATGTGAAAGCCGTCTGACATACGTCCTTCGGACACTACAGTAAAATATATTCGCATGAGAGAAAATTTGCGCCTTAATCTATGTGAGATTCCTGCTATACCCCAGATAATAGAGGTTTAGACAGATTTTTACATAAATTTTTAGCCCAAATGTCCGTCATCTGTGGTAATATTGCAGAGTATAGTTGGGTAAATATATCTGCGTTTTAAGAATTTTCAAAGGCGATTTTGAATCGCAGAGTAGTGGGCTTATTCAGGAATACTTGGTACGCTGGACTGTACCCACTCGAAATGGAAACATTACTGTACAACTTGAGCAGAATAGTATACAGTAAAACAAAAATAATGAAGTGGTAGCATTTTATGCGTGGCTTCAATAATGATATTAACTTGCTGAAGTAAACTGCGTTGTTTTCCGAGGTTGATACACGAGGTTGATTACGTTGATATAGTCATCACATCTCGTCTAACTTAGAACTAGAATCAGGAATCAGTAGTGGTTGGCTCAAATGGCACATTCCCAATATAGATCCGAGCTTTGTGCTTAAAAGACAATTATCAAAATTCACGTTGAGGGGGAGTTCCAAACCAATATTCACCAAACACATCTAGTGCTCGTGAACAAAAGGAGTATTGCCATCTCTTTCGTGACAGCTATGAACTGCGCTAAGCCAACAATAGTTTCTCCGGACATCAGCAAGCAACAACTAGCCGCTAGTCGGCGCTACTATCGGCCAACAGACTTCTAGTAATCGGTATACGGACTTTTCGTACACCCAGTAAAGTTCAATCGGAAATGAGCCGGAATTCTGGCTGGTTTTAGTCCATATTCCGGCTCCATTGATAAAACCTATAACTAAAATGTGTCACTAAAGCCGGAATGCAAATTAGAACCAGCCAACATTCCGGCTGAGCTTAACTTGTAGTATTCCGGCGCCAATAACACAACCATTTCCAATTAGAATCGGTTGTATCACTGGAAATGAACTACTAACTACAACTACATCTACTTCAAGAAATAAACATTAAGTGCGTACCCTGGGGCACACGAATTTGTGGCAAACTGATACAGTGTATCAATTTAATCCAACATTTTGTCATCGATACGGTAATTCCAAAGATGGAATCAAATTATCACTTACTGTTTAAAATTATAAATTTGGTTCCAATTTATCAGTATGGCAAATTACAACACGGAATCTTGCTTTCAAACAATGGTCCTGCGGGGTAGTGCAAAATTCCTAACCAGAGTTTAATATGGTAAACACTTTTAACGCAAACAATTTGAAATTCTACTAGAGCTTCGCCTGTTAAATGCATTGCTTTTTGCGATGCGATGAGCTGAAGCGACAGTAGGTAGCATAAGGTAATGTAATGTTCAGATGTGCTCCTTTGAATATGGTCGATGTACTTCTCAAATCAGTCTGTTAGGTCTGTTTGTCTGTGCATAGACCGAGCCAAAGGATCCTCCGGCGTTTATCATGGCCTGACACAGGTCATATTCATAGGAAGATTAAACAGTCGAACGTTCGAACATTTTTGAGCGTGACGTTTGCTGCTTACCAAATTGGTCGTCAAATCCACATCCATGTATCAACAGTTTGGATAAAATTCTCGGAGTAAGTCAAAAACTATTGAAACGAATTAACAAAAGTAATTATCCTTGAATCATAGAATATTTCTACATTGTTCGACGTGGAATTCTTCTAGTAAATTTGTAATAAAATTTCTTGCAACAATCAATTTTATTGTCCAACAATAAATTAGTTAATTAACATTTCGTGTTACTGTTTCTATGAGCAATATAAGAAATGTTTGAATGTATTAAAATATCAATTTTTATAATGTTAATGTACTACCGTCCAACCCCGCCATCTCCTTTTTCACAAAATTAGTGAATTTTGAAATTTTATGGAGAAAGGTTAAAATTTATTAATTTTGTATTGTAATGTCATATTAGACTGTAGTATAAATTATTGTTAAACTACTGTTTTGGTACAATAAAAAAAAAATGGCTTTTAGTCAACACATTATTATGGTAGTGCATTCACGTTCATACATTTCACTATACACCACAACATCATATTATCCCCCGAAAATATGATGAACCACCGCCTGAAACTAGATGGTGATGATGTAACAGGTATGATCTGTGTCCGTCCAAGTTCTTTTTAGGTATTCTTTTCTGAACCAAGCGCTGCAGAGTGTGTGGCAAACCATTATGGTTGTTATCTTCCACTTACTATTGGACCTGAATTAAAGACTTTTGCACAAGAAAAATTCACGCATTGCCTTTCTTTTTGAATCTTACTTTCCACAGTTCCATTTGTTCGCAGTGTTTCCTCATACATTCTATGCAGATTTTTAGTTTTTTGATTTGACCCATCAATCTGATCCTGGGACACATCATGACAGCTTGACATAATGCTATATCTACCAGTTCAATCCAAGTTGCTTCGATGCACTCATTTTTACTTTCACGCAGTAAATATACAGCATGATCATAAATATGTGTTATTGAATTCAAACAAATACTGTTCATTGCATCAAACGACAAAATAATTGGTGTGAATCAAGGTTTGAAAATATATTTTCATTAAAACAACAATAAACTTTTAATTTCAATAATTCTGTTGTAATTTCAGTAAACTTTAAATAAGTGTTATTTAATTCAATCATCGCGAGACCCTATTTTTTACATTTTCCTTTGCTTTGCTTCCTTTCTACGAATAGCAACGTTGCCGTCAGTTGGAAGAAGTTATCAAATATACGTACTTGCTATAAACCGAAACGATAAGTTTCCATTTCCCAACCTGTTTACGAACCGCCGGTGCAGTGTCGTGTTATGATGGCGGTTAGCAAATCGCTTTTACCCACGCTCCGGTGCTGTTAGTCTTAGGACTACATACTTTGCAAGAACGTAGACATGCTTCCCAGGCCATTTTCATATCAAAGCTTCTGTTGGCTGAGTATGATGTTCCCGATCTCCTTGGACAAATCAACCTGTACGCCCCAACCCGTGTTCTTCGCCCTCGGACATTACTACACATCGAAATGCGAGACACCAACTACGCTGCTAATAGTCCGATTTTAGCAATGGTTCGTCGCTTCAACGAGCTTGCCGAGCACTTTGACATCAATTATAATTCATCACAATTTCGTCACCGTTTGCTGTTACATTAGGTTAATTATTTTTAGTTTAGTTCATTAAGACTTAGTGTCAGATGAACACAAATTTTA